>NC_133215.1:4513050-4843050 GCF_040436345.1 Pagrus major | reverse complement strand
ACATAGAAGCATTTACTTCACACTAACACAAGGTCACATGTAGGATCTCATTTCCTTTCAACAATCAGATATGCCATTAAGAAGATTTATGTAACCATGGTGACTCTTCACACACTTAAAAAAAAAAAAAAAAAATCCATCTTTATCTCCATTCATGTTGCCAAGAATATTTAACAGATAGACAGCAGCCAGTTAAAAAGAAACTGAACAGATTCACAAGTAAAAGGAGAAGAAAAGAGAAAGAATTTGACATTTTCCGGGCCGGTTCACAGCCGGCTTTGTGTGGAGGGGGTTTAATGAAAGTGTGAAATGTTTTACTACTTTGGTTCAGTTTGTTCGGCCGGGGTGAGAGCGATGCCATTTGTTGTCCGATGATTCACTGACACTGAGAATGTTCCTCTGTCCTGTTTGCGAGCTAAGTGTAGCACATTTCATCACGAGTGGGATCAGAGGATGTAATCCAAAACCAATCGACGGAAAAACAAACCCAAAAACACAAGGGTTTATGGGTACGTGTGATAGCCAAGCAAGCTAATGGTTGGAAAGCCTGACAGAAGAAGATGAAGTGAGAGCAAACCGCAGTCTGGACTGATGCTCATATTCAGCTATTTTTTTTTCTCAGCTGGCATGAACAACAGGGACCTAAACACACCACTGAGCTGAAGTTACAGGATTTGTTTTGACTCCCTACCAGCAAATTCATCTCTGAGTTGGCAGGTTGACAGGTGACCAAACTCCAAAATAACTGTGACTTTTGTTTACAGACTCTGGTTCACTTGGAACTTGGCACAGAGAGAAACTAAATACCAGCATTCTGGCGAGGACAGCCACACTTTTTACTTTTTTTTTTTGGGTGAGCTCAGGTGTGATCGCACTGTAACTGCCTGTACAGCACACTGCTGTGTATCCACTCTTAGACGCACGGCGCCACCACCACAACTACCGAAGAGGGCTGGAGGAAAAGATACAACGCAATTTGGTCTTTCTAAAAAGTAGCTGTATATTGATTTTGATTCTTTTTGGCTGAAGCAAAGTGGTTTTAGAGAGAGGAAGAGGACTGGGGGTCAGGGACGGCGTTAAGGAAGGAAGGAGGGAGGGAGGGAGGGAGGGAGGGGCTGGAGATGGGAGAGTGGAGAGTGGAAAGGGGGGAGACGTAGTTATGGTGGTGGCTGGCAGCTCAGACTCTTAAAGCATCAGGAAGAGGCAGGTGAGACACACCAGCATCTTAGTCACAGAAAATGTTTAAAAACACATGTTAAAAATAATAAAACAGGCAATCTTTCTGCCGGGTTATGTAAGCCTGACTGCTGAGAGAAGGAACTTAATATATGCTGGTATGCGGATGTACGTACGTAGCCAAGAAACAACCACACTGTTTGTTGGTGTTGGCGACTTCCTCTGATCATGAAAACTGTATCACATAACCATACTGTGTCTCTGCCCACTGACTGTTTCAAGCTGGCTCATGCCGCGAAGACAGCAGTATATTGTTGGCTATCAGTGGGTGATCAGCTGGAGCGGACCAGTCAACAGAAATAACTTTAACCTGTTGACCTTTGGCGACTTGATTTTTCCAGTAGGTTGCTCGCTCCATGATCAAATGCATGTGTACAGATTGACCTGCGTACTCTATCGCGATCACGTGATTTCGCATCCATCTTGTCAGACTTCAGGCTATGTGCTCGTGGCGCTGAACCAATTAGTGTACTGCAGAATGACTGGCAGCAACAGCAGTGGGTTAGATGTGACAAGCGGCCATCGATGTTAGCGATATAAGTAGATACTGAAGGCAAAGATGGCGCAGAGGTAAAAACAATATGGGAATCTTTAGCTGCAATACTCCGAGTGACCACTGGGTAAATTGGAAGCTAGGTTGAGCTGTGCCATCGTATCCAGATCTAAATAGAAGATTAATCGCAGACCAGCAAGAAAAGTGACTGTTGAAGGCCTTTTCTTTCAACTGACTTCACTGAAAGTTTGATTTTGCAACTTGGTTCCACTGGTGGTAACGCTCCTCTACTGTTGCTCTGATTGGTTGAAGCGATAGACAGATGGTTCGTCCAATCACCTGCCAAGTATTTTTTTGAAAGTGCCTGCCCTTTTCCCAAAAAGTTTCTAGCCGCTCCTTCCCAGATGGTTCTGTGTTAACGGACCATCTGGCGCGTCAGGTTAGGAAGATTAATTTACAGCATTTTGGGATTTTTGAAGCCGACATATTCATCATTTCCTGCAACTTTTTTTTCTCTACGGCAAATCAGCCCAATAAACAACAAACTTCAAACCAGCGTTTCCTGCACTGTGATCTGCCTTTCATTAAATAGGCAGAGATAGACTTCACTGATATGACTCTTTCCAGGGTTTCTAACAGATTACAGCCATTAAAAATGTCTGGAAAATGTAATTTTCTCGTGTTAAATGTCCTCTTTTCATCTACTACTGAAGAGATGTGAGGGATCACTCCGCCTCGAAGAGCCCCTAACCCTGATAGAATTAATTAGCTGAAGTTTAAATGGAGGCGTTTGGTGTCACGCCTGTTTAAAAGGCTGATTTTAAAAGGAAGAAATACTGGAGAAAGGAAGTTTTGGCAAGAAATTAAATGTTCGGATAGTGAATATCATCAGCAGCTTCAATCGAATAAAACGTGTCCCTACAGTACGACCTACGGTACATCTGTACACAAGCAGGCGAGAATGGGCAGGATTTCATCAAAAGGGGGTCGAGTGGAAATGGACTGAATTGAGCGATGAGATCACCATGGCAACGAGGACCTCCGCGGTGCAGAGCGAGAGGGGTGGGGGGGGGATGTGGGAGGGAGTTTCATGCTGAAGAGGTCTGAAGTGGGAGGGAATCGCTCTTCACTTTTACGGTTTTTGGGAGATTCTCATGGCCGCGGTCCAAGCACTCACAGTAATGAACTCTTCACACACACACACACACACACTCACACACGCTCACACACACACCATTACATCACAGATTATAACAGTTATATAACAAGACCCTGCGGACACTGAGGTAATTACAGTTTGCTTACATCAGCGCCCGCAGGCTAAATAAATAAAAACGCTTTTTTTTTTCTTTTCTTTTTTCAAAATTCATGTTCCCTGATGGCAGCAAAACCAAAAAAATGTAAACAAACACAGAATAAACTAAAAATATCTAAGGATTGCACATTTCAGAGATGGAAGATTATATCTACTCCTAACTGACCTTCATTCTTATCAGTGACAGTAACTTCAAACTGTGTGTGTGTGTACCGGGTCAAAACCAACATCATGTAGCTTAATAAACTCTAGGTACTGTACATTATCATAAATATTTCCAAAGATAACTGACGCTGACTTTTTCAGTTGTTGTCTTATCATATTCTTCAGATTGTGTGTGTGTGTGTGTGTGTGCGTGGGAATGTTTTGATAGTCAGGAGTTACGTTGAAATAAAGTCCAGCCAACCACAGGATAGGAATGATGAGAGGCGTCACATCACACAGACCTGGAAACACAGAGAAACAAGCACATTTATCTTTAAGGAGACCTATTATGCAATCTTCGTTTCTTCCTGTGCACGTGAAAGGTCTTGAAAGTTAAAACGGTCAAAGTCCGCACCAACAGAAGCTCCTCTCTCCCACAGAAAACACTGCTCCTGAAACGCCTCGTCAGTAGTCCCGCCTTTAATTCCTATTTTTTCGTGACATCACACTACGTCACCATGTCACACATTAGCTAAATGATTTTGAAGCTGTTATTTTAAGGTGGAAAAGTTACATAATGATGCGTTTAGTGGCCTCATGTAAGCACGTACAGTATATTTACATAAATAAAATACAGCTGTGTGAACACTGAGGCATAAACTAACCTCGTGTTTTGTCCTTTTTGATTATAAAACACAAACCTAACTTCATCATCATGTTACTGTAGTTAAGACCTTATTTCAACTGAGAGCCTAAAATGTTGCATCACATATTTTAATCATATCCTTGAAGTAAATACATGTGTAAATTGGCTGTGTGTGTCTTTTTACTTTATTTCAACCTGTTAATTCACAACTTTTAACAATATATATATACATATATATAGTGTGTTACTGTTATAAGGTTGTGTATTTGCTGAATCATCTTAGTTTCCTGTTTAAATTGCAGAAGGTGAACCCTTCAGAGTGAACAAAGGAAAAAGAGAAACTCCTCTCCAGTCATTCATATTTCTCTCAGGGGTCTCTAGCAAGCTAGCTGGTTGTTAAGTTGTTTGCTTGTTGAATGTGTGTGTGTGTCTGTGTGTGTGTGTGTGCTTGACGTACCGTATTTGCATGAAAAATAAGTCTACCTAACCTGCAGGCAAACATTTCAACATGTGGCACTTCAAAAGTAGCTCTTTTCCCCGGGAAAACCGCAGACCTGGCAACCCTGATCGGTCGACTCACATCTTTGTCAAATTTGCGAGTTTTTTTGTTTTTTTTATCGGCTCTGTGTAGTTTACAGTAGATCTGTACAAACAGGGATAATGTCAACACAAAGTTCAGCTATCAGAATCAGTATCCGGAAGGAAAATCAAAGCGAGGTCAAAGCAAGATGCAAAACATCTCAGTAATTTCGAGTACTGCGTGGTCCAAAAAGCACGAGAGTCTCAGAGCCAGCATGCCTTTGAAAAATCATCAAAGTGTCATTTCTTTGCATTTCACCCAGCTCATTTACTTCATGCAGTTGATAAATATTCAGGCCCGAATGCCACTTCTGTCACTGCAGGCAGTTTAGTGGCAGGGATTTTTTTTCCCCCCCAACTGCAGTTCTGAGAGAGGAAGATGAAGAGGTTTTTAATTTGCAAATACGCAAAGTACAGTACACAGCTCGAAGGATCAGAAAGTGTTGGCACAAAGAAGCCAGCAGAGAAGAAAATATACAAACGTATAATGTTCTCATTCCCTTTCAAATCCCTCCATGTTTCCTCTCACTATTCAGCCTCCTTTTGTTTATTCTCGCTGCTCTGTGAATATTTATGGAAACTGACATAACACCAAAGAGCAATAAAGCTGTGATGAGCAATAATTAAGTCAGACACTGATCATAAAGGCATAATTGGATGTTTCATCGGGATATCACATAAATTTATCCACAAACGTGGTGAAATGTGCAGAAAGTGGCAGCATCTGAAAAGCTTAATTTATATATGATAAGCCTTTCAAAGTGTTTTTCTTAATTTACTGTAATTCAGATGACAGGCCTTTTATTAAAAGTCATTATATTCAGGATTTAGTGGAGGTCCTGTGTGTGTAAATGACGTTTATCTTTAAGTACGATTATATTTGTATTAATTGACTTGTAAAGACGTGTAAGAGCCATAATGAGTAAAAGCAACATGAAGATACAAATATTGTGATATCGTACATATTCTACTACACACATATATAATGTGTTGAAATGTGTTACTCTCAGGTTACGGCGTACGGCTCTCAGTTACAGTTAATTAGTCTGTGAAGCAGGAGCGAGAGAGGATCGATGCTGTAACTTCTCATTTTTAAATCTATGAAATTATCGGCTTCGTGCTGCTAAAGATCTGGAACACTGCGGTGACCGTTGAGCTTTACGTGCAGTGTCGACACAGTACTGGAATTTCTAACTTCGATATAGTAACTTTAAAAAATACATGGGGAAAAAATGTACACAACACTGAGGGCATAAATATAACAGGGCTTGTGTGTTCAGCACAACAGCATCAAAGTATTTTCCCCATCAACAGAAACTCTTCTGCGATTCCTCAGGTCTGACAGATCTGAGAGGGAGCAACCTGAAGAAAAAGTCCTTACGGAGGTCGGCGTGTTGGTCCGTCAAGAGCTTTGCTTCACTTGTTGTGTTAGCTCTGCTCTGTAGCATTTCTTACACCTAAGCACGCTTGTATCCCTCCTGCTGTTCTCTTGTCAACCAAAAACGGTCGCACTTGCCACCTTTAATGAGCTATAGCACCTCAAGACAATGGAGTGCATGAGACAAGTGACGAAGAGATGAAAGCGCTGTGAGTGTCGTCGTCGGAGAGGATAGATCATGTGGAAAACAAGTCTTGTAATCGTTTGAAGTATTCAGAACCGATATGACGTGATATTTGTGTATTTTAGGGACATGATACTACTTTACAGTAATGTATTCAATATGTTTTCAGTAGCTACAGTATATCTGTAGTAGTTTCTAGTGGATTTAGACAAACAGTGAATGTTCTGCTCACCTTGTTTACTCCCAGAAGTAGCGCAGATACCATATAGTTTCGTTCTTCAGCTGAGGGCCGAACAGAGGGTTGGTCTGGGCCAGAATGGCTATCAACCAACTGAGTAAAGAGAGAGAAGGGAGGGGGATCATCAACACAGGCAACAATAATACATCTCTTCAAAGAAAAGTTCTGCTTTTTTTTATTCTGGGGCTTTTAGGCGATCCAACCACCATTACTGTAAAAATATCAAACGAGGAAACAGCTTTGCAACAAGTCCAAAGAGGCCAAGGACACGAGACACTGCCAGCTTTGAAACAAGTCCAGTGTTAACCAACTCTCAAAGCAGTCGTGAACATGATTTTATTACACTATTAATCCAACATGATTGTCTCCTGCCTTGACAAGATAATAACAGTATACTAGTCCAACCTGCTGGCTGACCTGGATGCAGAGATGTTTTCTTAAGGACCTGGCTATCAACGCAGCCAATTCTCATATAATAAGACACCATGCAGACGGTTTGAATGAGGTCGCTTGCAGCCTAATATTAGTCAGAGTCAGTAATCCTTAAAACTCCACATATTCTGCTCAATAAATCAATCCGATTATCAACATTACGTGTTTCTTCTGCATCCCCCTGCATCCCCAAACTCAACTACGTTCACCATTTTCAAACTAAAGATAAAACAACGGTGACTTTTTAAAGTTTGGGCATCTTTTGTCTGTGGTTTCAGTTTGTTGGTGAGGGTTCAGTCTCTCCCTGATGGACCTGCAGCTCCCTCTAGTGGTGGAGAAATGATAATCCTGTGAGCACATCCTACTTCTCCTCACACTCTGTTTCTTCATCACCTTTATCTGCACGGTCACGCTCGCAAAAAAAAATGTCACCAACATACATCTTGTTCCACATTAATTAAGGATGATGCGAACATTGAAATCTCTGTGTTCTGACCCGGTGTTTCTGTCTGCTGAAGTCAGAACTTAGTGATATTTATACCACATAAGCATAAAAAAAAACTTGTGTATGCTCTGGTGCCTCCGCTGTCCAGATCTGTCGCTAACTCTCAGTTAGTTGTTTCAGTTTTGTTTTTTTCATTCTGATACTCGGCTCTTTTGCTTGGCTGATAGCTCGGCCTTGAGCTTGTAAGGCTGTTACAGTCTCAGTAAGCCTCTGACTAACATGTTGTTTCAGTGTATCCGGCCAGATCCGTATGCACGCCCTGTCAGAACTCTTTCAGATCCTTTGAGATGTTGAATACTGGAGTAACTCACTCCTCGTCTTCCTGCAGCATTTTCTCGTGCAAGAAACCCATAATGATTGTTTTCTGAGGTCTCCGTCTCTCCGTTCTCTTTTTAAAATGCTAATTTCACTGCCTTTTTAAAACCTTTTCACTTGCTATTGATCGTCATTTCTCATTTCTACACAAGGCACAACATTACTGCACACTGACTGAAGCAGAGTTTGTAAGTACAGAATGTTTACCGGCAGACACAACGGCCTCACCACGAGCACTGGAAACTTTTTTAAATGTAAGTCTACAACTCAGAGGTCGTTCATAAAAGTTTCACTATGCAGGTTTATTTAAAGCAGCCTGTCGATATAGAAGAGTCACATCAACATGCAAGATGACAGCAGCTTCACACTGAAGAAGAAGAAGAAGGAGAAGGAGGAGGAGGAGGAGAAGGAGGAGAAGAAGAAGAAGGAGAAGAAGAAAAAGAAGAAGGAGAATGAGGAGGAGGAGGAGGAGGAGAAGAAGAAGAAGAAAGAGAAGAAGAAGAAGAAGAAGAAGGAGAATGAGGAGGAGGAGGAGGAGGAGGAGGAGGAGAAGAAGAAGAAGAAAGAAGGAGAAGACGAAGGAGGAGGAGGAGAAGAAGAAGGAGAAGAAGAAGAAGAAGAAGAAAAGAAGAGTTTGTACTTACAACAAGTAACAGCAGACCGCTGTGAGGATGAGACTGGTGACAATCACACTGTGAAAGAAAACAGAGTTACATTTATGAACTTCTGTCCACATAGTTCAATATTAATATTAATCATATCTCCATGTAATGTTATCAGTATTTTCATATTGAGATATATTACTCATTGTATTATATGATCATAAATGCACATAACGCAGCACGGTATGTCTGTACTGTGGGGGTTTGTATTCCCACTGAGCAAAACATCTTCAAAAGACGTCAATCCAACATCTTTGTTGACGCTGTAAAGACTTTCCCTGAGGAGCCAGAGTGGAAGTCTTTTATAGACATCTTTTCAACATTTACAATTGACGATCAGGTGACACCCTTACAGACTTCAGTTCAGTTTTGGAAATACTGCATTTAGAAGAAACTGTCGAAACATGAATGTGATGAGGTATCTTGATTTTCCAGATGTTTTCTCAGCTGGATTAGCCCCCGAAACTGATGTTTTATGTCTGGGTAGTTTATCTATAAACACTTCCATGAATAACCCAAAAAAATTACTATATCAGAACACTTATTAATCATTTTCTCAATATAAAATTGCACAGACTGTTTGAGATTATCTCTTACAGCCTGTTTCCTGATACAATAAGGTAAATGCAGTGAGATAACATAATATTTCCCTCTGTGACAGGCTTTATTATGCAGAGTAAGTAAAGGCTAACTGGTCCACTTGGGCAATGTTAAAGCAATGTTAAAGATATAATATATCTATAAACCCAATGCAACCTTTATTTTGCAGCTAGCTTCACAGCCTGTGAGCCACTCTAATGGCCTCAGCATCACACAGACGAGACATTTTTCAACATTAAAAACAAACACTAACAAAACTGTCGTCAAATTATTCAACGTAATGATCTTTTCCTGCTTATCTATTGATGAATTGACCCTTTAACCTGACTACAGTGATGGATGGATGGATGGATGGATGGGTGGTGTGGATGCTGGGATGGACGTGCAGCAGGGCCTCCATCACCTGAGCTCGTGTATTTATAACGACACTGTGCAGCTGAGCACGAGTTAAACACTGAATTTGAATAATAGGAAATAGCTTTATGTCTGAATGTGAGTGTGAGTGTATGAAAGGTAAAGAAATGGAGAATAGTCGCCGTTAATTGCAGCCAATTAACGGGCAGCTCGAGCACCTACCCCCGGTTGGGTCCTTTGGGCACTAAAAACGGAGCCACGACCCCCACCAGCCCCCATAACGTGGTGAAGCAGATCATCGGCAGGGCGAGAGAGTGAGACACCATGTTTTCAGTCCGCACGAAACAGCAGATACGCACGAATTAATGTCGCTGTGTCCTCTGGAGATAAAGCGCATCAATGGCCGCCGAGTCTTCCCCGTCGCTTCCGCAATGTTCCCGCCCACTTCAGCTAACGCGACACGCGATTGGTCCAGAGCGTAGGGGCAGTAGTTTATGATTGGTTCAGCTGTCTGTCTATCAGGATTACAGCGAGAGGGGATTGGACGGGTGTTTGTGCCAGCAGACTGCAGACAAGTGGTTTTTTTTTTGTTGCTTTTTTTCATCTTCATCCTGAAAATATGAAGAAAATACATGAAAATCAAAACATTTGAAGGATTTAAAGCTCAGTATTTTATTTTATGACTTTAACAAATACAAATATTAATCTTTTAATGACCATTTTTTCTTTGTTTTTTCTTTTTTCCTCTTTATTTGTGAGCAGTAAATACAATGACTCATGTTATTATATCTACAAACAACTCAAATAATTAAGAAATAGCTGTTTTATGAAGAGACATACAGCATATATAGTTCATATATATATATATGAGAGAGGATAAAAAAATCTAAATTTTAGATTCTTCCTCCTTTTCTTTTTAATTCTTAAACATGTACTTGTATTTATTTCTCCCCTGACTATATGTCTTAATTTATTATACTTTGATTACAGTCATTTATTGTTATAAGGCCTAATATGTAGGTATCTGTGTGAAATCAAAATGGTGCTGCAAGCTTTATAAATAATATTTGAATCATTAGGCAAACTACAGTGTATGTGCCGTACACCTTGGACAGGAATGACTGAAAATACTACTTTATAAGATATCATTTATGTGAAAAATATACTGGTAATGCTTAACATGTTAAGTCATCAAACCCAGTTTCTCACTTTAAAGACTTTTGGTGACTCAGTTTTACAGTTTTTTGCATTTTAATGAGCTTGCACATCGATGGTTCACCTGATCGATCAATACTTTCATTCTCTGTGTTGCTTTACTCCCACATTATACTATCAACTCTCCTACACTGTGGTGAGCTGAAAAGGTTTGTACCTTATCAACAGTATCAGCTTTTGGAGTTGCATGAAGTGCTTTGTGGCTCCGTGAGGTATTATGGTCTTGATTGTGACGATGTAACGTTTTAAGTATTATATTTAAAATTGTTGATGCCCAGCAGTGCCTAACAGGTCATCCAAAACTATATTTAAACCAGATGTTTTCAATAAATAGCTGATTTTCCTTTGGAGTTTTGTTGCATTGCATTTGCTATTTCCTGAGAAGAACAAGATCTGCAGGTACCGAGTACACTTTGCATGCTCCAGCATACCACAACTGTTCACAGCACCTTGTGATAGGCTATTAAATGAAACAATGTGAAAGTATGAAGATGTATTTGGAGATACAAAACTAAAAAGCAGGGCCACTAAACTTTAAACTGCAACAATCCATCACAACATGATAATCTGATGTGGCCTTTAGGTTAAACCTCCTCTCTGTGAAAGTCAGTGCAGTATTACCACCCAGTGGACAAAGGTGTAGTCTGCATTCCTGGTGCTGTTTCCTGCAAATCATGATGGTTTTATCTGTACCCACAAATATTCATTCCATCCAGCACAGAGACCATAGCTTTCCAGTTTTAAGTAGGTCAACTTGTCAGGAAATACCAGATGGCTTACAGCCTGTTGTTCTCAGGATATTTCTCCTTTCTGTGCGAGACTGGTTGATTTCTCCCTCATGGAAAAAAATAGACACAAGACAAGAGACAAAGTTATGAAACCGTCGAGTGAAGCTGAAAAGGATGTTGGATTTCTTAAAGAATTTCCTTCAAAAGGAAACTGTTGATTGATTCTTAGAAAGTTAACATTTTATATATACTTTTTTAATTGTATGCTTGTCTGTAGACATATTAAACATGTTTGCATGTAGTTCACCTGCATTTGCACTGTCTCATTAATTCAAAATAATTGGAATGAATGAACTTGAAGTGTACCATCTGAGCAGTCTCCATTTTCTCTCTCATAAATAGCACTTTATACCAAATTACATGGTTTTATTTGCACTATGTTGTTTTAATTGTCTTTTAACTTACGAACACCTTGTAACCTTGTTAAGAAAGGTGCTATATAAATACAATTATAGTGATGATGATGATGATGATGATGATGATGATGATGATGATGATGATGATAATGATGATATTATGGGGCACATCAAAGTATTACAAACATTAAGATCAATTAAAATAGAATAAAATCAAATGCATGCTGTGTGAAGTGTGTGAAGCAGCCATATTGCAGGTCCCGAAAAATACTTTTGGAGTTTTTTGTTTCTTATTTGCATTGTTTCTACTGCTTTTTTTAAAAAAAATGTATTTTCTATATATTTTTACTTATTTATTACTACAATTGTTAATTGATGCTCTCTATTTTTGCTGTCCCCTTTGCTGCTGTAATATTGCAAATTTCCCCATCGTGGGACTAATAAAGGATTATCTTATCTTTTCTTTGATCTTATACAATTAGCTAGATTTAATGTGGAATTTAGTTTTGTACTGCATTTGCTCTCTAAATCCTAAATCGTTTGATATCAAACCTTCACCAGTCATGACCAACAGGCTCATTTTCAACGCTTTTGTGGTTTTATTTTGATGGTTGCTGACCGGAAGTCGTCATCAAATTCTGCCCGTCATTGTTTTATTGTTGAAAGTGCGCACCGGAAGTCGTGCGCGCAGTGGCGGCGGTTGGTTGCGGACCGGACCGGAGGGCGGAGGACTGTCAACGGGCGACATTTCGCCTCACCGGCGAGCTGTCAGCGCTGAATGAAGAGTGGAAAGTTGTCGTCTTGTCCGGTGTGACTAGTTTACATTTATCCGAGAGTGTGGGCACGATAATGCCGGACGGTAAAACCCGATGAAGTTCACCAGAGATATCTGCCGGCTGCTGGGTCTGGGAGGCGGTGAGTAGAAGTGCCAGTCAGCCGCTGACAACTTTGAGTTTTTTTTTTCAGTCATTTCGGTTCTTATTTATCATTTTATATCACAGCCGCTGTGATAGCACTAATAAACCCACGCTGAAATAATACCTGTCACATTATAACGCCTAATTAGCTGCTTTATATGGGCTACAGGGCTTTTAATATTTTGAATTGTGGACACAAACAGTTTTTTTTTTTTGCTAACAGCTAGCGTTAAATACAGTTTATAGCTAGGTTAGCTAACTTACCTGCTTACAGGTGACTAAACTTGCTAATATGAATGAATGCCAATGTCATTTTGTGCCATGACTTTTATTTTTCTTTAATTTTTTCATCTTGCCTTATTAACCTTATCAAAAATGTTGATTTGCAATTTTTATTTTACTTAATTCAGTTGTTTTTTTGGGGGGTAATGAAACTAGCATTATATTTACAGGATAGAAAAGCCAGACTTCTTCATTTTTAACACCTATATTTCTGTGTTTCAGCAGACCCGTGTGTGACTGTGAGTGCATGCATTGTGTAAAAAAAATTACTTCAGCGTACATAATTTCACAATGAAATGCTTATTCTGTTTCCCTTTAGGCTGTTTGACTGTAGAAGTTCATGTCACCAGATCTACAGTATGTTATCTTTAGTTTTTAGCACCCCGCTCAGTGATTTGCAGAAAAAAAGATATATTTGGAAGTGCTTACAGTAAGTTTTGCACAGTACAAACCCGTGGAGGAACGGTGAAACAAGCAAAATGTAGTTAATCTACTATTGGTCTTGACAAGGCAAATCAACGGGGAAATGGACATCGGTACAGCTCTGTTAATAACTCGGTGGTGTCCCGTTCCACAGCACATTTGGGAAAAGTTATTTACAGAACTGTGTCAATGTCTGTTTTCCCTTATTTTATCCTGCACCCAGCCTTATTGTTAAACATGCTGATCAGATATTAGGGAGGACGAAAATCCTGATCCAGATATATCGCCCGATATTCTCAGACACACATACACAGAGTCAAACATTTGGGGCAAAGATACGAGCGTAATGGAGGCACAATATTTACAACACATTCGTTGATGGCAAAATATCTGTGTGAGGCCAATATATGCTGATAAAAATGGCCGACTGATATATTGGTCAGGCTCTAGCACTGAAGTCATAATAATAACTTGGAAACTCAGATTTCTTTAAAAGCGCCGACATCTTCCAATTGGTGCTGAGCGATATGAAAAAGCAAACAAACACAGGTACCTCATTGCAGTGAAACTTAGTTGTTCCAGGGAATTAAACCCTAGTAACAGATATAGAGCTCTAATGTTTATATAAAAGGAGAAGTCGATACTTTTAACCCTCAAACAACCAACTTTGCAATCAAAAAACTATTTTGAGTTGTCTGGTGAGTGAAACGCTTGCAAGTTGTAAACCTGGGACCAGGATGGGACGATTAATGCATTTATTATTGAAATGTTATTAATATAAATAATATTATTATTAGAAAAAGACTTGCAATAACTTTATCATGGTTATCTTTCATCATCGGGATAAACGTGAATCTCCTCACATGAACGCCTTGACAAAGCTGTCCAGCTCACTGACGTACATCCCTATATTGGTTTCCTGATTTAATTTTGAATTACCTAAGCCGGTCATCATGGCTGAAGGCATAGCTTGCACATTGTATCCCCCATAAAAACAAGTTAAATCAGATGTGTAAATACTACTGATTCCAAAAAAACGACAGGGAGATGAGTTTACCACCGTTTATCTGTCCTTTATTTGTGCAGAAAGACCTTATGATTTATGATTACTCATTAGACTCTTTGAATGTTTGTTCTGCGATTCAGTGTAAGGTTAAAGTGATTCCAGTATGCTGTAGGACGATTTTAGTTGTAATTTTAAAGTTTTAAGAATATTTTGATGATTATAAGGGTAAAATCATGAATCGCAGTTATGTTTGACAGGGTAATTATGTCAGCACATTTTCATATCTTCCAATGATCGACGACGAGGCCAGCCGTCTTCTTTGCAGAGGAAGTTCTGGTCAAGCCAACCGCATTAAATAGTCCTCCTCCTCTTCTTTGTTGATTTTACTGGCGGAGGAAAAACCACACCACCATCCACTGTATCAGAGTATATAACATAATGCCTTTCACTGACGGGTGCGCTGTCTTGAGTGAGTGAGAACGGGATGCGCAGCTCCAAAAATAGAAAATCAATATGTGGCGGCCGATGTTGTTATTGTGGCGGACTGCCACAAATAAGTTAATGTGTGGGAAACACTGAAGTAAACTGGTGATGCCGGAGCTGATGCATGCTGCGTGATGCACGTGTGTGACGAGGTGGGTGGGGCTGGGGGGTCTGTTTGCGCTGTAAAATTTCAGATTTTATCTTCCTGGGCGGGTCTCAGTTTACCTGGGCGGGTTGCCAAAGTAGAGCCTATGTATGGGAAACACTGCACACTGAATAACCATCAATAAAGGCACTTTAATTGTTGAATTAGTGCTGGGAGATGGTCCACATGAAGACTATATAGGACTTTAAAAAAGGAACATCTGGAGAAGATTAAGTGGACAGCTCCGTCCCCTCCTCTGAGCCTGTGACCCCTGATACCTGATACCTATGTTGTTTATCTTTGAAACTCCATACATTAACGGAAATGTGAAACACATGTTGCTTGCTCCCTGCAACATCAAACTATAACCTGACATTAACCTATAATAGGGCCTTACTCCAACCATAGAGGGCGGCGCTAAGGGAATTACTACTGCAAAGAAGCGGGTTTTGATTCAAGACTACAGGAGAGAGGCATCCGCTCACTTTAGTGGACTCGCTTTATAAGTCGAGCCTTCCACGATTGGCTTCTGTCCTGTAAAATCTAAATTTAAACTTTGAATTAGCAAAACAAAACTAAAATAAAATAAAAAAGTCTTTGTGATTTTGAACAAACTATTTTGCAGCAAATTTGGTTTTTGGCTGCTGTTACCGTGGAAACAGTTTCTTTTTGTATTTTGGTATTTAGAAAAAATTGAATTTAATCAGAGCTGTCTTGTGCCAGTGTTCATTATGTTTGGACTTGGAGTCTGCAGCGTTACATAAACCCTACCAAAAATATTTGACTGGTAAATGAGTTGTGCACTAACCTCTGAAGAATGTACACAAGCTGGTTTGACCTGCTTTAAGTCTGTCAAATGGTCAGCCCTGATTGAAAATAACTCAGGCTTTCAACTCATGTAGTATTAGACTCCACCGAAGTAACTAATGAATTATAAAGGAAAGTAAAAATTATCAGTCAGATTTTGACCTTTGGTGCCCTCAGCATGGCTCATGAGTCATTTCAGTTTCTGGTTAGACAAACGCCTACATCCTAAACACAATCTTCTCTTCCTGTTATTTAAGTCTCCCACCCAGACATAAATTAGGTTTATTTGTAATCAGTGTGAGTTTCCTTTTGTGTTCATCATACCTCTTGGCCTTGGACTGTCTCACGATAAAACATGCTCCTCACTTTGCTCTCACTTCATCTCCTCACATGTGTGCACTTGTGTTTTTTTTAATGAGACAAATCCCTTTGAGGAAGAAATTCATCTCCACATATCTCACATTTCTCATGATGAATACAGACATACCATTCTTATGCGCTTATTGTCCTGAAAAGTAACATTGATATCAGTGATTGCCGGCCTGTTGTATGATCTTCAACCGGTTTTGATTTTTTGCCAGCTGACTGAACCAGCATTTGTTGGGTGTAACGTACAGTAGAGAGAACTAGCAACTTGTGGCTAGTTAGCAGGAGCCTGGGGATAGCCGACTAGCTCAGCTCCACAGGTGGTGCCTTGCTTATGTCTTTGTATGATGCACTAAAACTTAGAGTTGTGCTCACTGTGCCACTATACTTCTCAGACACAAGTTTTAATCTTAATCATTAGAAAATGGTAATTTATCTCATGGTCTTCATCAGTGAACAGAGTCTAGGGCCTTCATTCACAAAGCAAAAACACAGTTAAAAAAACCAACGTCTGTAATTTTTACATTTACCTTCAAGTGAGTTTAGTTTTATGAAGACTTTGAGTTGAAAACTCAGACGAAAGCTTTCAAAGTGTCTTTTAAAAACTCTCGAGTTCATGTCGTAGTGAATCAGAAGCATCCAATAAATGTAACATTTTGTAAACACTGGATGTTCACAGACATCAGGTGAGCTCATGTGACAACAGTGACAGATTTTAGATCCTTTGTCTTGTTTCAGCAGAGTGTGAGTATCAGTTGATGAGTCAGAGGGAGAGCACTTTAGTTTGGACCTACCAGTGTGTGTGTTTAATTTGGCACATTGTGTTTCAGTGTCTTTGGGTGTGCCTGTGTGTGTGTGTTTATGCCAGCGTGTGCGATCCGTTTGTTGAATTGGCCGGAGGGCTGATGATTCAGTGTTCACCACAGACACTCATTAGCCTCGAGTTTCCTTTTTCTTTAAATCATTCAGCTAATGAGAGAGAGACGGAGAGGAAACCACTCCTCTCTGGATGGCAAAGCTGTTGCTGTATTTTGTATAAATGAAAGAAATGCAACAAGGCAGAGGTCATTTGGTATTTATTTTATTAATATAGACTTTCTGATTTCTTATTTTACTTATTGTGGTTTATATTTTTTTATTGATTCATTTCTCACCCTTTATTTTTTTAAGGTAAATTTCACTGCTCTCATTTCATGTCTTAGATTTTGATGAATCTAAATCTGTGAAAAATCAATTGTGAAATTATTAATGAATTAAATAACTAGATGCAAAAGTCTTTTTATGGCTGATCCATCAAATTAATAATCTGACAAACTAAAGCACTTGATGAAATTAAAATCCCAATATTGTCATAATGCAGTGAGCATTGTCCTTAATGTCATAGTATATACTATTTTTGATTTAAAACTTTAAAGAGGTGGTTTTGAAAGACGAAACACCAACAAATATGAATCGGAGCAGAATATTTTGTTAAATATAAGAGTTGTGAATTGTGGAAAATATAACTTCTAATCTTTTTTTAAATAAATTTTGACTTTTGGACTTCACAACACTTAGTTATTACCTCTGCAAAGGATGTTGTGTTTTTGCTTAGCCATATTGCGATTTTGATTATATGAAGACTAATTGTGCAGCTCTAATTAAAATGTATGAACGAGCCTCAAATCAAAAGAGAAATAACAGCCTCAAAGTTATTCTAAAGTCTGAAATATGACCCATACATGTCTTAAATATAAACTTTATTGATTTGGCAGTTACATACAGTGTATTTTCTCAAATATTGTCCATCATTTAAGATCGGAGAGGGTTTTCAGCTATGGTAATGTTAAATTTCATATAAGTGTAAGCATTGTTTATGTCAGTAGAGGAGGTCGTTCTTTCTGGTAAGGTGGCCTTCTACCTCCAACATTAAGTTTTAAGTAAAACTACAGACCTCATTCACACAACTACTGTATAGTCATTATATTTAATGTGACTGTTGTTTAGGCTGTTATCAACTAACAAAGTGGGTCATAAGATGTTAATCTGTGAGGCTTTCTAACTTCCTGTGGGGAAACCACAGGTATTATCAGAGACAAACATTTATTTCTGATTTCCCCACTGTTTTCTCAGAATCTATTTTTTTTATCATAATTTAGTAAGAAGCCTTTCTGTTTGCAGAAGTGCTCCATTCACTGTTCCTTCTGTTTGTTTTTAAAGCAAAGTCAGAATTTCTTTCATCAGTTCCTCACATTAAATCCCTTCCAGCAGTTCAGACGTTGTCTTCGCTTTCCTGGAAATCTTGTGAGAAAGGATTGTGAAATAACCACAGGAAGGGTTGAGTCTTATTAATAGCAGCTTTATACTCAGAAAAACATCAAAATAGAATGAGTGGATATAGATATGCACCCTGACACGCAGCAGCCCTTGTGGGGTTCACTGATAAATCGAAGCGTTGGTTATCGTTGGCATTAAGTTCACCCTGTGGTCACGGCCACACCATCTGCCTCCTTCCCAACCAAGCACATTCTGTAACACCAGCCCTGCTGATAACAAAGACGGCAAAAAAGGGAGAACAGCTCGCTACTGCTGGGCTGACGGGACCGATAAGACCAGCAAGGTCACCGAAAGCATGTCTCATCTCTCACCTCCTGCTCCCCCTCTCAGGGAACAAACTGAGATCAGAGCTTAAGGAACTAGATGAGACGTTAGTAGGTCACACTTTGCTGCACTGCCTCATCTCGAATCACTGCCATTCAAATCAACACCAAGCAAATCATTCTGGCCTCAGTGCAGACATGAGAGAGGATTCCTCAGACAGAAAGGGTCAATACGTTACTTCACCCTCCCTCAGTGTGCCTCTAATTTCTCCCGTTGGGCGTAGACCGACTAGTACGGGGGCCCTGAAGCAGGCTCTTCTTCTGGACTGCATGCACAGAAGTTCCCGATTTGAACCGTAGTAATAAGATACACGCAACTATTTCTGCAAATGTGTCCAATTTGATATCAATTCTGTCAACCACAGTGTGTTTTTGTCAAAGAATGCGTTTAACACACTAAATGTAGCTTTGTTAGACGCGTTGTCTTTGGCAGCAAGATCTTTACTAACTAATGATTTGCTAATTTGGATCTGTGGAGCAGTTCTCCTTGATACAACTCCTGCCAACCTCTGTTCTAGGTCGTGGTCACACATAAACGAATGCAGGCGGATGGTCAGTGCAGGATGTGAGGCACATGGTTTGTAGCTCTTTTTAGCGGTCAACATATTTGTTGGATTAGGCTTGACTTCACCAATATTAAAGTCTATGCGCAGCCAAGATATGAATTTGCCTCGCCACAGGATGCAAATGCTTTATTTGCCCGGTCGCTCACACAGAATTGGAAGTGAACAGGACTGTGATTTTGTGTATGCGTGACTGTGCCCGAGTACAGTGTGTAAACAAAGGAAGGCTTTCACTCCCGTGCTGCATGTCCGATAATCTGCTAAAAGTATAGCTCTAGTCCTAAATTCTCTCTTTTCCCATAACTTATTCTGTTATTCTGCTCTGCACATCAACAGAAAGATAAAAAACTGAAAACACTGTTGCTGATAGAGAGGTGGGTGTGTGTGTGTGTGTGTGTTGATATGGGTGTGTGTTTAAAACAAGGGAGGAAACTGTCAAGGCCACCCTGTCCGGCAGCCCTGAGAACCACATGTGGCTCTCATATCAAACAGCAACACATGGTTTGATACACAGAGCTCATTCTTGACTCCCTGAACATTTTTTGTTGTTGAGATAAAAGAGCAGACATGAAGCCTTTTTTTACTGGACCATCAGATCCAATCAATTGCCTTTATTTAAACCTACAGTCCATGACAGTGCTGTTCAAGCCTGTTGACATTTTGCTGAGTGTGCATGAACTTGCATGCAAACTCCTGTGGCCTCGTGGTAACGTGGCAAGTGCAATTTGTTGTCTCTCTCATAGTTGATGTGAAAGTTTCCATGGTAGTAAATATTGTGAAGCAAAGCTGAATGAAAACAGTAAGACTTCACTGAATCATGTCAAAGTGTGTGTCGTCAGAGGAGTCATCATCTGATAGCGGCAGTTGCTGTTCAGTCGAAATCTTAACAGCGTATTAAATCCCTACAGACTCATATTTTTCCCCTGGTGTATTCTGTTGATGGCTGTGGTCTGGTCTGTGTTCAGATCAAAACAATATGTGATGGTAATTGGGATCAGAAGTACATGAGGAGTATTGTTTAGCCGTGATACACAATGTTGTGGAGTGCCTGGGTGTGTAAATGTTTGTGACTGTAGGGAAGCAACAGCCAAACAAACGATTATTCATTCAGGAAAGTCGAATGAGCATGCTGGTTC
Organism: Pagrus major; assembly: GCF_040436345.1. Classification (NCBI taxonomy): domain Eukaryota; kingdom Metazoa; phylum Chordata; class Actinopteri; order Spariformes; family Sparidae; genus Pagrus; species Pagrus major. Next base: position 4,822,843 of record NC_133215.1, on the reverse strand, counting down.
TCTGGGTGATGACCTTTCCATCCACGGACAAGGTGATGGCAGACGGACGTGGCACTGTTGTATACAGATGTAGCATTTCTGTAGGTTGATGTCATCTTAGATATTGGCTATCGTTATATCTAGATATGGAAGTGTTGTCTTTTCCTGGTTTTAAAGGCTGCGTTACAGTAAAGTGAGGTCATTTTCTGAACTTGGCTTTACACACTGAGTCATTATATCCACATTACTGATGGTTATTTATCAAAAAAATCTCATTGTGTTTGTATTTTGTCAAGTACAAATCGTCATCCCTGCTATATTGTTGCAGTATTGATACGCAGGTATTTGGACAAGAATATTGTGATATTTTTTTCACTTCTTTTTAGGAGATTTAAAAATATCGAGAGATATATTGTGGGTTGGGATACAGCCAAAAAATCCAAAGTCATACAGCTTTGGAAAACTCCGAAAAATCCAACGCTGTATGACTTGACTTCATGAAAGTACGAGAGACAGAAGTCAAACAGAGAGGCGCTGGAGGAACATACATGCAACAACTCGCTAAAACGAATGAACTATCCACTGAATCAGAATCAGATTTATTGGCAAAGTATATGTACAAAAACAAGGAATCTGACTCTGGTTTGAAGCAGAGCCCGACCACTGCTGGAGATCGATATATCCAACGAAATACGCACATTTTTTGCAATGACATCCTTGACTGCATTACAATCTCTAAAAAAAAAAACCCAGAGTTTTCATATCGGTGCATATCGGGCAACATATTTGCAGATACCAATATATTTGTTACAGGCCAATATTGGCAGATAATATCGGCCAACTGGAAGACAGGAACAGGTAGACGCACAGCTAAAAACATAGACAACAAAGGTAGGAGTTTCTGTAAATTGTAAACAAATGCAGATAGTGCAGAGGAATGGATTGAAATTGCACACTTGAAGATGTTTATAGCTGATAGCGCTGACTGATTAAAACTTCCGACCCCCAGCGTTTCCATGGTGGTATTATTGTTGCTGCTGCTGTCGCAATTGTTTCTGTCTTCCTCAGAGTACAGCTACCAACCAGACAGGACAAAATATGAGTTATTTATTTAATCTGAACTCTGCATTCCTCTTGATCTCAACTACAAACCTGTGACTGCATCTTGCACGGTTGTGGTTGTGCAGACAAAATGTGTCCACAGACAGACAGACAGACTAAACATCTGCCAAAATACTCAACACTGCTTCTGTGTTAGTTTCCCCTACAGTAGGTGTCTCCAGGACTACATTTTGCCAGGATGACACACACACACACACGGACTCACAAGGTGTTATGGCTGGTAATAATAACCTATTGATGATAATACAAAAATAAACGGTAATCCTTTGTAAAGAGTGAAGAGGTCAGGACTATAAAAAATGAATATACACGTTTTAAAAACTGATAAAGTTGGGGCCTCATTAATTTTTTCTTTCTAAGCTTAAACACATCAGAATATAAAAACACATAATAGCATCAAAGAATTTGACTAAACACAATTTTATTGTTCATTATCTGCAGTTAAACTTAATTTATCATCAGAATTTCAGAGGATTCTGGGAAAAGAGTGGTTTATTCCCTGACAGTAGTAATTTTAAAACCCTCAGTCCTACATGGTACACTCACACAGGTGCTTTTAGTTAACCTGATATGACCTTGTTTGACATCCCCCTCACTCCCCCTCACTGCACCCGTCATGATGAGAAAACTTCAGACTTAATCTTTTTTTTCTGGTGTTAAAGCTGTCAGAGTTTGTCTTGGCCAGTTACAGACTAGTGCATTTACTGCCCCCGTCTGTCAGAGGGGGCGGCTGCTGATGATCAAACTGCTTTCACTGTGTCCTGCTGCATTAAAGGCAGCTGTGCTCAGGAGCACAGTAAATCCTGTAGAATAGCTGCTGATTTATTCTATAGGCTGTCATGTGAGTGGTTTTATGTTGTGGAGAAGGAGAATGTGTTTCAGTTACAAACCTATAATTTGGCCCTGGGCTAAATGTGGATGGTTACCCAAAAACAGGCATGTTATTCTCTCACAAACATCCTCCCTCCTTTCCTCTCTGGTTATTCCTCCTTTTGGTCGCTGTGAGTCAGGTGGTGTTGTGGCTCTTAATGCCAAACAGATTCAGTTTCTACTCATTCCAAAAGTTTCTGAACGAGCGGTCTATTCCTGGACCCAGAGTTTACTCCCCTCGCCTTTTCATCTGTCAACGTTGTGTGTTTGAGGGAATGTTGGCCTGAGAAAATACTTTTTATCCGTCATTTATCCAGAACATGCAACCTGATTCTTAGTATCAGCAGTTTTGTTTCATAAAAGCAATGCAGCCTGGTCTTTTACACCTTGGTTGGGCTACATGTGTACTGTACCATGTATGAACAGCTCCTTAAGTGGAGTTCTTATGAGAGATTGATCAGAACACGTAGCTGGATTCACTGTTATATGAATCAACCCCATATTGGATGTTTTAATGCCACATGTAGAAGTAGAATGTGAGATTTCCACGTCTGTTTTGATTATACAGGTGCTATGTAAATACTAAAAACTGTGCTCTTAATCAGAAACTGCGCCTTTAAACAAGCTGTCAGGACTTCTGTAAGGTTGTGATGTCAAGACTATACAGTCACTGCCCTGGATACATGGTGGGCGGTGCCTGCTCACACCTGCGAGAGCTGACCAATCAGAGCACACTGGGCATTTTGGGGAGGGGGGCCTTAAAGAGAGAGGCAGATTTTCATTTTATGTTTTTTAATTATGAGTGTGAGGAGGGTTATTGTCTCCTGATGGCTCCACACATGTCGTTTTTTAAAATCTTTTTTCGTTTTTCATCCGCAGCTATTTTTTTTTATTATTTCAGCCAAGCGAAAAAACTTTCTTGCACTAGTTTGTTTCTATTCAGGTTCATAGTAACTGATATGCAGATAGAAACAGGTGGATACAAATTGTTACTTAATTATCTGTAACATCTTTAGGATTTCTGTAGTGGGATTTGTTCTTGTTTACCAGTGGCTCTGTAAATAGCTGGTGGCATGTCACTACTGCTTGGGAAACAGATGGGTCCTTTAGCAATCACTTGAAATTAAAAACTACCGGCTGTTGCGTTTCCCCCTGCCACTGGTGTGAGTGGACGGTAACTGATCTGCTTCAGCAAAGTCAGTGTTCGTCAGCTGAGAGACAGTTTACTACCAGCCCAGCTCTGATAGCCAGCTGGTAAATGTCTCAACTCACATTGTGAATATGGATTTCGTCTCAGTAGGATCACTTGGGTCAGTTGGAATATAAGCAAGAGAGTGAGAGGTTTCTCTGTGGAATTTTTCTAGAATGCTTCTGGATACCTGAGCTCTATTTCTGTCCAGAGGCCCTTAGATATTTCTGGCATGGTGACCTATTGGTGTGGTATGAGTGGAAGGGAGCAGGATTCCCCTCTTTCAAACACACCCGCCTGCCTGGGGTCGTATTAACATGCACCAAACCTTTTCTGAGTCCATATAACCACAGAAGTCTCATCTGGGTTTGTTTGTTGTTAAATGATTTCAATGATTACTTAAAAATATTGTTGAATAAATAAAAACACATTTTTGGATTTAACTATTTAATGTGATGGAAAGAATCTCGTGGGTTGCAAGATGCACATTTTTCTAATTTTAGCTTTATTTTAATTTAGTTTGACATAAAAGGAATCAGGTGAAATATGTCCAACAGAACAAACACAAATCTAAAAGTTTTAGCTCAGACTGTTTAAGCAGAAAGAATTTACGACATATTAATGACTTGTAGACATGCAGTCTATGTTTCTGTTCAGTTTTAAAGACAATTTTGTTTAATTGTGCACACCACAATTTAGGAAAGTTGGCGTACTTCTGAAGAAGCACACGAGCAGCACATTGATGATGTCAGCGTGCTGTGATTGGTTTGCAGTGTTCGTCCAGGAAACGCAGTGTAGGACTTTGATCCAGGAACGTGAACCTACGCGACTGAATAACGTTACACACGATATATGAAACAGATCAGTGAGACCACCGGCAAATTAGAGCAGATAAAAAACTAAACAAAAACAAATTTCTTATTTGCATGTTTTTTAGTTAAAAGTAAAGTAATAAAACGTAAACCATAAATTGCGACATTTATTGTCCTTTAAAGGTTAAAGGACAGTTTTTTTTAACCTCGAGGCCACTGTAAATATTTGATGTTTAATGCTTCATTACACAGAAACACTATCAGCTGTCCGTGCTGCAGCATTAAAACATCACATTTACATGTTTGCCTTCATCAAAGTGCTGTGCAGATTATACTGCCTGTGTGTGTCATTACAGTACGTGTACCTGTTATTTTACTGCCTGTATTCAGGACAGACCTTTTCTCGTTCAAACAGACCACATCTCTGGACAATATTTGTATAACAGCCATCATTTGACTTTATTCTAGTAGGCTTTACATTTGTATCAAATATATTATTGTGTTGAATGGGGTCCATTTTGCTCTGTGAGCTGCCACTCATACAAGCTGAATGTTTTCACACTGATTCCTTTCTCTGCTTTCATCCAATCACAAGCTGCCACACGGTCACCTGTGCAGTTTTGCATGGGAAATGTGTCAGTCGGGCACTGGAAATCAGCACACACACACACACACACACACACACACACACACACACACACACTTGCACTCTCTCTCTCTTTCTCTCTCTCTCTAGACAAACAATCATTGTGAAAACACGTGACAGTGAAACTGAAAGCAATAGAAGGGATGTCTATTTCTTCATGTCATACCTCGTGTATGAAGACATATTTACTGTGTGTGTTTCCAGATGGACCAGGTGAGGAGGAGATGGAGGTTCAGGATGGAGCGTCTGCTCTGACAGACAGAAGAAAAGACCAAGGCTCTTCACAGGTAGACGGAAATTTTACTATACTATATTAAGTGTGGATCAGTTTGTACTCTACAACTATCTAAATACAACGGACTTGCGTTTAAAAAATAAGTGGATTATTAGTAAAAAAATTCTGCACTGAATGTATTTGTAGTGTGTGTTAAAAACAAAGATCCCCGTTTTCTCATCTACAAACATTTTATGCACTTTAATACTTCTGATGTCTCAACAAGCTGAAGCCAACACCAAAGTACCTTGAGATGCAGTTTTAATAATGGCCAATGGATGCTGGACTCCCCCCATGATCCAGGGTCATGATCCAGGCAGACTCCTCTCAGCTATTAAGGCCAATAGCTCCACAGCTAACTAGGGGTGTTAATGATTAATCATAAATCGATTAATCGCTGTTAAGAATTTAACCAATTAAAAATGTCCTAATCTGCCAATCGGAGACGGGCACAAATACAATGATAGATTACAGGTACTTGTTTTACAAATATATCCAAATAAAACACAAAATACTGGTATGAGAAAATATGTAATATGTCATTTAAAAAATACAAAAAGACATTTGACACATTTTAGCCATTTAGTTGCTTCACTATCGGTTGGATTTTGTTGCCAGTTGTTGAACAGTGACACACTGAAGCTCCGTAATTAAAATTAAGTCATTGTTTTGTGTTACTTGGTTCATCACTCAAGTAACTTTATGTTTACTATTTCTGTTCTTTTAACTCCCAATGTAGCCGACTGTGATTATAAATCAAACATAGATCATGTAAAACAGTTTTCTAAAGGAAAAATGTTCAACATATTTCATATATATTCAATGATTAATCGATAATGGATTGTTAAGGCAGCCGACTATCGATTAAAGAAAACTGAGCTGATTAGCTAAAAGCAGCTAGAGTACAGTGAGCCCCAGCTAGCGGTTACGCTCACCTCTATATATTTTTAATTTTTTTTAGCTATCTTCGCTTTCTGGCCATTTCTTAAAATTTACACCTTGAAGAAGTGACTCCAAGCTCTTGTTGAAGAAAAGTGCACCTGTCGAGTTACCTGAGCCCTGAATATGATACTGTATGTCTCGAGCAGGCGATGCTGAACAGCGAGGACGGTTTGGACGATGAGGAGAAAACGAGAAGGAGGGCAGAGAGGAGGAGAGCTAAAAGGAAAGTGAGTAAAATTATAATTAAAAACTTAATAAAAGGACGGTATCATTTAACATTTCTACTGACTGTTCAAAGTGCAAAAAACTCATACAGAGCATTTTAAAATATAATTTGAAATACAGATTCATGATTTTTGCCTCCATGTCACATCAAATATCAGAAGGTTATTTAAAGCTCAAGTGTGGAGTATGTAGTCTCAGTGATACTGACAGAAGAATGTTGATAGTTATTTGTGTCTTTCATATTTTTGAGAAATGTCTAAAACATTGGTTGACGCATCTGACAGAACAAACTACGATGTGTTCAACAGTTTTATAGACTGACGATCACTATCCTCACATCCTCAAAGTTAATATTGTAACATCCACCACATGTGACCTTATGTAAACTGCTCTGGACATGTAAAGCAAATATATGTTGTTCATCTTCTAGCTCACATCTTTGTTTATTATTCCTCACTAACCAAACTGAATGTGTCCTACATTCACACACATCACCACGCCTGTCACCACACCTGTATTTACTTCTGTCACCTGTTGTCCTGTCCGTCCTCACGCCATTTTTTATTTAATAGATGTTACTGTTTTCATAAGTCCTGCCACACCCTCCTCATGACTGTACCTCGCCCTTTATGACACACCTGGCAGCACATGTGCTTCCACACCTGTGTCCATACATGTCTGTGTGCCATCCCACAGCCACCATGTCCATGCTCTCCTTTTAGAGGCAGAAAGAACGGAAGAAACTGGAGCGAGAGGAGAGGATGGAGGACGCGTCAGAGCAGGTGAGATCATAAGGGCCTATAAGTAATCTGGTGTTATTTCCCTATAGTTTGCATGCTGCAATATATTCACGCCATCATCTTCATTTCCATATGTATTCATGCATTTATGTGTATATGCACACATAAACCTGGAAGTGCGTGTGTTTAATCGTCTGCTCCGGTAATTTTTTCAGTTAAATTGTTGCACAGATTTTAAGCAAGTTTATTTAAGTTTATTTCAGCAAAATAAAATGTGATGTCAGTGTATGTTTCCGTTAACTAGCCTTACAGTAGAATAAGAAAAAGCAGGTTCCTGATGATCAAGGTCTGTTCTAAGATATGTGATTCTGCAGGGACCCAAATCCAACAACAATCCAAGACATCATGACTTCATCCAAACAGTCTTACTCATCCAACAGGTGTTAAGACTCTTAAGATATGTGACAAATATAAATAACAGTTGAGTATCACTCACTGATCTGTTAAATTCTTATTGCTCAGTGTTTCCCTTTGAAAACACAATAAATCTTATGTTGCATAAAACCTCTGTAAAACCTGATTAGGAATATATGAGTTCCTCTTCTGGGGTAATCTTAACACTTTAAACTCTTAACAGGAAGAGGAAGTGGCCAGAGCGGCGTCAGAGAGTGACAGTGAGGAGGAATTGAAAGAGGAGGAGGAATGGACCGCCGTCCGTCCCAGAAACAAATGCCAGCCCGAATCAGTGCCTGCCCTTGTGACAGACCACAAGAGCAACCACCATTTGCCCCACAGGACCTCCGAGGAGGTGGGTTGAAGCCATGTTGGCATACTCAGCGTATCATTTATTCATTTAAAATGAAAATAACAACACAACAGAGCGACCTGTTACTTTAACAGCCCTGCAAAGTGTTCCTGAACAGTCAAATTTCGTTAAAGTGCTCATGAATGAGGCATCGAATGCTTGATAAAACTCATTTTTGAAATTGATTTAGGCAAAACGGTAAACTTTGTTGAGAATCCAGTCCACAGCACTCATAGTCCAAGGCTGGAACATGTCATGTCCATGTGCACTGCAGGAGGATGTCTGAGCCACATTTCTTTAAGCCCAGTTCGGCAGTGCTCTTTGCCGTAAGGTTTAGAGTTGCATCAGGTGCTGCAAGTCTAGTTTTCCATCGTCTGGTCTAGAATAGAAAAGTTAACTGAATCTTTGTGTGAAGTTTGTTTCTGTTCACGAAGTTGGAGTTAAAAAATCCCGTTTATAACTTCAACCAAGCAATAATAGACTTGTGTGTACTACTTTCCCGTAATTTACTATCTCTTGTGTTCATACCAGTTAAGAATGAAGCTGAATGAAGCACACCACACTTTCCTTGGACCAAGGAAAGAGGACCAAGACCTCTATTTTAAGGTACCTTGGTGCGGTTACTTTGTAGCAGCTGCGTCTGATTGGCTCTTCCGCTAAAACTAATCAAACTGGAGAAGTTAAGACTGCAAATATGTTCGGTATGAACACACTTACTCAGCAGTATGAAAAGAAAACCACATGCCACGTCTTTCACTTAATGTTGGTCCTTGTTGCCTGAAATGTTTAATGCAGTTGATGCGACACTGACTTAAGATGATAGTAGGGGGGTTTAGTGAGTAAAGAGCTGTTGTTTTTGAAGAAACATGAGTGCAAATGTCATAATATCAAACTCGTCAGACACAAGTGCAGTGTCCTTGAACAAGACATTGAGCAGCTACCTCCACTCTGACCTATCAGAGATCATATTTGTTTTAATGCTATACACACATTCACAAACATGATTCAGTCCTCAAAAAACAACTACGGCTCCTTTTGTACTGCATCAGTGCGGCGTGGCATGGAGGTGATCAGCCTGTGGCACTGCTGAGGTGTTATGGAAGCCCAGCTTGCTTTGATAGCCGCCTTCAGCTCGTCTGTAGTGTTTGGTCTGGTGTCTCTCATCTTCCTCTTGACAATACCCCATAGCCTCTCCACGATGTTCAGGTAAGGCGTGTTTGCTGGCCCATCAAGCACAGTAATACCATGGTCAGCAAACCAGTTACTAGTAGTTTTGGCCAGCAGGACCATACCACGGGACCATACCACGGCGCATTGATGCAGTAATTTGTGAAAAAGGAGCCCCGAACAAGTATTGAGCGCATAGATGAACATACTTTTCAGAAGGTTGACATTTCTGTATTATAAATCTTTTTTTTGATCGGTCTTATGTAATATTCAAATATTTTGAGATACTGGATTTTTGATTTTCATGAGCTGTAAGCCGTAATCATCACAATTTAAAACAAAAAAAAAGGCTTAGAAATATTTCACTTTATGTGTAATGAATCTAGAATATATGAAAGTTTCACTTTTTGAATTAATTTACAGAAAATAAAGAACTAAAGTATTGAGTGTTTTGTGTTCCTTCCTGGTGTTTCAGGAGCCAGAGTGGGACGTCAGCAGTGCATTTGTAGCCAAAGTTGCGAGCCACATCAAACTCAAAACCCTGAAGAGCAGAACAACACAGTTCTCCAGAGAAAACAAGGAGAACGAGGCCAGAGGCAGCCAGGTACACACACAACCAATGACCTGCTTCCTGATCCGTCTTTACGGGAGGATCTGTAATCAGTGGAAATGTAATTCTGGAGAATATTTCATTGGTATGTTTGATGACCGCCAGTAAAATCAGCGTTAAATACCCAACATTAACAAAACTGTCTGCTGTGATTGCAGATGGAGAACACAGAAGAGATGAGGAGGAGAGGGGAGTCTCTCACAGGTGAATCATCTATTTGTTGTTGTTAAGAAGTGTAAAGGATAAAGATTAGTTTAAAACTTCAACTTGGATTAAAAAAAACAGGATCATTTAAGGTATTTTCTGCTCACATTGCTGTAATACAAAGTGTTAATGGTCAAATAAAAAAAGGATTTTCTCACATGAAGATGACAAAGTTTTTAGATGTACAAAATATTTTTATGTATCTTAAATTTGTGAAGAATTATATCAGAAATATACAACAGTAGTGTTTCAACTGATTTTATGAGGAATATATCTTCCCTGCACATTCTCCAGTGCAGGGCATTCAGATGTTTGGGCAAGGCCAGTACAGCCGGGCAGTGGACATGTTCACAGAAGCCATCTACTGTGACCCCAAAGACCACAGGTGAGCCGAACTATGAACTCTGACCCCAACAGCTACACTCTGACCCTGTCCTCTCCTGACAGTATCACCTGGTTTCCTCTGTCTCCTTCACGCTCACTTTGGTTAAAGTCTCAGTCCGTCCCTCTGACTCTCTGTCTTGTCACTCAGGTTTTATGGAAATCGCTCCTACTGTTATTGGTGTCTGGAGCAGTACTACTCTGCCCTAACAGACGCCCAGAGGTCCATTCAGCTGGCTCCTGATTGGCCGAAGGGATACTTCCGTAAGGGCTGTGCTCTGATGGGATTAAAGGTCAGCAGCTGCTGTACGACAGACTTAAGGCTCATTTATGCTCCCTTTACACACAAAAATAGATCTGTCCATTTCACAATAATATACAACCGTCTCACATACCACATCCATGGGTCCTTCACGTTGGTATGAATGTTAAACAACCACTAGAGGACGCCGCCGCGCTGCTCAGCGGTCTCGCATGGACATCCACTTTTCCTTCGCTGCTGTCCAAGTCACAGTTAATTCCTGTCCGGTCTCTATGAATTAAACATAGAGCATAAATGAGCCTTAATACGTTCCAACCAATAATTTGCATTCTGTGATTTCATTGCTGAACCTAAACGTATGCTGAGTTTGTTGTGTGTGTTTTCCAGCGGTACAGTGAGGCAGAGAAGGCCATTGAGCAGGTGTTGAAGTTGGATCAGAACTGTAAGGAAGCATCCAGCAAACTCTTCACCTGCCGCGTCCTGCAGCTCAAGGTGAGGAGCAGCTGGGTGGAGCTCATCCAAATGTTGATTAAGTGTCATGCTTAAAGGTATTACATAACTTATGTAACTTCTATCTACTTACCCTTCTGAGATGCTCATTTTTTTTCGCTGCAGGAGTTGGGTTATGAAGAAGAGCAGAGTAAAATGCTGCTGGACAAGTTCACCACCGTTCAGGCGGTCATCACCTCACCTGAGGCCAAAAGTAAGAGCCAGCTGCAGTACCACATCTGTCCACACTGGGGCAGCACTGCTCTGAGTTAAACCACCCCTGTGGTTTGAAGAGGACATTACAGACAAAGAGCTGAAGGATACTTTATGGAGGAATAGTACATTTCTTTATATAGTAGATTTAGTTTATCAGTATGATGTTATTGTTGATATAGTAGCAGCTCTTTAGTGTAGCCAGCCAGAGAAATGTAATGTAATTTACAGCAAACTCATTGGTTCATGATGTTGAGTACATGTGATTAATGCTCTGTTTTTGTTCTTTTGTCATTACGTGACATCTACTTCCTGTCTCCTCTTACTTCCAGCACTGAAGCACACACCTCTGCAGGACCAGAGTGGGTAGGTTGTATAGCTGTAAGCAATACACATAATCCCACCAGTCACTATATGTGAATCTCACATATAACCTACAATACTGTGTTGTTTTAAACGTGAAGCGATCAATTTTCTTATTGAAATACATACAGCATCTGCTTTCTTTATAACTATATATACATGTAATCTAAATGATAATAAAATTAAATCAAATAATAATAATGTTGATGTTCACAAATGTTAAACATACATTCACCTCTTTGTCTGATAACATCTGTTGGACAAATAATCATATAATGGACTAATAATCACTCTTTCTCACATTATTCTCTCCTGTCATCTTCACTTTGTCTCTTCCTGTTCACATCCTTCATTTGTTTTCTTTCTCTTTGCTCACGCTATCTTCTTATTTCTTCTCCTCCAGGAGTTGTCGCTCTCTGTGGGTTGGGAACATTACAGTGGAAGTCACAGAGAAAGACCTCTTGGATCTCTTCAAAATGTAAAAACACTGTGTGTGCATGTGCAGTGTGTGCGTGTGTGTGTGTGTGTCGGGGGGGGGGGGGGGACAAATTAGTAGCTTTAAAAGGACGGAGTTATGAGTTCAGATTTAAGGGGTAACGAAACACATCCAGCTCTTCAGGAAGACTACAATAGTGAGATGGACTTTATATTTGTGAGAATTATCTCTGCTTATAAAGAGACTCTTTATCCTTCAGTTTATCACAAAAAGTCACACTCTGAATCGCCAAATTTGTAGATATGTTGCTTTTACTGGACAGGAAAGGGATGAAAACTAACTACTGCTACAATTGTACTTGCTATATATGCATGTGTATGTTAGTTTTAGCAACAGTCGAAGCAGCAGTGGTAGAGAGAAGGCAGAACATGTTGGTCAGTTTATTTGGTATTCAGCATTTTGAGATGAAAAATGTGTTACCAGTGTTTCAGCGTCAAAATTGTAAAATATATCTAAATTGTTCATTGATAATGAACTCCGTCAAACCTTAAAGCTGAAAGTCAGCACTTTGACCTCATCGTTCTGTTACAGTTGTAGATAGATAGATAGATAGATAGATAGATAGATAGATAAGATGACATAATAGATAGAAGTCATAAGGCTGATATAGCCAGTAACTGACTGACAGTCCAGCAGTTTAAAGACAGATGTAGTTATTGAGGCACTAGCAGCAGTAGTGGAGGGGTTGGTGTATAACTGTAATCATAATAACGTATTAATTGTCTGTAGATCTGTGCCGCACTGATTCGCTGAAGGTTAGAAGCTCTGTGTCTTCGGTGGTTACAGGTTTGGTGAGATAGAGAGCATCAGAGTTCTTCATGAGCGTTTCTGTGCCTTCGTCAACTTCAAGAATGCCAACATGGCCGCCAGAGCCCTGGAGAAGCTGCAGGTGAGCGATCAAAGCTGATTTAACGTTTAACATCTCAGATTTCATTGTCAGTGACTGAGTATGTCAACAAGTACGCAGCACGCAGTCACCCTGTTCTTCGGCCACTTCATGTGAAGTTTGATAAACTGTGCTGTTTCCTCCCGTCCAGGGGGTGGAGCTGGGGAGCAGCAAGCTGGTGATGAGATACCCAGACCGATGGATCCAGAGGAGCCTGCCCCCCATACAAAGGACCAACAGCAGCCTCAGCTCCAACGCTACAGGAACACAGCAGAGCACAGCTGCTGCAGGGTACCGAGCGTTCAGTTCAGTTCAGTTCATTTTCTTGACCGCTTTATCCGTGAGGGTCGCGGGGATGTTACCGCTTTACCGAGCATCATACCCATAATACCTGTATCTGTGCGCTGATGTGCTTTGTTCTTGTGCTAATGTTGTTGCAGTTGGATGTTGTACGATGGCTTGACACACATTACAAGTTGTGTTTTTTTCTTTTCTGTTTTGAGACTTAAAATATGTCTCAACTAAGGACATGTTGAGTAAGCGAACTGTTACTAGCTCGGTTGTAGATTGCCTTAAGTTATGTTACGACAGGTTCATGGTCCAGCACAAGACAAAACATATGGGGACGAATGGATATCTTTGTAAATTGGTTTAATTACTAGTTAATACATTTCTGCTACATTCCTTTTTGGCTTAAAATTGCTTTATTACATATTTATAATTAATATCGAATCGGTCCGAACCCTAATTAAGTCTCAGTCAAAGTTAAGGATACATTTTAGACATTTAAATTCCTTTTTAAAAAATAAATAAATGCCATTTTTCCCCTCCCTGTGCATTCACACTATGTCGTGTTCTTTACGTTCAAAGTCAACTGAAATCATTCACTTCTCATTATGTCAGTGACTCAGATGAAAAGTACATCCCAGTTCCTTTGGGCTTTTTTATCCCGCATCCACTTTTCCAACAACTTCCAAATTCATAACTCATCGCTTTGTGATCATCCTCTAATCACAGTATAATCCTTTTAATCACAGTGAAAATGTTCAGTGTTTACTGACAGAGAATAATCTTGTATGAGTTATTATCTCCAGCTTCAGTCTCTGTGCACTATTGGCACCCCATTATTTGCCTGCATGTACTCTAAGTGCTCTTTCTCTGTGAATATGATGCAGGATGTTCTCCAGACGCTGTGTACCTATTGATGGAGACGTGTGCTTCTACTGGCAGACCTCAGGCTGTTTCTATGGCGACAAGTGCCGCTTCAAACACATACCTGACCAACAAGGCCGAGACAAGAAACCATGACGACCCTAATTGTGTCCCCCTACGCTCCTAATCACAGCACCAAGGCACATTAAAGAAGGATTTACAGAGCAGGAACAAGAAGGACAGAATGAAGTAAAGAGGATGAGAAGATGCCTGAGGACACTGACAACTGATGTGTGTGTGAGAGAAGAGAGAGTCAGATGTGGTGTGTATGTGAAAGCCAAAGTGCTGCGACTCTGACCTGATGAGGAATTTTACAGCGTCCGGAGCCAAACCTCAGGAAGACGCGGAAAGAATAAATTCACATGTTACCGCAAAACTTTTAACACGGCGAGGTCCTCAAAGGATTTTAATTTATTGGAAGCATCACCGAGGAGTCCCTTTGCTCCATCTGGATCCTAAAACGTGTCGATGAACTTCCGGGTTTCAGCTGTGGGAAGTATGTCATCTGTCATCAGAGGGGATTTACGTTTGGTTGAAGAATATTGGAAACGATACCAAAGTCCAGTTCTATGACAAACTCTCTCTTTACCACCACTGTCAAATAGCTTTAAAGTCAAGAGTTATTTTCATACTTTTAAAAGCAGACGAAACATTTGAAATGTTTACTGTACATATTGTATTGCACAAAACAATAAAACAATGAAACCTTCTTAAAATGTTTTCATGTTTCCTCAAAACCTCCAATCAGTTATCAGCCTTTCAAATCCTCAGTCACACACACACACACACACACACACACACACTCCGTCATGACTGCTGCAGTGAGTGTACCACAAACTCACACATATTAACTACTGTGAAGTCACAACAGTTATTATTTATAAAATTTGCACATTAACTTATCTAACTCGTAATTTAGTCATTTCCCAGGACTTTCCCAACAGGAACATACTTCTGACAACACTGCACAGCCTCACTTCCAGCTCCGTGAGGCTTTGCTAAAAGCTAAGTGCTAACACTTCAATATCCAGAATGGTGCTACATGCTAACCCAGCTGCTGTTACACCTGGTTCAAGAAGGATAAGGACCCAGCACCACTAACTTCCAACATGAAGCTTATTGTGGCAGGTACGTTTCACTCCTTCACCAACACACACGCCCATTTACTACAGATTGCAGCTAGCGAAGGCACCACACTGAGGGCACCTTCATACACTGTTTGAAGCTATTAAGGATATAAACAGTCAGTCAATGAACATCTTTTCCTTCTGATTAAAATTCCTTCCCCAAAACTTCATAGTGCTCCTGCTGAACCAATCATTGCTAATTTTCCTTGCTGCCATATTCCAGCAAAAGAGTCCAGTCTCAATGTGAACGTAACAGTTGAAGTCGTGGGAAGATATATATGAGAATATCTTCGTGCTACTCTGCACATAAATGGTCTTGTTTACGTCTGATGATGTGATTCAAATCAGCTGTTTCCAGAGAGGTTGATTCTGAAGAAAGACAGTTGATTGTTGAGCGTCAGATACCTACACGTCCCCAGAATCACCTTCTCTCCCTTTAACTGTCACAACAGGTGCAGAGGAAGTGATTAAAAACATGTTGAATACTTCTCCGTCTTCAAACTGGCCTCAGACGTTGTTAGTGTGGTGTATGTGTGCAGTGTAGATACCTGAAACATATTCTTAAGTTTTGTTTTCCTATAATGTGAGACGGAAGAAGGGCCGTGCCAGGTTTGAACAAACCTCTGCCAACCACAATGATCTCACAAGGTTTTTTTCAAGACCACATCCTTTTCAAGGGGAAGAAACAGGCACAGTATTTGCCCTACACATTATCGACAGTGCGTGACGATGTGAGTCAACAAACAGAGAGATGAGAGGAGCAGCTATGGGCTTTACAGCAGCAGCAAGTGGATTTATTATCCTCTTTCTCTCTGTGTCAGGTACTGTACTTTTATATTCGCATTTTAGTGCATTCATCCGAGGAACTTCAGAGGGTGGTTGGTGCGCAGATGTCAAATACATTCACTTGTTTCTAAGTGCTGTATCGAAGGCAACTGGAGTTGTTTTAGTTTCTTGAAGATGTTTCACCTCTCATCCAAGAGGCTTCTTCATTTCTAACTAAGCAGCAGGCTTTAAACCCAGTGTGAGAGCGTCCTCACAGAGTCGTAAGGGGCACATGTGAGTCGTTGACCGAACCGGCCTTCATGTGGGTTGCTAGGTCTAGGTGAGCCCAGCTGTGAATGGTGCTTAAACTGTCTGGGGAGGGAACTCGGTACTGCATTATAGGTGGGTGATGAGTAGTGTCGTAGGCCACCTCCTCTGTTTGGACAGGACAACAGTGTCCACAACTTGGCCTGAGAAGACAGATGGTTTGAAAAACATGTAAAAGAGTCCGTGTATGTCAAGCTGGAACGACCGTCTTTGAACAGAGAAGGTGGCCTACTTGCAGCATTTTAGCTTTGGGTACAGTGATAGCTGACCATTAGTTCAACAAAGTTTAGCGATAAAGTCTGTCAGTCTCTCTACAGTCCTCTGCACTGTGACCACAGACAGGAAGTAAACCAAGCAAAGCAGACAGCCTTTAGTGCACCAAACCTGTCTAAGACTGACGCTTGTGACGTTCATCCTGTTCAGTTAAACTTCATTAAAGTTCTGCCTCCGTGCACAGAGAGATTAATTGTGAAAAGCATGTACTGTACATCTTCCATTGTTAGTGTGCAGTCTGTAAAACTGAACAATTGTTCTGTATTTGACCCCATGATGATTGTTTATTTTAGCAGAATCCAGACATGATGTGATGTAGCCTTTATTAACAGACAGCACGGAGGAGTTTTAAAGCTTGCCGAGGTTATTTTCCCTTCAAGTCGTCTTGCTATAATACATCTACTGCAGATACAAGTCTGTCTGTCATATTGTGAATCTGATTGTGCTTCCTAACGCTCTGTGTTGCAGTGGTACAAAGCAGTAAAGTATTGACGTACATCTCTGCTCAGATCTGTGCTGTGAGAGGATCGACAGTGGACATACGCTGCATCTACAGAACGCCGTCCACAGTGAAAAGACATTCTGTCACAGTTGATAAAATATTATGGTTTACTGAAGTTCAGGATAACGGTGCTGTGGATCTGAGAGCAGACCCGGAGTACGCAGGTCGCGTGAGGTATTACTGCGATAAGACGATCTGCACTTTAAGAATCACTGACCTGAGAGAGAGCGACTCGTCTGTGTACAAGTTCACATTCAAATACAAGCAACACAGGAGACACACCCGTACACCTGGAGTCATTTTATCAGTCACAGGTAACATTTTTATTGTTGTGTATTTGCATGTTTGTGAATGCTAACAGTTAAATCTGAAAAAAAACACGTCTGTTCCTTCTTCACAGATCCAGATCTGCAGGTGCAGGTGAGAAGATCATATTCTACCCAAGCTGAGCTGTTCTGTCACAGCGCTTGTCATCTACCTGAACGTCCTTCCTACATCTGGTACAAGAATGGACAGAAAATTCAGGCGGAAACATCTTCTTCATTCTCAGACTACTTTAATCCTGCAGACAGTTACTCCTGTGCTGTCAGAAGACACGAGGGTGTCCCTGCTCCTTCAGTGTGTGAGTTTAACATTTTGTAAAATAAAGCTCAACTTGTGATCTGCATGAACACATTTCCTGTCATGCTGCACCAAAATGAAGGAGAGTCAATACATCTTCATGTTACTGCAGTCTAAGATGTATGTAGTTGTAGTTCTACTGATTAAAACATATTTTATCTTTCAGGTGTCTATGATCAAACCTGCAACAGAGTGATTTACACTGACAGAAGCATCTGTGCCTTCAAAGGCTCATCAGTGGACATTTCTTGCACTTACAGCAGTTATGAAACTATCGGATCTAAATTCTGGTTCAGTCCTGAACGTTCTCATCAGTGGCAGAGTCCTTCACGACCTGAGGACCTTAGAGAAGACTCCCAGTTTGCAGGTCGTGTTCAGGTCCTTGAAACAGAGACAGGACGCTCCACTCTGAGAATCACTGACCTGACAGAGAGTGATTCAGCTGAGTATCACTTCAAATTCACAGCAGGAAGCTTTGAATGGATGAGTAGTTTACCTGCTACAACTCTGACTGTCACAGGTACTGATGAACACACACCAACACGCAATCTCAGTACAAACATGTTTATGAGTAAATATTATGTGCATTATGTGCTTTGGGATTGTTGATCCTTACAATAAGTATTGCTGCTGCGTTATGGTTATATGTGCTCGTGTATATGTGTATCCAGCTCTGCAGGTTCAGGTGATCCGAACAACAGTCCACCAGTCTGATACTGAGGCAGATCTGAAGTGTCACAGCAGCTGCGGTCCAGCTGGTGATGTTTCCTACGTCTGGTTCAAGAACGGACAGAAAATTCAGGAAGAAACATCCTCTTATAGAGATGACTTTCATCCTGGAGACCACATCTCCTGTGCTTTCAGAGGACATGAGGATTACCACTCTCCCTCACTGTGTAAATGTACCGCTATATCGTTCATATGATGTTGTCTGGTGGTGGTGTTAAAAAACAATTTTTTTGTCATTTTGTTATGAACTTTTAACAGTTCAAATGTGTTATAACCTGTGGTCTCAAAGTCATTTTATGTTCTCATCTTCACCTCCAGATGCTCCACAGTTCCCCTCTGTGACGGTGAGTCCCGCGGGTGAAATCATGGAGGGCAGCTCAGTGACTCTGACCTGTAGCAGTGATGCTAACATAGCAGCTAAATACACCTGGTACAAGAAGAATGTCAACCTCAAACCTCTCAGTAAAAATCCACAGCTTGTCTTCAGCTCCATCCAGTCCTCTGACTCTGGAGAGTATTACTGTACAGCTGAGAAGGAGCTGGGGAGGAGGACGTCTGAATACATCTCTATTAATGTGTCATGTGAGTGAAAACAAAGCCTTTTTAAAAGCATCATCGGTGAAAAATTGGTTTTGGTTAATTAAGGGTCTCACACCATCCTACAATTTTGGAGGAGTCTAAGATTGACCTGATTTTGAGCGTTTAGCTGAACCAAAATCCATTAAACATCCAGTTCAGATGCTGCCACATCCCATTACTTCTGATTGTTTAAATACAACTTCTAATTCTCTGTTAATACACCTCCAGATGCTCCAAAGCTTCCCTCTGTGTCAGTGAGCCCCTCTGCTGAGATAGTGGAGGGTAGTTCAGTGACTCTGACCTGTAGCAGTGATGCCAACCCAGCAGCTAAATACACCTGGTACAAGGAGAACCAGACGCTGTTTCAGGGACCAGAGGACACTTATACCTTCTCCTCCATCATCTCTGAGGACAGAGGGATCTACTACTGCAAGTCTGAGAATCAATATGGAGAGATCAACTCTTCATCTCTTTTTATAGACGTCCAGTGTGAGTATAAAACATCAACACATCACTTAGAACAACAATGGATTTAAAACTGCATTACTATCAATCTACTGTCATGTTCTTGAATTTTGTTGCACCAAAACTTCAAACCTACTTTTAAATGGAATGGATTGAATTTATAACCTGCGCTTTAAATGTGGTTTAGTCTTGGTTCTTGTTAACTCATTTTAATCGTCTCTGTTGTTCATGTAGTGTGTTGATATTGGAAAAGTAACAAATTAATGTCTTTATTTCCTTTTAATATTACCTTTTTTCAACCGAGCATCACAACATTCTCCTTAAAACTAATGTAGCTGGGGACTTTTAAAACGTAAAAAAGAAATTAAAAAAAAGCTCCTTACAGCTTTTCAAGCATAATCCTATTAAAGGAATCCAAAGACAAAATTAATGAAGTCAAACTAACAACACTTTCCTTTTGCCAAACAATTTATGAAGTATAATAGTTGTTTCCCTTAATACCTCTCCTCCAGATGCTCCAAGACTTCCCTCAGTGTCAGTGAGTCCCTCTGCTGAGATAGTGGAGGGCAGTTCAGTGACTCTGACCTGTAGCAGTGATGCTAACCCAGCAGCTAATTACACCTGGTACAAGGAGAATGAAGACTCACCAAAAGCATCAGGACAGATCTTCACCATCACTGACTTCAGAGCTGAACACAGTGGGAATTATTACTGTGAAGCCCAGAACAGAAGAGGACGTCACAACGTGAACTTATATCTTCTTGTTGTTGGAGGTAGGTTTTATGCTTAGTTTCATGCTCTGCATACAAACATGCTTTTTATCCGTCTTCTTGTTTTTACAGTTTTGTTTTTTTTTACCTTCTTGAAACCTGATTTTGTGAATTATCTGTGTATGCTGCTGGATTTCAAGCATTTGATGTTGTAAAACATGGCCGTGATATATATTTTTCTCTCTATGTCCATTCTGGGGCTGCATAGATTTAACCCTAACCCTCTCACACTGAGGGGCCCCTCATACTGTATTTCACATTACCTAAACTACCTGAGCAGCTATTTTCAACCTTTTACTTCGTGTTCACCTCCCAGTTAAACAGGCCTCTCACAGCACCTCTAACCAGGACTGTGGTGGGAGAACAGGACATCACAACTCCACCTTAAATCTGGCTACAACAGGTAAGTTATCCACTTTCACCTGCACACACCTACTGTATTAACTGTTATTAATGTATTATTTTCCCATCAGTAATATCAATTATGCTAACTTTGTCAGCGATCCAGCTCACCAAACTATCATCCAGTGATTAATTCGTCTGTGATATATATATATATATATATATATATATATACATACATATATATATATATATACATATATATATATATATATATATATATATATATATATATGTATAGTACCACGTAACACGATCAGTGATCAGTCATTGAGGGATTTTTTTGTTCCATTACATTTGCAAACCAAATATGTTTGTGACTGTGCAGCACGTACTTTACCTAAATGCTAAATCAGCCACAACAGAGGACAGGTCCACTAATGGACCCAAACATCCTGTAACTCCGGACTGAATTATCTAACTTTCCACGTGGTCATTGTCACAGCTGCACCGAGATCAGGCGTCAGAGAAGATCGCTCACGGGCAGTCACGTGCGTCCTGTTCGTCCTCGCCTTCATCCTCATTCTCTCACTATGGATTAGGTGAGCTGCTCTGTACCACTTTATTTATGTTCCCTAATATTCATACTTCAGCCACTTGTTTAATATAAATATTAATGATTATATTTTTCATCCATTCTCATATCGAGAAGAAAACACAGGCTGTCCAGTGGACAATATGAGCTTGGACAGAGACAAGACAACAGAGCACAGGTGAGGAAGAAGAGTTCAAGAGTGTATCTAACTATCTGTGAGAGTGAGCATGTGCTGTGCCTTCGCCTTCAACTACCACCAGCATGGCTGTATTAATATTTTCAGGACTATTTGGTTTCATTATTTTCATTGTTGGGCATTTATTTAATGAAGTATTCCACGAAAAAAGGGACTTTAAGGTGATTTTCTTGCTTTATTGATCTTGATTGTTCTCCACCTGTCATGGTTTTACTGATTTTCCCTCTCCTGTCATTCCAGACCTTTCCACGCCTCACCTGCCCACCAGCTGTCCGAAGTGTGTTTTCTGCTCTTGTCCATCAGCTGATCCGTCTCTTTCCGACACACTGGCAAACAAAATTCTCATTTGTATGATCTGAAAATGGCTTAATTACTTTTGCAATAGCAATAACATGATTGCTAATGAGAATAATGATATTTTCCAAATCTTTGTGACTGTCTACCATCTCCTCTCAAGTGAGGTGTTGTGTTGCACAAAGTCTAGCTGAAGCTACGCTTTAGCAAATATATGAGGAAGCAGAAGCCGGATGTGTTACTGATAATTCATTGACGTGTTATTGTAAATATCCTTATTTTTTTGGTCTGGCTACGCTGTACCTATACAGCCTCATAAAGCCACTTTTTAAAGCACTGTTAGATTGTTTTGCACAGCAATCCTTTGTCATGTTAAAGGTGTATAATATGAAAGATTTCTGCATTAAAATATCTAAAAAAGCTTTGTTATATCTCCTTTATTCTCTCCTTTACCAAGTGTCTATCTCCAAAAACTGCAGTTCCTTAAATGGCCACTCGAGGCTCCAAAAGTGTGTCAAGAGCCCATGAAAAACGGATGACAGAGTGGACAAAATGTGTGTGTGGTACAATTACAGTGCAAAGAAACAGAATAACTAAAAATCACAAAGTGACTCTGACCTGTAACAGCGATGCTAATCCAGCAGCTGAATACACCTGGTACACATATGTAAACTACTACCATACATTCCTCAGTAATGGAGCACAGCTTGTGTTGAGGTCCGTCCAGCCCTCTGGCTCTGCACAGTACCGCTGTACCGCTGAGAATGGACTGGGGAGATCACATAATTCCATATCTATGAATGTGAAATGTAAGTAAAACAAGATTAAACAAGTTTATATAATGTAAACTATGTTACAGAAACAGTCAAAATACCCCAAACAAAAAATTAAATCATAAATCAATAAGTGCTTTCATAAATACGCTCTTATCTGCGGGTCCGTAATACAAGAGGACGTTATAAATCTACTTTATATCTGGCTGTGAACGGTAATTAACACACACACACACACACATACATACATGTGAATATTGCTAACAGTGGACTAAGTGTCTTTAACCACCAAGTGTGGACCTCTGTTTCTGGTCATTTTGAAAAAACGTAAATAGAACAGAACATTTTACTTTTAAGGTCTTTTCCCAAAATATTACTTCAAATGTGTTTTTTCAATTTTGTTTAAACAAATTGCCAAGAGGGGACTTCAGCGACATCGACCTGTCAAAGAGGGGGCTTCCATATACTGCAGTGGGGCTGTCTGTACCCATTATTTCACCTAATGAAAGTTTGTTTACCAAAGAGACTTTCGTTGTTTCATTCTGAAGTTAATAATAAACTTTGATTTCGTCAATATTTAAACATTTCTGTAATACCGATATTACAAAAACAATCATGGCCGCTTTAATGGAGAATAAATAATATATAACTACTAATAACTATATATCTACTTGGATAAATCTCAAAATGTGAAATAATTTAAGCAATTATTCATATTTGGTTATTGTTGTTTTCTATTTATTTTAACAATCCTGTGCAACTCTTTTCTTGATAGAATGTCTGAAATGTATTTCATTTGTGTCTTCACTTCTTGAATTCGAACAATATTGTTTTAACATTAATGCAAATAAAACCAATTAGAAATCAAATCTCTCTTTACAGTATCTCCAGTTTGGAACTCAACAGTCGTAATGAATATCGCCAGGTTGACTCTGTTGGTCCTGATTCTGATTCCTCTGATTCTAATAATTCTGCACTTGAGGTAAACTATAAAAATCCATCATTTATAATCTTGGCTCTTTTATATTCTTATTTTTTACAAATTTGGCATTCATTATTTTTTTGGCACCATGAAGAACATCTTCTTAGTTTGTTTTGTCTTGTTGGATTTAATCCAGGAACAAGAAAACTCCAGTGAGCTCCACCACTGAACCAAATATCTATAAAGAGATAGAGATGAGGCAGAGACATCCTGGGCTCGAACAACAAGTCCTTTCATGATATTTTTATAGTCCTGTATGTTGATTTAATATGACTGGAACACAGTTTGCTATTAATATTTGGCCAAGGATTGAATTAGAACATAATATTCTTATAATGGTACATTCAGACCAACACGCACAAGTTTGATCACAGGATTATTGATTTTTTTATTCGCATCACCTGCACGGCACACAGCTCGGTAAATTTCAGCGTCTGGTGCTGCGTCGGGATTACGTTACCTGAGGCTGACTGGTGCCCAGTTCTCAGCTGCAGAGCACCTGTCCATCTGTCTCCAGAGAGTGGTTTCTTAATAGGTGTGTTAAAATCAATAAATAGTGACTGTGAACACCAGCAAGTAGGCATGGGACTGAATTAATCTGTCTTATCACATTGGTATGAACCCAAAACAAAGCGATTTTGCTGTGATCTAACTGCATTAAAAAAAAAAGCCCTAAACCTAACCCCGAATTCCAGCTTTGTCAGGTCTGACGATGAGGGGATGCAAATAGTTGCAAGGTGGATAACTAAGAATAAGACTGCATCAACTCACTACACTTGTCAATTGTAGGTTTGACAAATGTGTGGACAAATTAGCATAGGGTGAGTACAAGGCCGCAAGGAAAACAATCAGAATGCAGACAACCAGTCAGGCAGGAACAGTTAAGTGTTTTTAAAGTGATATACACAAGTTTCAAGGGAAACAGCAAACAGCTGAGAATCCACAAGTTAACAGGAATAGGGAACAGACGTGTGAATCAACTTCAGTAGTTGTGACTCCTTCTCTCTTTCGAATAAGTGTCAACGTCATCTGCGTATCACAATAGTTGCCCACGCCGACAGTTTCCATTCACACTCTGCAGCAGCCTGATCACAGAAGGTTAAGTAAGAATAGCAGACTATTTTTTTTTTTTTTTTTAGTTTTTAATGAACATTTTTGTTTGTTTTGTTTTGTTTGGTTTCATAGTCATTTCCTGTTTTATTTTGAAGGTCTCTCCTCATGTGTCATATTTTGCTATTCACTTCCTCCCTCTCAGCTTGTTTTCCTGTTCACCTGTTTTTGAATTGTTAATCAGTCCCTGTCTATTTAAAACTGTGTTCCCAGCACTTCTTTGGTTTGTACTTTATTTAGTTGTTGTATTTTTTTGTACTTCTTTAATTCTTGTATTGGCTTCTGCCTGCTCCTCCTGTTTTTCTTGCTTTTTGGATTTTGTATTCAGACCTCAGCTTCGTTACTAAAGCTCGCCTGTTGTTCTTTACCCTGCCTGCCTCCTGAGTGTCTTGTGTTTGGGTCTTCACCATTTTTGCAACTCGTAACAATACCAACTGACCAACAATGGACCCAGCGGACACAGAATCTCTGGTGGAGGAGCTGAAGAGGTACTGCTTAATTTTTTAGACTGAACTCAATCACAGGTTCTGTGGACTTTAAGCTCAGGCTGTTTTCCTACAACTTAATCGAAAAAGACACTCTGCTCAAGACCAAGGCTGTTGGACCCACAATTTGCAATTACTGACTTCACTAACAGCCTGCTAACCTCCCGCCTGCTTCAGCTCCTGTCTCAGCTAGCCACCCCCTGCTTGCCTTGCTTCCTAGCACCGTGGAGGTCTCACCGTCCGGCCCCATGGAGGGTCTGCTGCCCTGTGGTTGCAAGTCTCCCCTGTTGACGCAGGTCTTGTCCCTGGTTCAGTCGACGCCTCTCCGGCCCCTGAGTTTCCAATCCCTGCTGACTTACCAACAGACCCCCCAGAACATCATTCAGCAGCCTTCTGTGACACCCAGCGACACCTGCCTCATGCCATAGTCCTGGTACCCAGTTTCCAGTCTCGAGTCCTGCTGCCATGTTGCCTGCCTCCTTCTCTGGCGTCCAAGGGCCTTCAACGGTACCAAGACTCTGGTCCTGGTCTCCAGCTTCCCGAGGGCTTCCAACTCTGCCGCTGGTCTCGTGGCCTCCAGCCCGTCATGGTTTGATATTAAAGCTAGCCTCTTGTTCTTTACCCTGCCTGCCTCCAGAGTGTCTTACGTTTGGGTCCTCACTATCGTTGCTACACGTAACATCCAGTTTATTGTCTTAACTATACCTCACACACACACTCTGATGAATGTCTGGTTTAGGCTTTTTAATTTAATCAAAGCTCAGATTAAAATCAAGGCTGACTGAACCTTTGCTGTTCTGCTGCCTCGCCTTTGGAACAATATCACATTTAGTGTTCAGTTTGCTGATACGTCCATGTTTTACCTGCATTGTTTGTAAAGCAACAGTAAGAATCATTTCTTCATTTCATCTTGAGGGTTCACAGGCGTTTGTCTCTTCATACATATTAATAAGATAAAGAGGAAGGAAGCAGCCAGTTAACACCTCGATGTATGTTTAAAACAAGTGAACCAACCAGAGAGAGACAAAATGTCTCGTGACAACGTCCACCCTCTTTATTTAGAAGTGTTTGGTGAGATGAACTGACATTCAGTACTTCTCATGTATGTGATCGACCTGCTGATTTAACAGACGTGAGGAGAAGCTATGAGTTTAACAGCGGCAGCGAGTGGATTTGTTGTCGTCCTTCTCTCTGTTCAAGGTAATGTACATCTACATTTATACTGTAAGACTGTTAGCATGGTGGGTTATATAGTAAAGATTTGATGTGCAACAGTGCACAGGTAGAGACAGTAAAGCTGTGTTTGTGTGGATGTACAGTGACTGAACATACTGCACATTAACAAAGGAGAAATCTGAAGAGAAAATCTGTTAAATAAAATTAATCGCTCTCAGGAACTTCCTCAATCGTTCAAACTTCCTGCAAACTCATCTTGAGCCTGCGTTCGTACGTGTTAGAGGCTGGTCGATGTGCTGCGATAGCATAATTAACACAGGAACCAGAGTTCAGAAGTAACACCAGACGGTATCATGTCTTTCATGTCACGAGAAATTAAATATCATTAGAGTAACAAAGTGCACATTATTGTATAAAGAATGTGATTACAATGAGTGTGTAAAGTGGAGGTGTTGCTTGCATTTCTCTACAGCTCTCATTCACACTCTGCAGCAGCCTGACCACAGGAAGATGAGCAGCCCGCAGACACTTTTTTCATGTGTCACACACTTCTTATAAGTACTTCTAAGTACTGTGTTAAAGTGCACAGTGTCAATACATTGTTGCTCCTTCACTGCAGCCTCTGTGTGATGTGCGTCCTCAGTGCTCTCAGAGATCATGTGCACATCTTTTACTGTTCCTTTGCTTTAAATATTCTACGTACCGTTCTAGTTAAGATAACAGAGACTGCCCAAAAACCTGTTGATGAATTTTCATTCATCTGATTAACACAGGTGAGAAAGGAGATTCAGGAGACGTGATGCCTTACGTTGAAGTATTTAATGAAGCTCCATCTGGGAGAACATAGCTCAACAGTACATGTAGTGAGACAGTGTATTGCTTCACCAGTGCTGAAGGACACTTCCTGGTCTCTGACTACTTAACCTGCTACTGAATACTGCTTGTTTAAGTCCCGTTGTAATCAATGGAAGAAGATGGATTTTGGTCGATCATGAAGCTGGTGTGTTTCTCGTATGAGATATAGTGAAGGTTAGTGAAGGCACAGGAACCTCTGCACACACAGAAGCCTGTGACCCCGAGCATGACCTCAGGGTAACTCTACCTCCTCTGTAAGCAGAGTGGGAGATGTATATAGACAAATGTACTACTATGAACCTATGAGACTGAACATGTGAAAATTCCTTTACAAAACCGTCTGAAGGCTGCCTTTGCTCGCCCACCCCAAACACAGGTTTGTATGAAGAGAGCCACAGTATTTTGGGAAGTGTAGCTTCACAGACTGAAGCTCCTCCACTACAGTGAAAATCTGTCTCCTGATGATGTTTTGAGTCTGATTGTAGTTTCTGATGTGCTCTGTGTTGCAGTGATACAGGGTCAGGATGACTGGGGAGTGACTTACAGCTCTACTGAGATCTGTGCCTTAAAAGGATCAACAGTGGAAATAAGATGCACATACACATACCCATCCAGAATAGATGGTGGTGATACTGAAGTTAAGGAAACATTCTGGTTTACTAAACTGAGTGGAAATCAACCTGTGGATCTGAGTACAGACTCAGATTATCAAGGTCGTGTTGAGTACAGTTGTTATGAGAAGAGCTGCACTCTGAGAATCACAGACCTGAGAGAGAGCGACTCAGCTGAGTACAAGTTCAGCTTCATAACAAACCAACCAGGTGGGAGATATACTGGTTCACCTGGAGTCACTTTGAGGGTCACAGGTAACATTTTCATTCATATTTTAATTATTTCCAAATGTTCAACATCTAGACAACAATAATATAAATGTGTTGTGTGTGTATGTTGACAGTTTGTCTAAAATAACATTCTTGTTCCTTCTTCACATCCAGATCTCCAGGTGAAGGAGAGCAAATCCACACAATCTAGCCGGAGAGACCTGAAGTGTCACAGCAGTTGTCGTCTACCTGATCGTTCTTCCTACATCTGGTACATAAGTGGAGAGAAAATTCCATCACAAACATCTTCTACTTATTCAGTCTATTATTCTGCAGACAGTTTTTCCTGTGCAGTTGAAGGACACGAGGATTTCCCCTCTCCTCCAGTGTGTGAGTTTACTACACTAACATAACACCATCTGATGGAGTCTTATAACTACATGTATTTTAATATGGAGACCCTCATTGTGACTCTTCATGAACTCTGGTTTAAAAATGATCAAAACTTTGTTTTACCTTTCAGGTGTCTATGGTCAAACCTGCGACAGAGTGATTTACACTGACAGAAGCATCTGTGCCTCCAAAGGCTCATCAGTGGACATTTCTTGCACTTACAGCAGTTTTACCATTATCACATCTAAATTCTGGTTCAGTCCTGAACGTTCTCATCAGTGGCAGAGTCCTTCACAGCCTGAGGACCTTAGTGAAGACTCCCAGTTTGCAGGTCGTGTTCAGGTCCTTGAAACAAAGAGAAGACGCTCCACTCTGAGAATCACTGACCTGACAGAGAGTGATTCAGCTCAGTATCACTTTAAATTCAACACAACAAGCTTTGAATGGAGGAGTAGTTTACCTGGTACAACTCTGACTGTCACAGGTACTGATGAACACACACTGATGTAAAACATCAACATAGTACATTTAGAAACAGAGAACATGTTGAAAATGATGGATCATCATGAGTTTGTGTAATAATGACTGTTGTGTTGGCACTAATGTTCACTGCTAGTTCTAGGAATAGTAGCTGTTGTGTTGTCGTGTGTGTACATCTATCACTGATTTCTGTCAGAACCAGTGATAATAATATTGTTTCTTGTTCTCATATCCAGCTCTGCAGGTGCAGGTGACCAGAACAACAGTCCACCAGTCTGATACTGAGGCAGAGCTGAAGTGTCACAGCAGCTGCAGTCCAGCTGGTCGTCTTTCCTACGTCTGGTTCAAGAACGGACAGAAAGTCACAGGGGTGGAGACATCTTCTTTTAAAGGCCGGGTTTATCCTGGAGACATCATCTCTTGTGCTTTCAAAGGACATGAGAACTACGGCTCTCCTTCAGTCTGTGAGTTTGATCCACTGTATCAGGAAAAAACACATATACACACTGGCTACAAATTGCAGACAGACACATGTGTAAAGTAGTAAAAGTACAAATCATATTTCTTGGCTGTCAGTTTCCACCAGGAGGAGTCTGACCAGGGACAGCTCCACGATCAGCTCTCTACACAGCCACTGTGACAAATAGAGACAATTACAATAGAAACAGAGAAAGATACATTTCAATCACAACAGTCAATTGTCTGTGAAAACATATTCTAATGTTTCATTATTACATGTTCATATCTCCTCCAGATGCTCTAAAGCTTCCCTCTGTGTCAGTGAGTCCCTCTGCTGAGATAGTGGAGGGCAGTTCAGTGACTCTGACCTGTAGCAGTGATGCTAACCCAGCAGCTAACTACACCTGGTACAAGAAGAATGGAGATCCAGACCTTCAACCTCTCAGTAAAGAACCACAGCTTGTCTTCAGCTCCATCCAGTCCTCTGACTCTGGAGAGTATTACTGCACAGCTGAGAACGAGCTGGGGAGGAGGACGTCTGAATACATCTCTATTAATGTGACATGTGAGTGAAACAGTTCATTTAAAAATAACAACCAACTTAATTGTCTCCAGTTTTTACAGGAGAAGATTCTTCTGATCACATCTACTCTCTGTAGTTCTGCTTTCTTCACATTCACAGTCTGTGCGACACACAGCTACTCACTGTTTAACATTTAAATCCCATAAATGTCACTGTAGTAACAAACAGTTAACCGAGAACAACACCTCTCCTCCATCACACTAACTGGCTGATTAACAGACAATAACACCTGGGAAACTGATCAATGAATCAAACCCTACTAGTGAGGTCCACTACAGTCTATCTAATAACTGTCTATCTCCATTTCCAGGGAGCTCAACAACAACAACGATGATAAAAATCATCAGGTTGACTCTGGTGGTTGTGGTGTCGGTTCTGCTGCTTCTGTTTTGTCTGTGGATGAGGTGAAACTACAAACATTAATCAGTTCCATCACTGATCTGTTACTTTAAATATTTATTTTAATGTTTTTTGAGTTTTTAATGAACATTTGTGTTTGTTTGTCAATTTGATTCAGGAAGAAGAAAACTCTGAGCTCCACCACTGAACCAAATGAACCCATAGAGACTATGGAGATGAGAGAGGTATTGGGCCACAGTGACGAGAAATTAGCACATTTACTGTAGATGTTTTTATAACAAAGATCAATTTCAGGAAACAGTTCTGCTTTAAACATGTCTGAGTTTGTTGTCATTTAAAATCTGATTGTATCCACGTTCCATTTATGAGGCCTTTGACTCTCATCTTGTTGTCTCTCCCCATCAGTTGGAGTCTGATCCTGATTACACCAACATCTCACCTTTGAACAGAGAAACTGCAGCATGTGGCAGAAGTTTTGAGTAGCATGCAGCTTTATGTTTACCTGTGCAGGTACATTACATATGTTAAGGATTATACTTGGTATGCAACAAGCTATTTTATCTTTTAATGCTTATAATATAACATTTTATTCTAATGCAGTAAATTGCTTTGAAGAAATACTAATTGGCCTATCACATCACACCTGTCCTGGCAGAGAAAGACACGTGGAACAGGAAGCACAGTATCTCACAGCATGTACATTATATATGAAAACACATTGAAATGTAACATGAGCCCAGCTCTATCACACTCTGTAGCTGTAACTTTTCAAACTATTGCAGTGGCTGATTGAAATAAACATCCAGCTTCCAACAACAACTCTGTAGTTTGAACATTGTTTCAGTTCCCTCTCTGTGCTGCAGAGGGCGACAATGTGCAGAAAGTTTTGGATCTCACCATTTTTGCAACGTGTAACGGTACCAACTGACCAACAATGGACCTAGCGGTCCCACTGTCCAGTACCATGGAGGGTCTGCTGCCCTGTGGTTGCGAGTCTCCCCTGTTGACGCAGGTCTTGTCCCTGGTTCAGTCGACGCCTCTCTGGCCCCTGAGTTTCCAATCCCTGCTGACTCACCAACAGACCCCTCAGTCCATCATTCTGCAGCCTTCTCTGACACCCAGGCAGACCTGCCTCATGCCATAGTCCTGGTGCCCAGTTTCCAGCCTCCAGCCCTGCTGCCATGTTGCCTGCCTCCTGCTCTGGTGTCCAGCTGCTAGGCTCTGGCGTCCAAGGGCCTCCAACAGTACCAGGACTCTGCCCGTCATGGTTTGATATTAAAGCTAGCCTCTTGTTCTTTACCCTGCCTGCCTCCAGAGTGTCTTATGTTTTGGTCCTCACTTTTGTTGCTACACGTAACATCCAGTTTATTGTCTAAACATTAGCTCACATACATTCTAATAATAATAATACATTTATTTTATATAGCGCTTTTCAGGATACACAAAGACACTTTACAGGTTAAAAAGCAGAATGATAAAAACAACACAGTACAAATACAAGAAGAGACAAGTTATACATTAAAAACAGTTTTAAAAAGGTGAGTTTTGGTTGAGTGTTTTGAAGGTAGTGAGGTCTGTACAGTCTCTGATGTGTGTGGGGAGGGAGTTCCAGAGGGAGGGGGCAGCTACTGAGAAGGCTGTGTCGCCCCAGGTCCGGTGCTTGGTCCTGTGTGGTGGAGTGAGGAAGTTTGTGTCGGAGGAGCGGATGGTGCGGGACGGGTTGTGGCGGGCTTTGTGAGTGAGGAGGTGTATTTTTAATTGAATCCGTTGTGAGACAGGGAGCCGGTGGAGTTTCTGTAGGACGGGGGAAATGTGGTCACGGGTGCGGGTGTGGGTGAGAAGGCGAGCAGCAGAGTTCTGGACGTATTGAAGGAGGTGATGAAGGCATGGATCAGGGTTTCTGCAGCAGAGAAGGAGAGTGATGGGCGGAGACGGGCTATGTTCTTGAGGTGGAAGAAGGCAATTCTGGTGATTTGACTTATGTGTTTTTGAAAGGAGAGGTTGTTGTCAAAGATGACTCCGAGGTTGCGACTGTGTGGGGAGGGAGAGAGGGTGGAGTTGTCTAGGGTGAGGCAGAAGTTGTGAGCGGTTTTGATGAGGGATTTGCGGCCGATGATGATCATGTCCAATTTGTCGCAGTTTAGTTTGAGGAAGTTTGTTTGCATCCAGGATTTGATTTCAGTGAGGCAGTTGGTGAGTGTGGAGTGGGTTGCAGTGGTGATGGATTTTGTGGAGATGTAGATTTGGACGTCGTCAGCGTAGCAGTGGAAATGGAGACCATGACGGCGTATGATGTTGCCAAGGGGAAGCATGTATAGGATGAAGAGGAGTGGACCAAGCACTGAACCCTGTGGGACGCCTTGCGACAGAGGAGCAGTGGAGGAGGTGCAGTTGTTGATGTGGACGAACTGTTGTCTTTTTGTGAGATATGATTTTAGCAAGGAGAGGGCAGTGCCGGTGATGTTGAGGGAGGATTCAAGGCAGGAGAGAAGAATGGAGTGGTTGATGGTGTCGAAAGCTGCAGTGAGGTCCAGGAGGATGAGGATGCTGAGGTGGCCGGAGTCTGCAGAGAGGAGGAGGTCATCAGTGACTTTAATGAGGGCTGTTTCTGTGCTGTGTTGAGCACAGAAGCCGGATTGAAAAGGTTCAAAGAGGTTGGTGGAGATGAGGTGGGTTTTGAGTTGAGTGGCAACGGTGCGTCCCAGTGTTTTTGATTAAAAAATGGAGGTTGGAGATGGGCCAGAAATTTGTCATAATGTCAGGGTTGAGTCCAGGTTTTTTGAGAATGGGGGTGACAGCTGCCAGTTTGAGTGACTGAGGGACTGAACCAGAGCTGAGGGAGGAGTTGATTATTTTTGTGATGAGGGAGGAGATGGCTGGAAGACAGTTCTTGACCAGGTGGGATGGGATGGGGTCCAGGGCACAGGTGGGGCTTTTCATTTCTGCCATGATGGTGGACAGGTCCCTTGGAGACACAGGGGAGAACTGAGACAGGGGTTGAGAGGTGAGGGGGGGAGGGGTGAGTGAAGGAGTGGAGGGGGTAGGGGTAGGGGAGGTGGACAGGTTGCTGTAGATGTTGTCGATTTTTGTTTGGAAAAATGAAAGGAAGGAGTTGCATTTATCGGTTGTGAAGGAGTTGGAGGTGTTGTCAATGGGAGAAGAGAGCTTTGGGGTTGGTGGAGGCAGATTGAATGAGGTGGGAGTAGTAGGTGGAGCAGGTTTTGGTGAGAGCATCCATGTATTGCTGAAGATAGTCTGTATGAATGTCTGGTTCAGGCTTTTTAATTTAATCAAAGCTCAGATTAAAATCAAGGCTGACTGAACCTTTGCTGTTCTGCTGCCTCGCCTTTGGAACAATATCACATTTAGTGTTCAGTTTGCTGATACGTCCATGTTTTACCTGCATTGTTTGTAAAGCAACAGTAAGAATCATTTCTTCATTTCATCTTGAGGGTTCACAGGCGTTTGTCTCTTCATACATATTAATAAGATAAAGAGGAAGGAAGCAGCCAGTTAACACCTCGATGTGTGTTTAAGACAAGTGAACCAACCAGAGAGAGACAAAATGTCTCGTGACAACGTCCACCCTCTTTATGTAGAAGTGTTTGGTGAGATGAACTGACATTCAGTACTTCTCATGTATGTGATCGACCTGCTGATTTAACAGGCGTGAGGAGAAGCTATGAGTTTAACAGCAGCAGCGAGTGGATTTGTTGTCGTCCTTCTCTCTGTTCAAGGTACTGTACGTCTACATTTATACTGTAAGACAGGTAGCATTTATTTTTATAACTTGTTTTTGCCTCATTTCCTGCTGCAGTTTATCTGCCCAGCACCAAACAACAAAGTTAGCATCTGGCTGGAGACGAAAGTAGGGTATTTAGATGTTAGACAGATATTTCCCTCAGTATTTGTCACTCTTTCTTGCTTCAGGATAAATTTTTCAGTGTTTTCTATCCGTGAGAAAAGTTGCTCACACCTCAGAGTTCTGCATTTCTCTACAGCTATCATTCACAATCTGCAGCAGCCTGACCACAGGAAGATGAGCAGCCAGCAGACACTTTTTTCATGCGTCACACCCTTCTTATAAGTACTTCTCTCTAAGTACTGTGTTAAAGTACACAGTGTCAATACATTGTTGCTCCTTCACCGCAGCCTCTGTGTGATGTCCGTCCTCAGTGCTCTCAGAGATCATGTGCACATCTTTCACTGTTCCTTTGCTTTAAATATTCTCATGTAAACCTTAATGACTTGTACATTTCTCCAAACCTCTGTTGACTTTCATGAACCACAAATACCACTGAAACTTGATTTACAGCATCAACCCATTTTTAAAACAGACCTTAAGAGAAACGTGTGATACAGAATAAGTCTAACGTACCGTTCTAGTTAAGATAACAGAGACTGCCCAAAAACCTGTTGATGAATTTTCATTCATCTGATTAACACAGGTGAGAAAGGAGATTCAGGAGACGTGATGCCTTATGTTGAAGTATTTAATGAAGCTCCATGGAGGAGAACATAGCTCAACAGTACATGTAGTGAGACAGTGTATTGCTTCACCAGTGCTGAAGGACACTTCCTGGTCTCTGACTATTTAACCTGCTACTGAATACTGCTTGTTTAAGTCCCGTTGTAATCGATGGAAGAAGATGGATTTTGGTGGATCATGAAGCTGTTGTGTTTCTCGTATGAGATATAGTGAAGGTTAGTGAAGGCACAGGAACCTCTGCACACACAGAAGCCTGTGACCCCGAGCATGACCTCAGGGTAACTCTACCTCCTCTGTAAGCAGAGTGGGAGATGTATATAGACAAATGTACTACTATGAACCTATGAGACTGAACATGTGAAAATTCCTTTACAAAAACCGTCTGAAGGCTGCCTTTGCTCGCCCACCCCAAACACAGGTTTGTATGAAGAGAGCCACAGTATTTTGGGAAGTGTAGCTTCACAGACTGAAGCTCCTCCACTACAGTGAAAATCTGTCTCCTGGTGATGTTTTGAGTCTGATTGTAGTTTCTGATGTGCTCTGTGTTACAGTGATACAGGGTCAGGATGACTGGGGAGTGACTTACAGCTCTACTGAGATCTGTGCCTTAAAAGGATCAACAGTGGAAATAAACTGCACATACACATACCCATCCAGAATAGATGGTGGTGATACTGAAGTTAAGGAAACATTCTGGTTTACTAAACTGAGTGGAAATCAACCTGTGGATCTGAGTACAGACTCAGATTATCAAGGTCGTGTTGAGTACAGTTGTTATGAGAAGAGCTGCACTCTGAGAATCACAGACCTGAGAGAGAGCGACTCAGCTGAGTACAAGTTCAGGTTCATAACAAACCAACCAGCTGGGAGATATACTGGTTCACCTGGAGTCACTTTGAGGGTCACAGGTAACATTTTCATTCATATTTTAATTATTTCCAAATGTTCAACATCTAGACAACAATAATATAAATGTGTTGTGTGTGTATGTTGACAGTTTGTCTAAAATAACATTCTTGTTCCTTCTTCACATCCAGATCTCCAGGTGAAGGTGAACAAACTTTCTTCTTCCCGCTCAGAGCTGAAGTGTCACAGCAGTTGTCGTCTACCTGATCGTTCTTCCTACATCTGGTACATGAGTGGAGAGAAAATTCAGTCACAAACATCTTCTCATTCAGTCTACATTAATTATGGAGACAGTTATTCCTGTGCTGTTAAAGGACATGAGGATTTCCCCTCTCCTCCAGTGTGTGAGTTTACTACACTAACATAACACCATCTGATGGAGTCTTATAACTACATGTATTTTAATATGGAGACCCTCATTGTGACTCTTCATCAACTCTGGTTTAAAAATGATCAAAACTTTGTTTTATCTTTCAGGTGTCAAAGGTCAAACATGCAGCAGAGTGATTTACACTGACAGAAGCATCTGTGCCTTCAAAGGCTCATCAGTGGACATTTCTTGCACTTACAGCAGTTTTAACATTATCAGATCTAAATTCTGGTTCAGTCCTGAATGTTCTCATCAGTGGCAGAGTCCTTCACAGCCTGAGGACCTTAGTGAAGACTCCCAGTTTGCAGGTCGTGTTCAGGTCCTTGAAACAGAGACAGGACGCTCCACTCTGAGAATCACTGACCTGACAGAGAGTGATTCAGCTCAATATCACTTTAAATTCACAACAGGATGGTATGAATGGAAGAGTAGTTTACCTGGTACAACTCTGACTGTCACAGGTACTGATGAACACACACTGATGTTAAACATCAACATAGTACATTTAGAAACAGTGAACATGTTGAAAATGATGGATCATCATGAGTTTGTGTAATAATGACTGTTGTGTTGGCACTAATGTTCACTGCTAGTTCTAGGAATAGTAGCTGTTGTGTTGTCGTGTGTGTACATCTATCACTGATTTCTGTCAGAACCAGTGATAATAATATTGTTTCTTGTTCTCATATCCAGCTCTGCAGGTGCAGGTGACCAGAACAACAGTCCACCAGTCTGATACAGAGGCAGAGCTGAAGTGTCACAGCAGCTGCAGTCCAGCTGGTCGTCTTTCCTACGTCTGGTTCAAGAACGGACAGAAAGTCACAGGGGTGGAGACATCTTCTTTTAAAGGCCGGGTTTATCCTGGAGACATCGTCTCTTGTGCTTTGAAAGGACATGAGAACTACGGCTCTCCTTCAGTCTGTGAGTTTGATCCACTGTATCAGGAAAAAACACATATACACACTGGCTACAAATTGCAGACAGACACATGTGTAAAGTAGTAAAAGTACAAATCATATTTATTGGCTGTCAGTTTCCACCAGGAGGAGTCTGACCAGGGACAGCTCCACGATCAGCTCTCTACACAGCCACTGTGACAAATAGAGACAATTACAATAGAAACAGAGAAAGATACATTTCAATCACAACAGTCAATTGTCTGTGAAGACATATTCTAATGTTTCATTATTACATGTTCATAAATTCTCCAGATGCTCCAAAGCTTCCCTCTGTGTCAGTGAGTCCCTCTGCTGAGATAGTGGAGGGCAGTTCAGTGACTCTGACCTGTAGCAGTGATGCTAACCCAGCAGCTAAATACACCTGGTACAAGGAGAATGGAGATCCAGACCTTCAACCTCTCAGTAAAGAACCACAGCTTGTCTTCAGCTCCATCCAGTCCTCTGACTCTGGAGAGTATTACTGTACAGCTGAGAACGAGCTGGGGAGGAGGACGTCTGAATACATCTCTATTAATATGACATGTGATTGAAACAGTTCATTTAAAAATAACAGATTAAATGTGTCCAGTCTTTGCAGGAGAAGATTTTACTGTCATGTCTACGTTCTTGTGCTCCACATGCTCAGTCTGCTGTAATTCACTGAGCAGCTCCAGGAGACTTGAGGAGTTTTCTGCTGTTTTGGGACCCAGATTCAAACAGTGCTACACACAGCTGTTCACACTTTATGGTTTAAATACTACACAATCTATTGTTGTAACACACACTTAACCTATTCTCTTAATACATCTCTAGATGCTCCAAAGCTTCCCTCAGTGTCAGTGAGTCCCTCTGCTGAGATAGTGGAGGGCAGTTCAGTGACTCTGACCTGTAGCAGTGATGCTAACCCAGCAGCTAACTACACCTGGTACAAGGAGAATGAAGACTCACCAAAAGCATCAGGACAGATCTTCACCATCACTGACTTCAGAGCTGAACACAGTGGGAATTATTACTGTGAAGCCCAGAACAGCAGAGGACGTCATAACTCCACCTTACAGCTGATTGTTGTGGCAGGTGAGACACTAACTGGCTGATTAACAGACAGTAACACCTGGGAAACTGATCAATGAATCAAACCCTACTAGTGAGGTCCACTACAGTCTATCTAATAACTGTCTATCTCCATTTCCAGGGAGCTCAACAACAACAACGGTGATAAACATCATCAGGTTGACTCTGGTGGTTGTGATGTCGGTTCTGCTGCTTCTGTTTTGTCTGTGGATGAGGTGAAACTACAAACATTAATCAGTTCCATCACTGATCTGTTACTCTGAATATTTACTTTCATGTTTTTTGAGTTTTTAATGAACATTTGTGTTTGTTTGTCAATTTGATTCAGGAAGAAGAAAACTCTGAGCTCCACCACTGAACCAAATGAACCCATAGAGACTATGGAGATGAGAGAGGTATTGGGCCACAGTGACGAGAAATTAGCACATTTACTGTAGATGTTTTTATAACAAAGATCAATTTCAGGAAACAGTTCTGCTTTAAACATGTCTGAGTTTGTTGTCATTTAAAATCTGATTGTATCCACGTTCCATTCATGAGGCCTTTGACTCTCATCTTGTTGTCTCTCCCCATCAGTTTGAGTCTGATCCTGATTACACCAACATCTCACCTTTGAACAGAGAAACTGCAGCATGTGGCAGAAGTTTTGAGTAGCATGCAGCTTTATGTTTACCTGTGCAGGTACATTACATATGTTAAGGATTATACTTGGTATGCAACATGCTATTTTATCTTTTAATGCTTATAATATAACCTTTTATTCTAATGCAGTAAATTGCTTTGAAGAAATACTGATTGGCCTATCACATCACACCTGTCCTGGCAGAGAAAGACACGTGGAACAGGAAGCACAGTATCTCACAGCATGTACATTATATATTAAAACACATTGAAATGTATCATGAGCCCAGCTCTATCACACTCTGTAGCTGTAACTTTTCAAACTATTGCAGTGGCTGATTGAAATAAACATCCAGCTTCCAACAACAACTCTGTAGTTTGAACATTGTTTCAGTTCCCTCTCTGTGCTGCAGAGGGCGACAGTGTGCAGAAAGTTTTGGATCTCACCATTTTTGCAACGTGTAACGATACCAACTGACCAACAATGGACCTAGCGGTCCCACTGTCCAGTACCATGGAGGGTCTGCTGCCCTGTGGTTGCGAGTCTCCCCTGTTGACGCAGGTCTTATCCCTGGTTCAGTCGAGGCCCCTCCGGCCCCTGAGTTTCCAATCCCTGCTGACTCACCAACAGACCCCTCAGACCATCATTCTGCAGCCTTCTCTGACACCCAGGCAGACCTGCCTCATGCCATAGTTCTGGTGCCCAGTTTCCAGCCTCCAGCCCTGCTGCCATGTTGCCTGCCTCCTGCTCTGGTGTCCAGCTGCTAGGCTCTGGCTTCCAAGGGCCTCCAACAGTACCAGGACTCTGCCCGTCATGGTTTGATATTAAAGCTAGCCTCTTGGTCTTTACCCTGCCTGCCTCCAGAGTGTCTTATGTTTTGGTCCTCACTTTTGTTTCTACAGGTAACATCCAGTTTATTGTCTAAACATTAGCTCACATACATTCTAATAATAATAATAATACATTTATTTTATATAGCGCTTTTCAGGATACACAAAGACACTTTACAGGTTAAAAAGCAGAATGATAAAAACAACACAGTAAAAATACAAAAAGAGACAAGTTATACATTAAAAACAGTTTTAAAAAGGTGAGTTTTGGTTGAGTGTTTTGAAGGTAGTGAGGTCTGTACAGTCTCTGATGTGTGTGGGGAGGGAGTTCCAGAGGGAGGGGGCAGCAACTGAGAAGGCTGTGTCGCCCCAGGTCCGGTGCTTGGTCCTGTGTGGAGGAGTGAGGAAGTTTGCGTCGGAGGAGCGGACGGTGCGGGACGGGTTGTGGCCGGCTTTGTGAGTGAGGAGGTGTATTTTGAATTGAATCCGTTGTGAGACAGGGAGCCGGTGGAGTTTCTGGAGGACGGGGATGATGTGGTCACGGGTGCGGGTGTGGGTGAGAAGGCGAGCAGCAGAGTTCTGGACGTATTGAAGGAGGTGATGAAGGCATGGATCAGGGTTTCTGCAGCAGAGAAGGAGAGTGATGGGCGGAGACGGGCTATGTTTTTGAGGTGGAAGAAGGCAATTCTGGTGATTTGATTTATGTGTTTTGAAAGGAGAGGTTGTTGTCAAAGATGACTCCGAGGTTGCGACTGTGTGGGGAGGGAGAGAGGGTGGCGTTGTCTAGGGTGAGGCAGAAGTTGTGAGTGGTTTTGATGAGGGATTTGCGGCCGATGATGACCATGTCCAATTTTTCGCAATTTAGTTGGAGGAAGTTTGTTTGCATCCAGGATTTGATTTCAGTGAGGCAGTTGGTGAGTGTGGAGTGGGTGGCAGTGGTGATGGATTTTGTGGAGATGTAGATTTGGATGTCGTCAGCGTAGCAGTGGAAATGGAGACCATAACGGCGTATGATGTTGCCAAGGGGAAGCATGTATAGGATGAAGAGGAGTGGACCAAGCACTGAACCCTGTGGGACGCCTTGGGACAGAGGAGCAGTGGAGGAGGTGCAGTTGTTGATGTGGACGAAGTGTTGTCTGTTTGTGAGATATGATTTTAACCAGGAGAGGGCAGTGCCGGTGATGTTGAGGGAGGATTGAAGGAGGGAGAGAAGAATGGAGTGGTTGATCAATCAATCAATCAATCAATTTATTATTTAGAGTGCAAAATCACCATGGTACATGGTCTCAATACACTTTACAATAAAATCAAGTACAATAATAACAGACAATAAAACAATATTAAAACACCAAAGGAAAATGATAAAACAGTTAAAAATTAGTTTAAACCAAAATATTGAGTAAAAAGGTGTGTTTTAAGACGGGACTTAAAAATTGCAGTGGATGTAGCTTCTTTGATACCTAGTGGGAGGCCATTCCATAGAAAAGGAGCACGGTAGGCGAAGGCCCTGCCACCAGCTGACTTTTTATTGATTGGTGGGATGACAAGGAGGTTTGAACTAAGAGAACGAAGAGGACGTGGCGGAATGTAGGGAGAAAGTAGTTCAGTTAAATAAGATGGTGCAAGTCCATTTAAAGCCTTATAAGTTAAGAGAAGAACTTTAAAATCGGCTCTAGCCTGAATGGGCAGCCAATGTAATGATGCCAGGACAGGAGTTATGTGACAGAACCTACTTGTTTTTGTTAAAAGTCTGGCGGCTGAATTTTGCACAAGCTGAAGGCTCCTAGTAGTACAGATGGGGAGGCCAGAAAAAAGGACATTACAGTAATCTAAACGGGAAGACACAAGGGCATGGAGAACCACCTCGGCGCTACGCCGGGACAGAGCAGGGCGGATTTTGGCAATGTTGCGCAGGTGAAAGAAAGCCGTCCTGGTGATTTCCTTGATGTGAGTCTGGAAAGTCAGGGTCGGATCAAAAATAACACCTAGGTTTCTAATGTGCGTGCTTTCAGAGATTGAACAACCATCAATATTAAGACAAAGACTGTCAGAGAAGTACTTGTAGTTATTAGGCTTAATCACCAGCAAATCAGTCTTAGCAGTATTAAGCATGAGAAAGTTTTGACTCATCCAGATCTTGATTCGGCTTACACATGTTTCCAGATTTTGTATTTGAGAGGGGTCATTAGGCTGTAGTGGGATGTATAGCTGTGTGTCATCAGCATAGGAATGGAACTGTATACCATATTCGGCAATTATCCTACCCAGAGGGAGCATGTAAATGCAAAACAGCAGAGGCCCCAGGACAGACCCCTGGGGCACACCAGCGGTAACTGTAGAACATTCTGACAAAGAGTTATTGAAACTAACACATTGGGTTCTACTAGATAAGTAGGACTGGAACCATGAGAGCTTGATGGTGTCGAAAGCTGCAGTGAGGTCCAGGAGGATGAGGATGCTGAGGTGGCCGGAGTCTGCAGAGAGGAGGAGGTCATCAGTGACTTTAAGGAGGGCTGTCTCTGTGCTGTGTTGAGAACAGAAGCTGGATTGAAAAGGTTCAAAGAGGTCGGTGGAGATGAGGTGGGTTTTGAGTTGAGTGGCAACGGTGAGTCCCAGTGTTTTTGATAAAAAAATGGAGGTTGGAGATGGGCCAGAAATTTGTCATAATGTCAGGGTTGAGTCCAGGTTTTTTGAGAATGGGGGTGACAGCTGCCAGTTTGAGTGACTGAGGGACTGAACCAGAGCTGAGGGAGGAGTTGATTATTTTTGTGATGAGGGAGGAGATGGCTGGAAGACAGTTCTTGACCAGGTGGGATGGGATGGGGTCCAGGGCACAGGTGGGGCTTTTCATTTCTGCCATGATGGTGGACAGGTCCCTTGGAGACACAGGGGAGAACTGAGACAGGGGTTGAGAGGTGAGGGGGGGAGGGGTGAGTGAAGGAGTGGAGGGGGTAGGGGTAGGGGAGGTGGACAGGTTGCTGTAGATGTTGTCAATTTTTGTTTGGAAAAATGAAAGGAAGCAGTTGCATTTATCGGTTGTGAAGGAGTTGGAGGTGTTGTCAATGGGAGAAGAGAGCTTTGGGGTTGGTGGAGCCAGAGTGAATGAGGTGGGAGTAGTAGGTGGAGCGGGTTTTGGTGAGAGCATCTATGTATTGCTGAAGATAGTCTGTATGAATGTCTGGTTCAGGCTTTTTAATTTAATCAAAGGTCAGGTTAAAATCAAGACTGACTGAACCTTTGCTGTTCTGCTGCCTCGCCTTTGGATCAATATCACATTTAGTGTTCAGTTTGCTGATACGTCCATGTTTTACTTGCATTGTTTGTAAAGCAACAGTAAGAATCATTTCTTCATTTCATCTTGAGGGTTCACAGGCGTTTGTCTCTTCATACATGCTAATAATAAAGAGGAAGGAAGCAGCCAGTTAACACCTCGATGTATGTTTAAAACAAGTGAACCAACCAGAGAGAGACAAACTGTCTCGTGACAACGTCCACCCTCTTTATGTAGAAGTGTTTGGTGAGATGACGTGACATTCAGTACTTCTCATGTATGTGATCGACCTGCTGATTTAACAGACGTGAGGAGAAGCTATGAGTTTAACAACAGCAGCGAGTGGATTTGTTGTCGTCCTTCTGTCTGCACAAGGTACTGTACATCTACATTTATACTGTAAGACTGTTAGCATTTTTTTTATAACTTGTTTTTGCCTCGTTTCCTGCTGCAGTTTATCTGCCCAGCACCAAACAACAAAGTTAGCATCTGGCTGGAGACCAAAGTAGAGTATTTAGCTGTTAGACAGATATTTCCCTCAGTATTTGTCACTCTTTCTTGCTTCAGGATAAATTTTTCAGTGTTTTCTATCCGTGAGAAAAGTTGCTCACACCTCAGAGTTCTGCATTTCTCTACAGCTATCATTCACAATCTGCAGCAGCCTGACCACAGGAAGATGAGCAGCCAGCAGGCACTTTTTTCATGTGTCACACACTTCTTATAAGTACTTCTCTCTAAGTACTGTGTTAAAGTACACAGTGTCAATACAAGACCGCGGCAGCCCACAAACACCCGCTATAAAGCAGCCAACTTTAGCGCAATTATTTAATCATTGTGTTACGTATGACAAGAAAGGGGCCCGGTGGACAGCTTTTACAGATGCAGTCATTAGCATATCGCTAAAGATATGGTGCCCATATATACAGTGGAAAAGCTGGGGTTCATCCACATGCTGAAAACTTTCGACCCCAGGTATGTGTTACGAAGCCACTATGGGGCATGCCTCAAGCCAGAGGTAGTAGACAGGCTTGTCTTCCTGGCCAAAAATATGATTTAAAAAAACATGTTGAAACTAAAGACAGCAAGCACACACCTCATGTCCTGTACGGCTACCAACATGTGATGTTTACTATGCAATGCCTGCAGATGTTTAATTCAGGGATACAAAATACTTTTTGTATACAAAAGGCACCTTTATTTATCTGCAAAAAGGA
This sequence comes from Pagrus major, assembly GCF_040436345.1. NCBI lineage: Eukaryota > Metazoa > Chordata > Actinopteri > Spariformes > Sparidae > Pagrus > Pagrus major. The sequence goes on along the minus strand of NC_133215.1, from coordinate 4,779,183 downwards.
AAGACACACATGTATTTTTTTCAAGAGGAGGCACTTTTACTCATTTTTTCAAGTGAGTTTTAGGGTGCACTGTTTACAATGGCAGGGAACAAACAGAATGGGTACATAAAAATGATAACAGATAAGAAGCAATCTGACAGAATACAAATAAAACAGAAAAAAGTGCTTGAAAATGATGAGAAACACTAAACAAACGAACATGACAAAACACAAATAAAACAGAGGTGCATAAAAGACAAATGGCAGACAACCATACAGGACAGCACGCAGTTAGAAACAGTCACATTCAAATGCTGAGTAGTTTGAAATCAAAGTCTTAAACTGGCCTATAGGTATAACTGTATCAAGTTTAAATGTACGTTGTAAAATGTTCCAAGTGTATGGAGCACTGAAACTGGAAGCAGTTTGCCCAAATTTAGTGTTTACACAGGGAACCTGGAGCATTATACGATCATTACAGACCTGCCTCAGTCCTGGTGCCCAGTTTCTGGCCTCCAGTCCTTTGGATCAATATCACATTTAGTGTTCAGTTTGCTGAGACGTCCATGTTTAACCTGCATTGTTTGTGAAGCAACAGTAAGAATCATTTCTTCATTTCATCTTGAGGGTTAAAAGAAATTTGTCTCTTCATACATGTTAATAATGTAAAAAGGAAGGAAGCCAGTTAACTACGCAATGTGTTTTTAAGACAAGTGTACCAACCAGAGAGAGACAAGCTGTCTTAAAATACCACATCTTCCCTTTTTGATGTAGAAGTGTTTGGTGAGATGAACTGACAACAGTACTTCTGCTGTATGTGATCGACCTGCTGATTTAACAGACGTGAGGAGAAGCTATGAGTTTAACAGCGGCAGCGAGTGGATTTGTTGTCGTCCTTCTGTCTGTACAAGGTACTGTACGTCTACATTTATACTGTAAGACTGTTAGCATGGTGGGTTTTATAGTAAAGACTTGATGTGTGATGTCATGCAGTGTGATGTGATCCCTGATACACCAGACATTCACTTGTCTTTCTTTATATTGAAGTCTTTACAGGACAACCAGCACAGAGCTGGGTCTGTTTTTTACACCTGCGACATCTCTGTACACTTCTACCTTAAACTTTATAAACTGCACAGGTAGAGACAGTAAAGCTGTGTTTGTGTGGATGTACAGTGACTACATACTGTACTTTAACAAAGGAGAAATCTGAAGAGAAAATCTGTAAAATAAAATAAATCACTCTGAGCTCCATCGTTCAAACTTCCTCCAAACTCATCTTGAGCCTGCGTTCGTACGTGTTAGAGGCTGGTCGATGTGCTGCGATAGCATAATTAACACAGGAACCAGAGTTCAGAAATAACACCAGTCGGTATCATGTCTTTCATGTCACGAGAAATTAAATATCATTAGAGTAACAAAGTGCACATTTTTGTATAAAGAATGTGATTACAATGAGTGTGTAAAGTGGAGGTGTTGCTTGCATTTCTCTACAGCTCTCATTCACACTCTGCAGCAGCCTGACCACAGGAAGATGAGCAGCCAGCAGACACTTTTTTCATGCGTCACACACTTCTTATAAGTACTTCTCTCTAAGTACTGTGTTAAAGTACACAGTGTCAATACATTGTTGCTCCTTCACTGCAGCCTCTGTGTGATGTCCGTCCTCAGTGCTCTCAGAGATCATGTGCACATCTTTTACTGTTCCTTTGCTTTAAATATTCTCATGTAAACCTTAATGATTTGTACATTTCTCCAAACCTCTGTTGACTTTCATAAACCACAAATACCACTGAAACTTGATTTACAGTATCAACCCATTTTTAAAACAGACCTTAAGAGAAACGTGTGATACAGAATAAGTCTAAAGTACCGTTCTACCGTTCGATAACAGAGACTTAGTTAGGTTAGTGAAGGCACAGGAACCTCTGCACACACAGAAGCCTGTGACCCCGAGCATGACCTCAGGGTAACTCTACCTCCTCTGTAAGCAGAGTGGGAGATGTATATAGACAAATGTACTACTATGAACCTATGAGACTGAACATGTGAAAATTCCTTAACAAAACCGTCTGAAGGCTGCCTTTGCTCGCCCACCCCAAACACAAGTTTGTATGAAGAGAGCCACAGTATTTTGGGAAGTGTAGCTTCACAGACTGAAGCTCCTCCACTACAGTGAAAATCTGTCTCCTGGTGATGTTTTGAGTCTGATTGTAGTTTCTGATGTTCTCTGTGTTACAGTGATACAGGGTCAGGATGACTGGGGAGTGACTTACAGCTCTACTGAGATCTGTGCCTTAAAAGGATCAACAGTGGAAATAAACTGCACATACACATACCCATCCAGAATAGATGGTGGTGATACTGAAGTTAAGGAAACATTCTGGTTTACTAAACTGAGTGGAAATCAACCTGTGGATCTGAGTACAGACTCAGATTATCAAGGTCGTGTTGAGTACAGTTGTTATGAGAAGAGCTGCACTCTGAGAATCACAGACCTGAGAGAGAGCGACTCAGCTGAGTACAAGTTCAGCTTCATAACCAACCAACCAGGTGGGAGATATACTGGTTCACCTGGAGTCACTTTGAGGGTCACAGGTAACATTTTCATTCATATTTTAATTATTTCCAAATGTTCAACATCTAGACAACAATAATATAAATGTGTTGTGTGTGTATGTTGACAGTTTGTCTAAAATAACATTCTTGTTCCTTCTTCACATCCAGATCTCCAGGTGAAGGAGAGCAAATCCACACAATCTAGCCGGAGATACGTGAAGTGTCACAGCAGTTGTCGTCTACCTGATCGTTCTTCCTACATCTGGTACATAAGTGGAGAGAAAATTCCATCACAAACATCTTCTACTTATTCAGTCTATTATTCTGCAGACAGTTTTTCCTGTGCAGTTGAAGGACACAAGGATTTCCCCTCTCCTCCAGTGTGTGAGTTTACTACACTAACATAACACCATCTGATGGAGTCTTATAACTACATGTATTTTAATATGGAGACCCTCATTGTGACTCTTCATGAACTCTGGTTTAAAAATGATCAAAACTTTGTTTTATCTTTCAGGTGTCGATGGTCAAACCTGCGACAGAGTGATTTACACTGACAGAAGCATCTGTGCCTCCAAAGGCTCATCAGTGGACATTTCTTGCACTTACAGCAGTTTTACCATTATCACATCTACATTCTGGTTCAGTCCTGAACGTTCTCATCAGTGGCAGAGTCCTTCACAGCCTGAGGACCTTAGTGAAGACTCCCAGTTTGCAGGTCGTGTTCAGGTCCTTGAAACAGAGACAGGACGCTCCACTCTGAGAATCACTGACCTGACAGAGAGTGATTCAGCTCAGTATCACTTCAAATTCATAGCAAGAAGGTTTGAATGGAGGAGTAGTTTACCTGCTACAACTCTGACTGTCACAGGTAGTGATGAACACACACTGATGTAAAACATCAACATAGTACATTTAGAAACAGTGAACATGTTGAAAATGATGGATCATCATGAGTTTGTGTAATAATGACTGTTGTGTTGGCACTAATGTTCACTGCTAGTTCTAGGAATAGTAGCTGTTGTGTTGTCGTGTGTGTACATCTATCACTGATTTCTGTCAGAACCAGTGATAATAATATTGTTTCTTGTTCTCATATCCAGCTCTGCAGGTGCAGGTGACCAGAACAACAGTCCACCAGTCTGATACTGAGGCAGAGCTGAAGTGTCACAGCAGCTGCAGTCCAGCTGGTCGTCTTTCCTACGTCTGGTTCAAGAACGGACAGAAAGTCACAGGGGTGGAGACATCTTCTTTTAAAGGCCGGGTTTATCCTGGAGACATCATCTCTTGTGCTTTGAAAGGACATGAGAACTACGGCTCTCCTTCAGTCTGTGAGTTTGATCCACTGTATCAGGAAAAAACACATATACACACTGGCTACAAATTGCAGACAGACACATGTGTAAAGTAGTAAAAGTACAAATCATATTTCTTGGCTGTCAGTTTCCACCAGGAGGAGTCGGACCAGGGACAGCTCCACGATCAGCTCTCTACACAGCCACTGTGACAAATAGAGACAATTACAATAGAAACAGAGAAAGATACATTTCAATCACAACAGTCAATTGTCTGTGAAAACATATTCTAATGTTTCATTATTACATGTTCATATCTCCTCCAGATGCTCTAAAGCTTCCCTCTGTGTCAGTGAGTCCCTCTGCTGAGATAGTGGAGGGCAGTTCAGTGACTCTGACCTGTAGCAGTGATGCTAACCCAGCAGCTAAATACACCTGGTACAAGGAGAATGGAGATCCAGACCTTCAACCTCTCAGTAAAGAACCACAGCTTGTCTTCAGCTCCATCCAGTCCTCTGACTCTGGAGAGTATTACTGCACAGCTGAGAAGGAGCTGGGGAGGAAGACGTCTGAATACATCTCTATTGATGTGACACGTGAGTGAAACGGTTTATTTAAAAATAACAGATTAAATGTGTCCAGTCTTTGCAGGAGAAGATTTTACTGTCATGTCTACGTTCTTGTGCTCCACATTCTCAGTCTGCTGTAATTCACTGAGCAGCTCCAGGAGACTTGAGGAGTTTTATGCTGTTTTGGGACCCAGATTCAAACAGTGCTACACACAGCTGTTCACACTTTATGGTTTAAATACTACACAATCTATTGTTGTAACACACTTAACCTATTCTCTTAATACATCTCTAGATGCTCCAAAGCTTCCCTCTGTGTCAGTGAGTCCCTCTGCTGAGATAGTGGAGGGCAGTTCAGTGAATCTGACCTGTAGCAGTGATGCTAACCCAGCAGCTAACTACACCTTGTACAAGGAGAATGAAGACTCACCAAAAGCATCAGGACAGATCTTCACCATCACTGACTTCAGAGCTGAACACAGTGGGAATTATTACTGTGAAGCCCAGAACAGCAGAGGACGTCATAACTCCACCTTACAGCTGATTGTTGTGGCAGGTGAGACACTAACTGGCTGATTAACAGACAGTAACACCTGGGAAACTGATCAATGAATCCAACCCTACTAGTGAGGTCCACTACAGTCCATCTAATAACTGTCTATCTCCATTTCCAGGGAGCTCAACAACAACAACGATGATAAACATCATCAGGTTGACTCTGGTGGTTGTGATGTCGGTTCTGCTGCTTCTGTTTTGTCTGTGGATGAGGTGAAACTACAAACATTAATCAGTTCCATCACTGATCTGTTACTTTAAATATTTATTTTAATGTTTTTTGAGTTTTTAATGAACATTTGTGTTTGTTTGTCAATTTGATTCAGGAAGAAGAAAACTCTGAGCTCCACCACTGAACCAAATGAACCCATAGAGACTATGGAGATGAGAGAGGTATTGGGCCACAGTGATGAGAAATTAGCACATTTACTGTTGATGTCTTTATAACAAAGATCAATTTCAGGAAACAGTTCTGCTTTAAACATGTCTGAGTTTGTTGTCATTTAAAATCTGATTGTATCCACGTTCCATTTATGAGGCCTTTGACTCTCATCTTGTTGTCTCTCCCCATCAGTTGGAGTCTGATCCTGATTACACCAACATCTCACCTTTGAACAGAGAAACTGCAGCATGTGGCAGAAGTTTTGAGTAGCATGCAGCTTTATGTTTACCTGTGCAGGTACATTACATATGTTAAGGATTATACTTGGTATGCAACATGCTATTTTATCTTTTAATGCTTATAATATAACATTTTATTCTAATGCAGTAAATTGCTTTGAAGAAATACTGATTGGCCTATCACATCACACCTGTCCTGGCAGAGAAAGACACGTGGAACAGGAAGCACAGTATCTCACAGCATGTACATTATATATGAAAACACATTGAAATGTATCATGAGCCCAGCTCTATCACACTCTGTAGCTGTAACTTTTTCAAAGTATTGCAGTGGCTGATTGAAATAAACATCCAGCTTCCAACAACAACTCTGTAGTTTGAACATTGTTTCAGTTCCCTCTCTGTGCTGCAGAGCAGTGGCGCAAAAAGGGGGTATGCACTATACGCGGTGCATAGGGGCGCACGGCCAGAGGGGGCGCCAAAACAAGGATGGGATAAAATATATTCTTGCGCTCTTAATTAACTATTCTCAAAATATATTTAAAATATAAGGGCTGGCCACTGGTAAATTTGCAAAGTGCTATAAAATCGACGTTACTGTGGTGGGCGCCCTCAATCGCCTTAAGGCTTTTAGTAGGCTACTTGTAAGCTCCAGTTAAGGGAGGAGGTGGGGAGGGGGCGCTGCTGAGGGTCCACTTTTAGTAGCTATTTGGATAGTTGACATTGACGTGGTGAGGCGTGTTTGAAGAAAGATGGAGAAGGCAAAAAAGTTGTCAGGTGCACAGTGTAGGAAGAGGAAAAAAGAAAAGGAGAAGGCGTCTGAGGGAATGCGCCAGAAAATGCTGAAATGGATGACAGACAGCAACAGGTATGAACTAATTTACAATGAAACAAATGACAAATGAAAACAAAGCTAACGTTAGATGCTGCTGTGCTGCTGGCCTGCCGCTGGCTAACATAACTTCGTTGGGTCACACAAACAGAAATTGTAGTGAATCGTGATTTCATGCTGATGCACACACAGTGAGCTATAGGTAAGGATTTAGAAACCGTTTGTCATATTGATTGTTATGTGGGGCGGCGTCGTGCATTAGCCTATGTGTGAAACGACGTTCGGACTAGCAGCTAGCATCTGATATGATTCATGATAATCACTTCACAAACAGTCGGATGAAAGTAACGTTACATGCAGGTCACCTAACAATAATACCCGACATTAGGTGGGCGTTTCTATTGCCAGGCCATGCCATGAGTGTTGTGGTTTGGAGTTTGTGGCTGCGTAGGCTACATGGTGTGTGTGAAATCAGATGTAAAGATGTACTTATTTATTATCTTTAACACTACTTGCTCGGTCTGACATTTTCATGAATATCACCAAGAGCAGGCTAAGCCAAAATGACTTACAATGAATCTTCTTGACACAATACTACTGTAGGCCTATACCTTTATTCCCTTGTCAGAGGCAACATTAGCTCATGCCCAGATGTAACTAGAGAATCACTTCAATATAATGTTATATATTATGATATCAATTTTATTCAGGTGTGAGGATGGAGATGGAGCAGGAAATGAAAGGGGAAGTAGCAGGTAGGTCTAATACGAGGTGGAAGTGTAGGGCAGTCACTTATATGTTCTGAATTTAATTAACTGTTTTATTATGAATGATAAGGCCTACTGGTAAGACTGAATCAGATAGATGTGTAATATGTGCTGAAAGTCTGCAAAGTCATTAAGCTGATTGTTTAATGGGCTAGTGGACAAGACATGAGGGAGAGAGAGGAGAGAAATGAGAAAGAGGAGACACCAGCAGGCAGAGAGGAGGACGAGGAGACAGCAACAGGCGGAGAGCAGGTGGAGGAGACAGCAACAGGTGGAGAGGAGGTGGAGGAGACAGCAACAGGCGGAGAGGAGGTGGAGGAGACAGCAACAGGCGGAGAGCAGGTGGAGGAGACAGGAACAGGCGGAGAGCAGGAGGAGGAGAGAGGAACAGGCGGAGAGCAGGAGGAGGCCCATGATGACATCAGGTAGGGATCATTTTAGTGTTAATTACACAAAATCAAACCTAATGCAGGGTGGTTGAGAGTTATTTACAGGTGTTTTTACTGTGTCCTTTTGGAAAATGCTAGATCAGAGAGTGATGGGGAGGCAGAGGAAGAAGTGGAGGTGGAACAAAGAGGAGCTACTAGGGACAGAACTTTGCCACAAGACCCATCTGAGTGGCCTGCACCACACGAGATAGGGGACACTCTAAGACAGCTAATGGTAGAGGATGGCCCACCGAAATGTCCTGATGGAACATTGGTATTGGTAGTGTATGGAAATATGTGAAGTCTGTTTCAGTAAAACTCTGTAGCCTAACTGAGACGTGCTTTTTTTTTTTTTTTTTTTGGATGGGGGGGGGGGGGGGGGGGGGGGGGGGGGCGCCAAAATTGATGTTGCATACACCCAAAAAACTGTGTAGTTGCGCCCCTGCTGCAGAGGGCGACAGTGTGCAGAAAGTTTTGGATCTCACCATTTTTGCAATGTGTAACGGTACCAACTGACCAACAATGGACCTAGCGGTCCCACTGTCCAGTACCATGGAGGGTCTGCTGCCCTGTGGTTGCGAGTCTCCCCTGTTGACGCAGGTCTTGTCCCTGGTTCAGTCGACGCCTCTCCGGCCCCTGAGTTTCCAATCCCTGCTGACTCACCAACAGACCCCTCAGACCATCATTCTGCAGCCTTCTCTGAGACCCAGGCAGACCTGCCTCATGCCATAGTCCTGGTGCCCAGTTTCCAGCCTCCAGCCCTGCTGCCATGTTGCCTGCCTCCTGCTCTGGTGTCCAGCTGCTAGGCTCTGGCTTCCAAGGGCCTCCAACAGTACCAGGACTCTGCCCGTCATGGTTTGATATTAAAGCTAGCCTCTTGTTCTTTACCCTGCCTGCCTCCAGAGTGTCTTATGTTTTGGTCCTCACTTTTGTTGCTCCACGTAACATCCAGTTTATTGTCTAAACATTAGCTCACATACATTCTAGTGTTTTGAAGGTAGTGAGGTCTGTACAGTCTCTGATGTGTGTGGGGAGGGAGTTGCAGAGGGAGGGGGCAGCTACTGAGAAGGCTGTGTCGCCCCAGGTTCGGTGCTTGGTCCTGTGTGGTGGAGTGAGGAAGTTTGCGTCGGAGGAGCGGACGGTGCGGGACGGGTTGTGGTGGGCTTTGTGAGTGAGGAGGTATATTTTGAATTGAATCCGTTGTGAGACAGGGAGCCAGTGGAGTTTCTGGAGGACGGGGGTGATGTGGTCACGGGTGCGGGTGAGAAGGCGAGCAGCAGAGTTCTGGACGTATTGGAGTTTATTTAGGAATTTGGATGGTGTGCCATAGAGGATGCTGTTGCAGTAGTCAATTCTGGAGGTGATGAAGGCGTGGATCAGGGTTTCTGCAGCAGAGAAGGAGAGTGATGGGCGGAGACGGGCTATGTTCTTGAGGTGGAAGAAGGCAATTCTGGTGATTTGATTTATGTGCTTTTGAAAGGAGAGGTTGTTGTCAAAGATGACTCCGAGGTTGCGACTGTGTGGGGAGGGAGAGAGGGTGGCGTTGTCTAGGGTGAGGCAGAAGTTGTGAGCGGTTTTGATGAGGGATTTGGGCCGATGATGATCATGTCCAATTTGTCGCAGTTTAGTTGGAGGAAGTTTGTTTGCATCCAGGATTTGATTTCAGTGAGGCAGTTGGTGAGTGTGGAGTGGGTGGCAGTGGTGATGGATTTTGTGGAGATGTAGATTTGGATGTCGTCAGCGTAACAGTGGAAATGGAGACCATGACGGCGTATGATGTTGCCAAGGGGAAGCATGTATAGGATGAAGAGGAGTGGACCAAGCACTGAACCCTGTGGGACGCCTTGGGACAGAGGAGCAGTGGAGGAGGTGCAGTTGTTGATGTGGACGAACTGTTGTCTGTTTGTGAGATATGATTTTAACCAGGAGAGGGCAGTGCCGGTGATGTTGAGGGAGGATTCATGGAGGGAGAGAAGAATGGAGTGGTTGATGGTATCGAAAGCTGCGTGAGGTCCAGGAGGATGAGGATGCTGAGGTGGCCGGAGTCTGCAGAGAGGAGGAGGTCATCAGTGACTTTAAGGAGGGCTGTCTCTGTGCTGTGTTGAGAACAGAAACCGGATTGAAAAGGTTCAAAGAGGTCGGTGGAGATGAGGTGGGTTTTGAGTTGAGTGGCAATGGTGCGTCCCCGTATTTCTGATAAAAAATGGAGGTTGGAGATGGGCCAGAAATTTGTCATAATGTCAGGGTTGAGTCCAGGTTTTCTGAGAATGGGGGTGACAGCTGCCAGTTTGAGTGACTGAGGGACTGAACCAGAGCTGAGGGAGGAGTTGATTATTTTTGTGATGAGGGAGGAGATGGCTGGAAGACAGTTCTTGACCAGGTGGGATGGGATGGGGTCCAGGGCACAGGTGGGGCTTTTCATTTCTGCCATGATGGTGGACAGGTCCCTTGGAGACACAGGGGAGAACTGAGACAGGGGTTGAGAGGTGAGGGGGGGAGGGGTGAGTGAAGGAGTGGAGGGGGTAGGGGTAGGGGAGGTGGACAGGTTGCTGTAGATGTTGTCGATTTTTGTTTGGAAAAATGAAAGGAAGGAGTTGCATTTATCGGTTGTGAAGGAGTTGGAGGTGTTGTCAATGGGAGAAGAGAGCTTTGGGGTTGGTGGAGCCAGAGTGAATGAGGTGGGAGTAGTAGGTGGAGCAGGTTTTGGTGAGAGCATCCTTGTATTGCTGAAGATAGTCTGTATGAATGTCTGGTTCAGGCTTTTTAATTTAATCAAAGGTCAGGTTAAAATCAAGACTGACTGAACCTTTGCTGTTCTGCTGCCTCGCCTTTGGATCAATATCACATTTAGTGTTCAGTTTGCTGATACGTCCATGTTTTATCTGCATTGTTTGTAAAGCAACAGTAAGAATCATTTCTTCATTTCATCTTGAGGGTTCATAGGCGTTTGTCTCTTCATACATGCTGTCGCATCATACATGCTAATAATAAAGAGGAAGGAAGCAGCCAGTTAACACCTCGATGTGTGTTTAAAACAAGTGAACCAACCAGAGAGAGACAAAATGTCTCGTGACCACGTCCACCCTCTTTATGTAGAAGTGTTTGGTGAGATGACCTGACATTCAGTACTTCTCATGTATGTGATCGACCTGCTGATTTAACAGACGTGAGGAGAAGCTATGAGTTTAACAGCAGCAGCGAGTGGATTTGTTGTCGTCCTTCTGTCTGCACAAGGTACTGTACGTCTACATTTATACTGTAAGACAGGTAGCATTCATTTTTCTAACTTGTTTTAGTTCACTCTGTGTTCTCATCAGCCTCGTTTCCTGCTGCAGTTTATCTGCCCAGCACCAAACAACAAAGTTAGCATCTGGCTGGAGACCAAAGTAGAGTATTTAGCTGTTAGACAGATATTTCCCTCAGTATTTGTGAGTCTTCCTTGCTTCAGGATAAATTTGTCAGTGTTTTCTATCCGTGAGAAAAGTTGCTCACACCTCAGAGTTCTGCATGTCTCTACAGCTCTCATTCGCGCTCTGCAGCAGCCTGACCACAGGAAGATGAGCAGCCACCAGACACTTTTTTCATGTGTCACACCCTTCTTATAAGTACTTCTCTCTAAGTACTGTATTAAAGTAGAGTGTCAATACAAGACCGCGGCAGCCCACAAACACCCGCTATAAAGCAGCCAACTTTAGCGCAATTATTTAATCATTGTGTTACGTATGACAAGAAAGGGGCCCGGTGGACAGCTTTTACAGATGCAGTCATGTTGCATATCGCTAAAGATATGGTGTCCATATATACAGTGGAAAAGCTGGGGTTCATCCACATGCTGAAAACTTTCGACCCCAGGTATGTGTTACGAAGCCACTACGGGGCATGCCTCAAGCCAGAGGTAGTAGACAGGCTTGTCTTCCTGGCCAAAAATATGATTTAAAAAAAAAAAATGTTGAAACTAAAGACAGCAAGCACACACCTCATGTACTGTACAGCTACCAACATGTGATGTTTACTATGCAATGCATGCAGATGTTTAATTCAGGGATACAAAATACTTTTTGTATACAAAAGGCACCTTTATTTATCTGCAAAAAAGAAAGACACACATGTATTTTTTTCAAGAGGAGGCACTTTTATTTATTTTTTCAAGTGAGTTTAAGGATGCACTGTTTACAATGGCGGGAACAAACAGAATGGGTACATAAAAATGATAACAGATAAGAAGCAATCTGACAGAATACAAATAAAACAGAAAAAAGTGCTTGAAAATGATGAGAAACACTAAACAAACAAACAAAACACAAATAAAACAGAGGTGCATAAAAGACAAATGGCAGACAACCATACAGGATATATATTGTCATATTGTCAGTGTTTTCTATCCGTGAGAAAAGTTGCTCAGACCTCAGAGTTCTGCATTTCTCTACAGCTATCATTCACACTCTGCAGCAGCCTGACCACAGGAAGATGAGCAGCCAGCAGACACTTTTTTCATGCGTCACACCCTTCTTATAAGTACTTCTCTCTAAGTACTGTGTTAAAGTACACAGTGTCAATACATTGTTGCTCCTTCACCGCAGCCTCTGTGTGATGTCCGTCCTCAGTGCTCTTAGACATCATGTGCACATCTTTTACTGTTCCTTTGCTTTAAATATTCTACGTACCGTTCTAGTTAAGATAACAGAGACTGCCCAAAAACCTGTTGATGAATTTTCATTCATCTGATTAACACAGGTGAGAAAGGAGATTCAGGAGATGTGATACCTTACGTTGAAGTATTTAATGAAGCTCCATGGAGGAGAACATAGCTCAACAGTACATGTAGTGAGACAGTGTATTGCTTCACCAGTGCTGAAATACACTTCCTGGTCTCTGACTATTTAACCTTTCATTGAATACTGCTTGTTTAATTCCCGTTGTAATCGATGGAAGAAGATGGATTTTGGTGGATCATGAAGCTGGTGTGTTTCTCGTATGAGATATAGTGAAGGTTAGTGAAGACACAGGAACCTCTGCACACACAGAAGCCTGTGACCCCGAGCATGACCTCAGGGTAACTCTACCTCCTCTGTAAGCAGAGTGGGAGATGTATATAGACAAATGTACTACTATGAACCTATGAGACTGAACATGTGAAAATTCCTTTACAAAACCGTCTGAAGGCTGCCTTTGCTCACCCACCCCAAACACAGGTTTGTATGAAGAGAGCCACAGTATTTTGGGAAGTGTAGCTTCACAGACTGAAGCTCCTCCACTACAGTGAAAATCTGTCTCCTGATGATGTTTTGAGTCTGATTGTAGTTTCTGATGTTCTCTGTGTTACAGTGATACAGGGTCAGGATGACTGGGGAGTGACTTACAGCTCTACTGAGATCTGTGCCTTAAAAGGATCAACAGTGGAAATAAGCTGCACATACACATACCCATCCAGAATAGATGGTGGTGATACTGAAGTTAAGGAAACATTCTGGTTTACTAAACTGAGTGGAAAACAACCTGTGGATCTGAGTACAGACTCAGATTATCAAGGTCGTGTTGAGTACAGTTGTTATGAGAAGAGCTGCACTCTGAGAATCACAGACCTGAGAGAGAGCGACTCAGCTGAGTACAAGTTCAGCTTCATAACAAACCAACCAGGTGGGAGATATACTGGTTCACCTGGAGTCACTTTGAGGGTCACAGGTAACATTTTCATTCATATTTTAATCATTTCCAAATGTTCAACATCTAGACAACAATAATATAAATGTGTTGTGTGTGTATGTTGACAGTTTGTCTAAAATAACATTCTTGTTCCTTCTTCACATCCAGATCTCCAGGTGAAGGAGAGCAAATCCACACAATATAGCCGGAGAGAGCTGAAGTGTCACAGCAGTTGTCGTCTACCTGATCGTTCTTCCTACATCTGGTACATGAGTGGACAGAAAATTCAGTCACAAACATCTTCTACTTATTCAGTCTACTTTGATTATGCAGACAGTTTTTCCTGTGCAGTTAAAGGACACGAGGATTTCCCCTCTCCTCCAGTGTGTGAGTTTACTACACTAACATAACACCATCTGATGGAGTCTTATAACTACATGTATTTTAATATGGAGACCCTCATTGTGACTCTTCATCAACTCTGGTTTAAAAATGATCAAAACTTTGTTTTATCTTTCAGGTGTCAAAGGTCAAACCTGCGACAGAGCGATTTACACTGACAGAAGCATCTGTGCCTCCAAAGGCTCATCAGTGGACATTTCTTGCACTTACAGCAGTTATTACAATATCAGATCTAAATTCTGGTTCAGTCCTGAACGTTCTCATCAGTGGCAGAGTCCTTCACAGCCTGAGGACCTTAGTGAAGACTCCCAGTTTGCAGGTCGTGTTCAGGTCCTTGAAACAGAGACAGGACGCTCCACTCTGAGAATCACTGACCTGACAGAGAGTGATTCAGCTCAGTATCGCTTTAAATTCACAACACAATGGTTTGAATGGAGCAGTAGTTTACCTGCTACAACTCTGACTGTCACAGGTACTGATGAACACACACTGATGTAAAACATCAACATAGTACATTTAGAAACAGTGAACATGTTGAAAATGATGGATCATCATGAGTTTGTGTAATAATGACTGTTGTGTTGGCACTAATGTTCACTGCTAGTTCTAGGAATAGTAACTGTTGTGTTGTCGTGTGTGTACATCTATCACTGATTTCTGTCAGAACCAGTGATAATAATATTGTTTCTTGTTCTCATATCCAGCTCTGCAGGTGCAGGTGACCAGAACAACAGTCCACCAGTCTGATACTGAGGCAGAGCTGAAGTGTCACAGCAGCTGCAGTCCAGCTGGTCGTCTTTCCTACGTCTGGTTCAAGAACGGACAGAAAGTCACAGGGGTGGAGACATCTTCTTTTAAAGGCCGGGTTTATCCTGGAGACATCATCTCTTGTGCTTTGAAAGGACATGAGAACTACGGCTCTCCTTCAGTCTGTGAGTTTGATCCACTGTATCAGGAAAAAACGCATATACACACTGGCTGCAAATTGCAGACAGACACATGTGTAAAGTAGTAAAAGTACAAATCATATTTATTGGCAGTCAGTTTCCACCAGGAGGAGTCTGACCAGGGACAGCTCCACGAACAGCTCTCTACACAGCCACTGTGACAAATAGAGACAATTACAATAGAAACAGAGAAAGATACATTTCAATCACAACAGTCAATTGTCTGTGAAAACATATTCTAATGTTTCATTATTACATGTTCATATCTCCTCCAGATGCTCCAAAGCTTCCCTCTGTGTCAGTGAGTCCCTCTGCTGAGATAGTGGAGGGCAGTTCAGTGACTCTGACCTGTAGCAGTGATGCTAACCCAGCAGCTAACTACACCTGGTACAAGAAGAATGGAGATCCAGACCTTCAACCTCTCAGTAAAGAACCACAGCTTGTCTTCAGCTCCATCCAGTCCTCTGACTCTGCAGAGTATTACTGCGCAGCTGAGAACGAGCTGTGGAGGAGGACGTCTGAATACATCTCTATTGATGTGACATGTGAGTGAAACAGTTCATTTAAAAATAACAGATTAAATGTGTCCAGTCTTTGCAGGAGAAGATTTTACTGTCATGTCTACGTTCTTGTGCTCCACATTCTCAGTCTGCTGTAATTCACTGAGCAGCTCCAGGAGACTTGAGGAGTTTTATGCTGTTTTGGGACCCAGATTCAAACAGTGCTACACACAGCTGTTCACACTTTATGGTTTAAATACTACACAATCTATTGTTGTAACACACACTTAACCTATTCTCTTAATACATCTCCAGATGCTCCAAAGCTTCCCTCTGTGTCAGTGAGTCCCTCTGCTGAGATAGTGGAGGGCAGTTCAGTGAATCTGACCTGTAGCAGTGATGCTAACCCAGCAGCTAACTACACCTGGTACAAGGAGAATGAAGACTCACCAAAAGCATCAGGACAGATCTTCACCATCACTGACTTCAGAGCTGAACACGGTGGGAATTATTACTGTGAAGCCCAGAACAGAAGAGGACGTCAAAACTCCACCTTACAGCTGATTGTTGTGGCAGGTGAGACACTAATTGGCTGATTAACAGACAGTAACACCTGGGAAACTGATCAATGAATCCAACCCTACTAGTGAGGTCCACTACAGTCCATCTAATAACTGTCTATCTCCATTTCCAGGGAGCTCAACAACAACAACGATGATAAACATCATCAGGTTGACTCTGGTGGTTGTGATGTCGGTTCTGCTGCTTCTGTTTTGTCTGTGGATGAGGTGAAACTACAAACATTAATCAGTTCCATCACTGATCTGGTACTCTGCATATTTACTTTCATGTTTATGAGTTTTTAATGAACATTTGTGTTTGTTTGTCAATTTGATTCAGGAAGAAGAAAACTCTGAGCTCCACCACTGAACCAAATGAACCCATAGAGACCATGGAGATGAGAGAGGTATTGGGCCACAGTGACGAGAAATTAGCACATTTACTGTAGATGTTTTTAGAACAAAGATCAATTTCAGGAAACAGTTCTGCTTTAAACATATCTGAGTTTGTTACATTTAAAATCTGATTGTATCCACGTTCCATTTATGAGGCCTTTGACTCTCATCTTGTTGTCTCTCCCCATCAGTTGGAGTCTGATCCTGATTACACCAACATCTCACCTTTGAACAGAGAAACTGCAGCATGTGGCAGAAGTTTTGAGTAGCATGCAGCTTTATGTTTACCTGTGCAGGTACATTACATATGTTAAGGATTATACTTGGTATGCAACAAGCTATTTTATCTTTTAATGCTTATAATATAACATTTTATTCTAATGCAGTAAATTGCTTTGAAGAAATACTGATTGGCCTATCACATCACACCTGTCCTGGCAGAGAAAGACACGTGGAACAGGAAGCACAGTATCTCACAGCATGTACATTATATATGAAAACACATTGAAATGTAACATGAGCCCAGCTCTATCACACTCTGTAGCTGTAACTTTTTCAAAGTATTGCAGTGGCTGATTGAAATAAACATCCAGCTTCCAACAACAACTCTGTAGTTTGAACATTGTTTCAGTTCCCTCTCTGTGCTGCAGAGGGCGACAGTGTGCAGAAAGTTTTGGATCTCACCATTTTTGCAACGTGTAACGGTACCAACTGACCAACGATGGACCTAGCGGTCCCACTGTCCAGCCCCATGGAGGGTCTGCTGCCCTGTGGTTGCGAGTCTCCCCTGTTGACGCAGGTCTTGTCCGCGGTTCAATCGACGCCTCTCCAGCCCCTGAGTTTCCAATCCCTGCTGACTCACCAACAGACCCCACAGACCATCATTCTGCAGCCTTCTCTGACACCCAGGCAGACCTGCCTCATGCCATAGTCCTGGTGCCCAGTTTCCAGCCTCCAGCCCTGCTGCCATGTTGCCTGCCTCCTGCTCTGGTGTCCAGCTGCTAGGCTCTGGCTTCCAAGGGCCTCCAATAGTACCAGGACTCTGCCCGTCATGGTTTGATATTAAAGCTAGCCTCTTGTTCTTTACCCTGCCTGCCTCCAGAGTGTCTTATGTTTTGGTCCTCACTTTTGTTGCTACACGTAACATCCAGTTTATTGTCTAAACATTAGCTCACATACATTCTAATAATAATAATACATTTATTTTATATAGCGCTTTTCAGGATACACAAAGACACTTTACAGGTTAAAAAGCAGAATGATAAAAACAACACAGTACAAATACAAAAAGAGACAAGTTATACATTAAAAACAGTTTTAAAAAGGTGAGTTTTGGTTGAGTGTTTTGAAGGTAGTGAGGTCTGTACAGTCTCTGATGTGTGTGGGGAGGGAGTTCCAGAGGGAGGGGGCAGCTACTGAGAAGGCTGTGTCGCCCCAGGTCCGGTGCTTGGTCCTGTGTGGAGGAGTGAGGAAGTTTGCGTCGGAGGAGCGGACGGTGCGGGACGGGTTGCGGCGGGCTTTGTGAGTGAGGAGGTGTATTTTGAATTGAATCCGTTGTGAGACAGGGAGCCAGTGGAGTTTCTGGAGGACGGGGGTGATGTGGTCACAGGTGCGGGTGTGGGTGAGAAGGCGAGCAGCAGAGTTCTGGACGTATTGGAGTTTATTTAGGAATTTGGATGGTGTGCCATAGAGGATGTTGTTGCAATAGTCAATTCTGGAGGTGATGAAGGTGTGGATCAGGGTTTCTGCAGCAGAGAAGGAGAGTGATGGGCGGAGACAGGCTATGTTCTTGAGGTGGAAGAAGGCAGTTCTGGTGATTTGATTTATGTGCTTTTGAAAGGAGAGGTTGTTGTCAAAGATGACTCCGAGGTTGCGACTGTGTGGGGAGGGAGAGAGGGTGGCGTTGTCTAGGGTGAGGCAGAAGTTGTGAGCGGTTTTGATGAGGGATTTGCGGCCGATGATGATCATGTCCAATTTGTCGCAGTTTAGTTTGAGGAAGTTTGTTTGCATCCAGGATTTGATTTCAGTGAGGCAGTTGGTGAGTGTGGAGTGGGTGGCAGTGGTGATGGATTTTGTGGAGATGTAGATTTGGATGTCGTCAGCGTAGCAGTGGAAATGGAGACCATGACGGCGTATGATGTTGCCAAGGGGACGCATGTATAGGATGAAGAGGAGTGGACCAAGCACTGAACCCTGTGGGACGCCTTGGGACAGAGGAGCAGTGGAGGAGGTGCAGTTGTTGATGTGGACGAACTGTTGTCTGTTTGTGAGATATGATTTTAACCAGGAGAGGGCAGTGCCGGTGATGTTGAGGGAGGATTGAAGGAGGGAGAGAAGAATGGAGTGGTTGATGGTGTCGAAAGCTGCAGTGAGGTCCAGGAGGATGAGGATGCTGAGGTGGCCGGAGTCTGCAGAGAGGAGGAGGTCATCAGTGACTTTAAGGAGGGCTGTCTCTGTGCTGTGTTGAGAGCGGAAGCCGTATTGAAAAGGTTCAAAGAGGTCGGTGGAGATGAGGCGGGTTTTGAGTTGAGTGGCAACGGTGCGTCCCCGTATTTCTGATAAAAAAGGGAGGTTGGAGATGGGCTGGTTGTCATAATGTCAGGGTTGAGTCCAGGTTTTTTGAGAATGGGGGTGACAGCTGCCAGTTTGAGTGACTGAGGGACTGAACCAGAGCTGAGGGAGGAGTTGATTATTTTTGTGATGAGGGAGGAGATGGCTGGAAGACAGTTCTTGACCAGGTGGGATGGGATGGGGTCCAGGGCACAGGTGGGGCTTTTCATTTCTGCCATGATGGTGGACAGGTCCCTTGGAGACACAGGGAAGAACTGAGACAGGGGTTGAGAGGTGAGGGGGGGAGGGGGGAGTGAAGGAGTGGAGGGGGTAGGGGTAGGGGAGGTGGACAGGTTGCTGTAGATGTTGTCGATTTTTGTTTGGAAAAATGAAAGGAAGGAGTTGCATTTATCGGTTGTGAAGGAGTTGGAGGTGTTGTCAGTGGGAGAACAGAGCTTTGGGGTTGATGGAGCCAGAGTGAATGAGGTGGGAGTAGTAGGTGGAGCGGGTTTTGGTGAGAGCATCCTTGTATTGCTGAAGATAGTCTGTATGAATGTCTGGTTCAGGCTTTTTAATTTAATCAAAGGTCAGGTTAAAATCAAGACTGACTGAACCTTTGCTGTTCTGCTGCCTCGCCTTTGGAACAATATCACATTTAGTGTTCAGTTTGCTGATACGTCCATGTTTTACCTGCATTGTTTGTAAAGCAACAGTAAGAATCATTTCTTCATTTCATCTTGAGGGTTCATAGGCGTTGGTCTCTTCATACATGCTAATAATAAAGAGGAAGGAAGCAGCCAGTTAACACCTCGATGTGTGTTTAAAACAAGTGAACCAACCAGAGAGAGACAAAATGTCTCGTGACAACGTCCACCCTCTTTATGTAGAAGTGTTTGGTGAGATGACGTGACATTCAGTACTTCTCATGTATGTGATCGACCTGCTGATTTAACAGACGTGAGGAGAAGCTATGAGTTTAACAGCAGCAGCGAGTGGATTTGTTGTCGTCCTTCTGTCTGCACAAGGTACTGTATGTCTACATTTATTTTGTAAGACTGTTAGAAAAATAAATGCTAACTTGTTTTAGTTCACTCTGTGTTCTCATCAGCGTCGTTTCCTGCTGCAGTTTATCTGCCCAGCACCAAACAACAAAGTTAGCATCTGGCTGGAGACCAAAGTAGAGTATTTAGCTGTTAGACAGATATTTCCCTCAGTATTTGTGACTCTTTCTTGCTTCAGGATAAATTTTTCAGTGTTTTCTATCCGTGAGAAAAGTTGCTCACACCTCAGAGTTCTGCATTTCTCTACAGCTATCATTCACAATCTGCAGCAGCCTGACCACAGGAAGATGAGCAGCCAGCAGGCACTTTTTTCATGTGTCACACACTTCTTATAAGTACTTCTCTCTAAGTACTGTGTTAAAGTACACAGTGTCAATACAAGACCGCGGCAGCCCACAAACACCCGCTATAAAGCAGCCAACTTTAGCGCAATTATTTAATCATTGTGTTACGTATGACAAGAAAGGGGCCCGGTGGACAGCTTTTACAGATGCAGTCATGTTGCATATCGCTAAAGATATGGTGCCCATATATACAGTGGAAAAGCTGGGGTTCATCCACATGCTGAAAACTTTCGACCCCAGGTATGTGTTACGAAGCCACTACGGGGCATGCCTCAAGCCAGAGGTAGTAGACAGGCTTGTCTTCCTGGCCAAAAATATAATTTAAAAAAAAATGTTGAAACTAAAGACAGCAAGCACACACCTCATGTCCTGTACAGCTACCAACATGTGATGTTTACTATGCAATGCACGCAGATGTTTAATTCAGGGATACAAAATACTTTTTGTATACAAAAGGCACCTTTATTTATCTGCAAAAAAGAAAGACACACATGTATTTTTTTCAAGAGGAGGCACTTTTATTCATTTTTTCAAGTGAGTTTAAGGGTGCACTGTTTACAATGGCAGGGAATAAACAGAATGGGTACATAAACATGATAACAGATAAGAAGCAATCTGACAGAATACAAATAAAACAGAAAAAAGAGCTTGAAAATGATGAGAAACACTAAACAAATGAACATGACAAAACACAAATAAAACAGAGGTGCATAAAAGACAAATGGCAAACAACCATACAGGACAGCACGCAGTTAGAAACAGTCACATTCAAATGCTGAGTAGTTTGAAATCAAAGTCTTAAACTGACCTATAGGTATAACTGTATCAAGCTTAAATGTATGTTGTAAAATGTTCCAAGTGTATGGAGCACTGAAACTGGAAGCAGTTTGCCCAAATTTAGTGTTTACACAGGGAACCTGGAGCATTATACGATCACTACAGACCTGCCTCAGTCCTGGTGCCCAGTTTCTGGCCTCCAGTCCTTTGGATCAATATCACATTTAGTGTTCAGTTTGCTGAGACGTCCATGTTTAACCTGCATTGTTTGTGAAGCAACAGTAAGAATAATTTCTTCATTTCATCTTGAGGGTTAAAAGAAATTTGTCTCTTCATACATGTTAATAATGTAAAAAGGAAGGAAGCCAGTTAACTACGCAATGTGTGTTTAAGACAAGTGTACCAACCAGAGAGAGACAAGCTGTCTTAAAATACCACATCTTCCCTTTTTGATGTAGAAGTGTTTGGTGAGATGAACTGACATTCAGTACTTCTCATGTATGTGATCGACCTGCTGATTTAACAGGCGTGAGGAGAAGCTATGAGTTTAACAGCAGCAGCGAGTGGATTTGTTGTCGTCCTTCTGTCTGCACAAGGTACTGTACGTCTACATTTATACTGTAAGACTGTTAGCATGGTGGGTTATATAGTAAAGACTTGATGTGTGATGTCATGCAGTGTGATGTGATCCCTGATACACCAGACATTCACTTGTCTTTCTTTATATTGAAGACTTTACAGGATGACCAGCACAGAGCTGGGTCTGTTTTTTACACCTGCGACATCTCTGTACACTTCTACCTTAAACTTTATAAACTGCACAGGTAGAGACAGTAAAGCTGTGTTTGTGTGGATGTACAGTGACTGTACATACTGTACATTAACAAAGGAGAAATCTGAAGAGAAAATCTGTTAGAAAAAATTAATCGCTCTGATGAACTTGCTCCATCGTTCAAACTTCCTCCAAACTCATCTTGAGCCTGCGTTCGTACGTGTTAGAGGCTGGTCGATGTGCTGCGATAGCATAATTAACACAGGAACCAGAGTTCAGAAGTAACACCAGTCGGTATCATGTCTTTCATGTCACGAGAAATTAAATACTGTTAGAGTCACAAAATGAATAACAAGTGTAAGTCACACAAATTAACATTTTTGTATAAAGAATGGGATTAAAATGAGTTTATAAAGTGGAGGTGTTGCTTGTAGTAATGAAGCCACAGAGAATTATCACCCGACTCCAGTTCCTGTCAGCTTCACTGAGTTTTTTAGTTTTATTTTTCTAACTTAATTGTTTTAGTTCACTCTCAGTGTTCTCATCAGCCTCTTAATTGGAGCCTTTTAATCTGGCTGGAGAAAGTAGAGTAATACAAAGTAGAGTATTTAGCTGTTAGACAGATATTTCCCTCAGTATTTGTGACTCTTTCTTACTTCAGGATAAATTTGTCAGTGTTTTCTATCCGTGAGAAAAGTTGCTCACACCTCAGAGTTCTGCATTTCTCTACAGCTCTCATTCACACTCTGCAGCAGCCTGACCACAGGAAGATGAGCAGCCAGCAGACACTTTTTTCATGTGTCACACCCTTCTTATAAGTACTTCTCTCTAAGTACTGTGTTAAAGTACACAGTGTCAATACATTGTTGCTCCTTCACCGCAGCCTCTGTGTGATGTCCGTCCTCAGTGCTCTCAGAGATCATGTGCACATCTTTCACTGTTCCTTTGCTTTAAATATTCTCATGTAAACCTTAATGATTTGTACATTTCTCCAAACCTCTGTTGACTTTCATGAATCACAAATATCATTGAAACTTGATTTACAGTATCAACCCATTTTTAAAACAGACCTTAAGAGAAACTTGTGATACAGAATCAGTCTAACGTACCGTTCTAGTTAAGATAACAGAGACTTAGTTAGGTTAGTGAAGGCACAGGAACCTCTGCACACACAGAAGCCTGTGACCCCGAGCATGACCTCAGGGTAACTCTACCTCCTCTGTAAGCAGAGTGGGAGATGTATATAGACGAATTTACTACTATGAACCTATGAGACTGAACATGTTAAAATTCCTTTACAAAACCGTCTGAAGGCTGCCTTTGCTCGCCCACCCCAAACACAAGTTTGTATGAAGAGAGCCACAGTATTTTGGGAAGTGTAGCTTCACAGACTGAAGCTCCTCCACTACAGTGAAAATCTGTCTCCTGATGATGTTTTGAGTCTGATTGTAGTTTCTGATGTGCTCTGTGTTACAGTGATACAGGGTCAGGATGACTGGGGAGTGACTTACAGCTCTACTGAGATCTGTGCCTTAAAAGGATCAACAGTGGAAATAAACTGCACATACACATACCCATCCAGAATAGATGGTGGTGATACTGAAGTTAAGGAAACATTCTGGTTTACTAAACTGAGTGGAAATCAACCTGTGGATCTGAGTACAGACTCAGATTATCAAGGTCGTGTTGAGTACAGTTGTTATGAGAAGAGCTGCACTCTGAGAATCACAGACCTGAGAGAGAGCGACTCAGCTGAGTACAAGTTCAGCTTCATAACCAACCAACCAGGTGGGAGATATACTGGTTCACCTGGAGTCACTTTGAGGGTCACAGGTAACATTTTCATTCATATTTTAATTATTTCCAAATGTTCAACATCTAGACAACAATAATATAAATGTGTTGTGTGTGTATGTTGACAGTTTGTCTAAAATAACATTCTTGTTCCTTCTTCACATCCAGATCTCCAGGTGAAGGTGAGCGCATCCTCAGATCCTAGCCGGAGATACGTGAAGTGTCACAGCAGTTGTCGTCTACCTGATCGTTCTTCCTACATCTGGTACAAACGTGGACAGAAAGTTCAGTCACTAACATCTTCTACTTATTCAGTCTACTATAATAATGGAGACAGTTATTCCTGTGCTGTTAAAGGACATGAGGATTTCCCCTCTCCTCCAGTGTGTGAGTTTACTACACTAACATAACACCATCTGATGGAGTCTTATAACTACATGTATTTTAATATGGAGACCCTCATTGTGACTCTTCATGAACTCTGGTTTAAAAATGATCAAAACTTTGTTTTATCTTTCAGGTGTCAAAGGTCAAACCTGCGACAGAGTGATTTACACTGACAGAAGCATCTGTGCCTCCAAAGGCTCATCAGTGGACATTTCTTGCACTTACAGCAGTTTTTCCATTATCAAATCTAAATTCTGGTTCAGTCCTGAACGTTCTCATCAGTGGCAGAGTCCTTCACAGCCTGAGGACCTTAGTGAAGACTCCCAGTTTGCAGGTCGTGTTCAGGTCCTTGAAACAGAGAAAGAACGCTCCACTCTGAGAATCACTGACCTGACAGAGAGTGATTCAGCTCAGTATCACTTTAAATTCAACACACCAAGCTTTGAATGGATCAGTAGTTTACCTGGTACAACTCTGACTGTCACAGGTACTGATGAACACACACTGATGTAAAACATCAACATAGTACATTTAGAAACAGTGAACATGTTGAAAATGATGGATCATCATGAGTTTGTGTAATAATGACTGTTGTGTTGGCACTAATGTTCACTGCTAGTTCTAGGAATAGTATCTGTTGTGTTGTCGTGTGTGTACATCTATCACTGATTTCTGTCAGAACCAGTGATAATAATATTGTTTCTTGTTCTCATATCCAGCTCTGCAGGTGCAGGTGACCAGAACAACAGTCCACCAGTCTGATACTGAGGCAGAGCTGAAGTGTCACAGCAGCTGCAGTCCAGCTGGTCGTCTTTCCTACGTCTGGTTCAAGAACGGACAGAAAGTCACAGGGGTGGAGACATCTTCTTTTAAAGGCCGGGTTTATCCTGGAGACATCATCTCTTGTGCTTTGAAAGGACATGAGAACTACGGCTCTCCTTCAGTGTGTGAGTTTGATCCACTGTATCAGGAAAAAACACATATACACACTGGCTGCAAATTGCAGACAGCCACATGTGTAAAGTAGTAAAAGTACAAATCATATTTATTGGCTGTCAGTTTCCACCAGGAGGAGTCTGACCAGGGACAGCTCCACGATCAGCTCTCTACACAGCCACTGTGACAAATAGAGACAATTACAATAGAAACAGAGAAAGATACATTTCAATCGCAACAGTCAATTGTCTGTGAAAACATATTCTAATGTTTCATTATTACATGTTCATATCTCCTCCAGATGCTCCAAGGCTTCCCTCTGTGTCAGTGAGTCCCTCTGCTGAGATAGTGGAGGGCAGTTCAGTGAATCTGACCTGTAGCAGTGATGCTAACCCAGCAGCTAATTACACCTGGTACAAGAAGAATGGAGATCCAGACCTTCAACCTCTCAGTAAAGAACCACAGCTTGTCTTCAGCTCCATCCAGTCCTCTGACTCTGGACAGTATTACTGTACAGCTGAGAACGAGCTGGGGAGGAGGACGTCTGAATACATCTCTATTAATGTGACATGTGAGTGAAACAGTTCATTTAAAAATAACAGATTAAATGTGTCCAGTCTTTGCAGGAGAAGATTTTACTGTCATGTCTACGTTCTTGTGCTCCACATTCTCAGTCTGCTGTAATTCACTGAGCAGCTCCAGGAGACTTGAGGAGTTTTATGCTGTTTTGGGACCCAGATTCAAACAGTGCTACACACAGCTGTTCACACTTCATGGTTTAAATACTACACAATCTATTGTTGTAGCACACTTAACCTATTCTCTTAACACATCTCCAGATGCTCCAAAGCTTCCCTCTGTGTCAGTGAGTCCCTCTGCTGAGATAGTGGAGGGCAGTTCAGTGACTCTGACCTGTAGCAGTGATGCTAACCCAGCAGCTAACTACACCTGGTACAAGGAGAATGAAGACTCACCAAAAGCATCAGGACACATCTTCACCATCACTGACTTCAGAGCTGAACACGGTGGGAATTATTACTGTGAAGCCCAGAACAGCAGAGGACGACATAACTCCACCTTACAGCTGATTGTTGTGGCAGGTGAGTTATTAATTCCCCAACATGATCATTTATTGTTTGTGAAACCTTTGACAAAACCAACCCAAAATCCATTGTTTTTTATGATAAGCCGTTTAGGCCAGAAATACATACTTGACGTACATATGTAAACGTCTGTATGACTTTCTATAAAAGTATGTTTGTATGTAAAAGTGAGTATGTATGTATGTATGTATGTGTTAGGCATCAACATTGTCACAGGTCTAGGTTTTATCATGCAGGTAGTCAGAGGGCTAGGACAATGCCTCAGGACAGATGCACCAATTTTGTTAGCAACTAAACTCATGGTGCAACTCAACTTTTTCCATAACATTAACTATAGTCCACTCTAACATTTAAGAAGAACAACAACAATGAATACTGCGTAACAGGTAACATTAGAGTTGTCTAGAACACTCATAAACAGTTTCTCTGGCTTTCAGCCCAAAACGCATTGCCTCAAGGCATGCTGGGGAAACTCCGCCCAATTATTCCCCAACTGAGTTGAGTGTCAATGTAACCGGATGTAGGATGGTGATGACGTTGGAGGTCATTAACCGGAGCCGGAAGTTGCTGCCACAATATGGCGCTGTGGGGATTTATTTACACGTGAAGGAGACAGCCCTCTGACTCCCTGCACGATAAAACTGCATGATAAAACTTAGGCCTGTGATCATGTTGATGCTGAACTATTGAGTACATATATTCTCACTTTTACTTATAGACATACTCACTCTTACATACATACATACTCAATTTTACATATATACAGACTCAACTCGCACAAATATGCATTCTCACACACATATACACTACTGAGAGTATGTATGTATGTGCTCAGTACCAGTATGTATGTATATGCAAGTGAAGTATGTATTTTTGGCCTTAACGGCTTCTCATAGATTTTTGTGCAACTTACAGTCACGTTTGGATTCAATAACTCCTGTAACTTCCAGATTTGTGCTCTGTCACTGTTTTCTAGCTACATGGAAGTTACCAGTTGCTCTCTCAACCACTGCTGTGTTGCTGGTCTTCATATTCATCTTGGTCTTGTTCTGCATCAGGTGAGCAGTTCAGTTTCTCTGTGATTGAATTTACTTTGCATCATAAAAGAAATACTCACATATGTACAATGAAAGAGTTATTGGCCCTCTAGTCTCTATGACATAAAGCTTGTTTTAAGAAAAACATGTTGAAGTACCCCAGTAGCTCAGCTGGTAGAGCGTGCGCCTCATGTACAGAGGCTGCAGTGGTCCTGGGTTTGAATCTGACCTGTGGCCCAGAGCCTTTCAAAAAGTGGGCGGTCACTGCATCGCTCGAGAACAGCGACCATTTATTCTCTCAATGTGCATTTGGGCATTATATGAATGTATGAATATGAACCTATCCTGTAAAGTCTGTGATGAGTTAAATTATTCATTTGTTTCTTTGTTCGGACATTTTATCCTCTCGTCAGAAGAGTGAGGTCTTCACAACACCCGTCTGAGGCTGAGGAGAGACCAGACAACAGAGCGCAGGTATAAACAGAAACATGCTACCTTGTCCTTCTTTGCCTACTTTCCTCACCCACATGAATCACTTCCTTCTTCTTCTATCACCCTCTCATACTTTTGTATGTGAACCTCAACTCATGACCAGAATTAAGATAATGTGAAGGATTAGCTGCAGTGGAAGGGCAGAATGTTATACTGACTTTAAAACTTGTGAACTTGTCCTTTAAATACCCACAATAAATGAAATAATTTTAATATTTACAACATTAATGAGGTGATAATACAAACTCAGAAATATTTATTATTTCCATAAGTGAATAATCAAGCTGTTCTCAGAAGAAAATAAGGTCCTAGAACACTGTTTGAAGCTAGAAAGGTGTCAGGGTCCGCCACATATAAACAAAGTAAAACAGTATAAACTGTGTTTTCCTTTAAGGTCAGTTTGTTTATTCAGTTTATTCAGTCATGAACACAGAGAGAGTTTGTTTATTTAGTTTGTTTGGACAGAAAAATAATCAGTCAATGAAGATCTTTCTCTTCTGATTAAAATTCCCTCCCCAAAACTACGTCGGGCTCCTTTAAAGACCATACGGGACTCCATGTATATGGTTGTAAATAATGTGTTTTGAATGAATATTGTGACCTCTGCTGGTGAGCAGTAGGTAGTGCAATAACAAAAACAAGCTTCAGGATCACACACGTCTATGTCTCAGCAAATTAGGCTGAAAACTCTCCACTTTTTAGTTAATTGAATGTTGATTTGATGCAACAGCGCAGTAAATGTTTTATTTACTACCTTAAAGGGCCAGTTCACCCCTGTAGTTTTATTTATCCAGATTGTTTTGCTGTGAGTAGTTGAGTTTTGGAGTTATCAGCTGTAGAGATGTCGGCCTTCTCTCCAATATAATGGAACTAGACGGCACTTCGCCTCGACCTTGTTGTGAACAGTTTCATTATCTTGAGTAACCAGCTCATGATTTCTGGAAAGAAAGATTGCTGCAGAGTTTTTAAATTTAGTTTTTGGGCACACAACCCGAGCATCTAGTTCCATTATATTGGGTTAGGGTTTCTTTGTCAAGAGTTTGAATACATGGAAAATGTAAAAGTCCTCTTGTCTCTGTGGCCAGCAGAGAGAAGAGCTTCACTACGGCAGCGTACGATTCACAAGGACCCAGGCAGACGCTCTCTACTCAAACTTCAGCCCAGCTCGGCCCCACAGGAACGAGGAGGAGAGTGTTGTATACGCGAGTCCAAACTTCATCAGTGCCTCAGGGTGAGCAGCTCCTCACACAGGAGAATCTTTGCTGCTGTTTGAGTTTTAATGAAATACACATTAAGTTTGAAGGCTGTTGCATGTGTCTGTTGTATTCTAAACTGAATTTCATGATTTTTGAGGTTTCTTGTTAATTATTTTACCATTTTTTCAACAAACTATTTTAATTTCCGTTTAATTCCTTCACAGAACAAACCATCAAGCAGCTATGGAGGATTCATCTGCACTGTACAGCAGAGTTATCAAAAGCCACCGAGTGTGACGACAGCATGGATCTGTGGGTTGTATTGATGGATCTTTTCTTCACTGATGGTTTGACTAAGAACGCAGCGTTGGGGCAACATTATTTCATTTATACCTCATTTATATTAATGAGGGTAGACTGAACATTAGAAACACCTCTCAGTGTAACACATGCAGTTCCACACAATGACCACAACACCTTCCTGCAACTGTTTAAACATAAATGAAACATTATAACTTTCATGAAGGCAGAATTTATTACAGGACTGTTGTGTCAGACTGTGTTAGTTTTGCTTTAGTGTATATAATAAAACTCCATCTGACTGTAGTTACAGCAGATTGCTTTTTTTCACTATTTTTAATGATCACAACTGTTTATATCACAAGTCAAATATCCTTTATATATATTCACATGCTCATTTTCTGAATTTGTCTTTTTACTGCATTGAAATCTCAGCTTGTTATTATTAACTGTCTATACTGCTGTATGTATTTATCTACTTTGAAAACTCTTTTTACATTTGTCACATTTTCATCATCCTGCATGGAAAATAGCAAGTAAGACTCAAAGAAAAAACGTATGTCTCTGACTGTATGTTGGCCGAATGACCAAAACATTTTTTTAGTTTTTTCTTTCACATTTTCAGCCTTTTGACTTTGGATATGTATTCAGGTCTGATTAAACACAAGCTTTATCACATCATTTTGTTGTTGTGTCTGATATGAAAAGCACTCAATCATTTTGGGACATGAATTGACTTTGAAAAAGATCATTTTAGATTAACTGGGGTTTACCAATCTGTACATGTACTCAGTGTTTTATTGTATCTACCTCAGTATTTTTATTTTATTTACCTCAGTGTTTTATTGTATCTACCTCAGTATTTTTATTTTATTTACCTCAGTATTTTTATTGTATCTACCTCAGTGTTTTATTTTATTTACCTCAGTATTTAATTTTATAGCTACTTAAAGGGACTTGGAGCAGGATCAAGAAATAAGACTCAATAGTGACTCGCTGGCTGTTGCGGCCGTTAGGGTAACTGCAGCCATCAGCCAAGCCGGCGTGGGAGTGCGCATGAGCTCTTCACAACAGTGCAGCTGATGCCATCTCATCCCTATTCGTCAGACGCTTGACGCTTGGTCAAGTGCCCCTCGCGTCGATACCTGACGCAGGAGGCTTCCCCCCTTTGCGTTGGTCTTATCCGCTACACATGAAGCAGCCGGGAAGCTGCTTGTTGTGTGTAGCGACACACAAGCGCAGCGATTTACAGTTACGGTTGATGCAGTCTGAAAGGCACGGCCGAAAGCAAGGACGGCATATCGGGGGACAGAAATATCGTCTCTGATACGGGATTGCTGTGTGTTAGCGGCTAATGTTGCTACACAGACACAAACAAACCGTTAGCCTGTGGCTACAGCCAGCTGCTAGCGTCACCTCCCGGATAACAGGTTGGGCTTTCGGTCCCATATATAAAGGGACATATTTCTAACTATTCGGTTTCAGACTAAAGGACCGCGGAAAATGCGCAGTCTGTAACTATTCAGTGTTACACAGCGGTGGACTAAGTTGTTTGCAGCTAATGCTACTTTGCACATTAGGTCACTCCAGTCCTCGGTGATCTCATATGATTTCCAAATCAAGCTCTAAACATGACCTGTGATGTTTTCTTACCTGGTTACTAGGAAATGAGCCATGTCAGCATCTGTTTTCAGTCCCAATTCAAGTTGAAGCTGCCTCCATGAGTCCAACGCGTATCCGATGTGTATTCGGGTGCCAGCCCGCTTTGCTCGTAATTTTGTTTCGACTCACGACATGCCGTTGATAAAACCTTTGTTTTCTTCTTAGTATGACTTTTTAGTGGACTTTGTGTGATGGTGGGTCGTTTGCTGGCTGTAGCAGAATCCATTACTACCCAAACACGAGTTTGGGTCCATGGCGTTTGTTTACTTCCTGTATCCAAGTCGAAAGCCGGTCGAGGACGCGCATTCAGTGTCATCTGACGTCACGTCCGCAGGACTGCGCGGGAAATTTGCGCCCGAATTGCAGTACATTATGCAGCACACAGCCTGTTCAAGGCAATGGAGAGATACGTGGGTGGGCTCATTCTTTTTGGCTTTAAACGCTTCATCACCCATTAGCATTAAAAATCTTAAAATCCTCCTTGAACCGACACCTTACCGTGGTGGAGGGGTTTGAGCACCTGAATGATCCTAGGAGCTATGTTGTCCGGGGCTTAATGCCCCTGGTAGGGTCTCCCAAGGCAAACAGGTCCTAGGTGACAGGTCAGACTAAGAGCGGTTCCAAAGCCCCCTATGATAGAAAAAACAACAAGGAAGTGTACGGCGCCCGGAATGGCATCACCGGGGCCCCACCCTGGAGCCAGGCCCGGGGTTGGGGCTCGCAGGCGAGCACCTGGAGGCCGGGTCTTTGCCCACGGGACCCAGCCGGGCACAGCCCGAAGGAGCGACGTGGGCCCGCCCTCCAGTAGGCTCACCACCCGCAGGAGGGTTCAGAAGGGGCTGGTGCGGTGCGATTTGGGTGGCTGTCCTGGGCGGGTGCCCCAGCGACCCAATCCCCAGACGGTGACTCTAGCCATGGGGACATGGAATGTCACCTCGCTGAGGGGGAAAGAGCCTGAACTGGTGCGGGAGGTTGAGCGCTACCAACTAGAGATAGTTGGGCTCGCCTCCACGCACAGTCTGGGATCTGGAACCCAACTCCTTGAGAGAGGCTGGACTCTCTTCTACTCTGGAGTTGCCCGTGGTGAGAGGCGGCGAGCTGGTGTGGGCCTGCTCATAGCTTCCCAGCTCAGCTGCCATGTGTTGGAGTTTTCCCCGGTGAACGAGAGGGTTCCCTGCGCCTTCGGGTCGGGGATAGGTCTCTCACTGTTGTTTCGACCTACGGGCCAAACGGCAGTGCAGAGTACCCGGCCTTCTTGGAGTACCTGGGAGGGGTACTGGAGAGTGCTCCAACTGGGGACTCCATCGTTCTACTGGGGGACTTCAACATCACGTGGGCAGCGACAGCGTTACCTGGAGGGGTGTGATTGGGAGGAACGGCCTCCCTGATCTGAACCCGAGTGGTGTTCCGTTGTTGGACTTCTGTGCTAGCCACAGTTTGTCCATAACGAACACCATGTTCAAGGATAAGGGTGTTCATCAGTGCACGTGGCACCAGGACACCCTAGGCCGGAGGACAATGATCGACTTTGTGGTCGTGTCATCTGACCTCCGGCCGTATGTCTTGGACACTCGGGTGAAGAGAGGGGCTGAGCTGTCAACTGATCACCACCTGGTGGTGAGTTGGTTTCGCTGCCAGGGGAGGAAGCTGGACAGACTTGGCAGACCCAAACGTATTGTGAGGGGTCTGCTGGGAACGTCTGGTGGAACCCTCTGTCGGGGAGGTCTTCAACTCCCACCTCCGGGAGAGCTTTGACCAGATCCCGAGGGAGGCTGGGGACATTGAGTCCGAATGGGCCTTGTTCTCCGCTTCCATTGTTGACGCGGCTGTTAGGAGCTGTGGCCGTAAGGTCTCCGGTGCCTGTCGTGGCGGCAATCCCCGAACTCGGTGGTGGACACCGACAGTGAGGGATGCTGTCACGCTGAAGAAGGAGTCCTATCGAGCCTGGTTGGCTCGGGGGACTCCTGAGGCAGCTGACGGGTACCGGCAGGCCAAGCGTGCTGCAGCACGGGCGGTCGCGGAAGCAAAGACTCGGGCCTGGGAAAAGTTCGGGGAGGCCATGGAGAAGGACTATCGGTCGGCCTCGAGGAAATTCTGGCGAACCATCCGGCACCTTAGGAAGGGGAAGCAGCACCCGACCAACACTGTTTACGGTGGAGGCGGGGAGCTGTTGACCTCGACCGGGGATATCGTCGGGCGGTGGAAGGAGTACTTTGAGGATCTCCTCAATCCCACTGACACGTCTTCCATAGAGGAAGCAGAGGCTGGGGACTCGGAGGTTGATCCATTCATCACCCAAGCCGAAGTCACCGAGGTAGTCCGGAAGCTGCCCGGTGGCAAAGCACCGGGGGTGGATGAGATCCACCCTGAGTATCTCAAGTCTCTGGATGTTGTGGGGCTGTCTTGGCTGACACGTCTCTGCAACATCGCGTGGCAGTCGGGGACAGTGCCTCTGGACTGGCATTCCGGGGTGGTGGTCCCTCTATTCAAAAAGGGGGACCGGAGGGTGTGTTCCAACTATCGGGGGATCACACTCCTCAGCCTCCCTGGTAAAGTCTATTCCAGGGTACTGGAGAGGAGAATTCGGCCGATAGTCAAACCTCGGATTCAGGAGGAACAATGCGGTTTTCGTCCTGGCCGTGGAACACTGGACCAGCTCTATTACCTCCGCAGGGTGCTGGAGGGTTCATGGGAGTTTGCCCAACCAGTCCACATGTGTTTTGTGGACTTGGAGAAGGCATTCGACCGTGTCCCTCATGGCATTCTGTGGGAGGTGCTTCGGTAGTACGGGGTCGGGGGCCCTCTGCTAAGGGCTGTACAGTCCCTGTACGACCGGAGCAGGAGCTTGGTTCGCATTGCCGGCAGTAAGTCAGACCTGTTTCTCGGGGTCTTGTTCACGAGTGAGGGAAGGATGGAGCACGAGATTGACAGGCGGATTGGTGCGGCGGCCACAGTAATGCGGTCGTTGTATCGGTCTGTCGTGGTGAAGAGAGAGCTGAGCCGAAAGGCGAAGCTCTCGATTTACCGGTCAGTCTACGTTCCTACCCTCACCTATCATGAACTTTGGGTCGTGACCGAAAGATCCCGGATACAAGCGGCCGAAATGAGTTTCCTTCGCAGGGTGGCAGGGCGCTCCCTTAGAGATAGGGTGAGGAGCTCTGTCACACGGGAGGAGCTCGGAGTAGAGCCGCTGCTCCTCCACATCGAGAGGAGTCAGCTGAGGTGGCTCGGGCATCTGTATCGGATGCCCCCTGGACACCTCCCTCGGGAGGTGTTCCAGGCATGCCCCACCGGGAGGAAGAGACCCCGAGGAAGACCCAGGACATTCTGGAGTGACTATGTCGCCCGGCTGTCCTGGGAATGCCTTGGGATCCTCCCGGAGGAGCTGGAGGAAGTGTCCGGGGAGAGGGAAGTCTGGGTGTCCCTGCTCAGGTAGCTGCCCCCGCAACCCGGCCCCGGATAAGCGGTAGAAAATGGATGGATGGATAGATCTTAAAATGCATGTTTATAATTTCACAGATCCTGCCCCAAGTTCCTTTAAGCATTTTTATTGTAGGTCTGTACAGTCTCTGATGTGTGTGGAGAGGGAGTTCCAGAGGGAGGGGGCAGCAACTGAGAAGGCTGTGTCGCCCCAGGTTCGGTGCTTGGTCCTGTGTGGTGGAGTGAGGAAGTTTGCGTTGGAGGAGCAGACGGTGAGGGACGGGTTGTGGCGGGCTTTGTGAGTGAGGAGGTGTATTTTGAATTGAATCCGTTGTGAGACAGGGAGCCAGTGGAGTTTCTGGAGGACGGGGGTGATGTGGTCACGGGTGTGGGTGAGAAGGCGAGCAGCAGAGTTCTGGACGTATTGGAGTTTATTTAGGAATTTGGATGGTGTGCCATAGAGGATGCTGTTGCAGTAGTCAATTCTGGAGGTGATGAAGGCATGGATCAGGGTTTCTGCAGCAGAGAAGGAGAGTGATGGGCGGAGACGGGCTATGTTTTTGAGGTGGAAGAAGGCAATTCTGGTGATTTGACTTATGTGTTTTTGAAAGGAGAGGTTGTTGTCAAAGATGACTCCGAGGTTGCGACTGTGTGGGGAGGGAGAGAGGGTGGAGTTGTCTAGGGTGAGGC
This sequence comes from Pagrus major, assembly GCF_040436345.1. Taxonomy (NCBI): domain Eukaryota; kingdom Metazoa; phylum Chordata; class Actinopteri; order Spariformes; family Sparidae; genus Pagrus; species Pagrus major. The sequence continues at coordinate 4,744,609 of NC_133215.1, read as the reverse complement.
AGAAGTTGTGAGTGGTTTTGATGAGGGATTTGCGGCTGATGATGACCATGTCCAATTTGTCGCAGTTTAGTTGGAGGAAGTTTGTTTGCATCCAGGATTTGATTTCAGTGAGGCAGTTGGTGAGTGTGGAGTGGGTGGCAGTGGTGATGGATTTTGTGGAGATGTAGATTTGGATGTCGTCAGCGTAGCAGTGGAAATGGAGACCATGACGGCGTATAATGTTGCCAAGGGGAAGCATGTATAGGATGAAGAGGAGTGGACCAAGCACTGAACCCTGTGGGACGCCTTGGGACAGAGGAGCAGTGGAGGAGGTGCAGTTGTTGATGTGGACGAAGTGTTGTCTGTTTGTGAGATATGATTTTAACCAGGAGAGGGCAGTGCCGGTGATGTTGAGGGAGGATTGAAGGAGGGAGAGAAGAATGGAGTGGTTGATCAATCAATCAATCAATCAATTTATTATTTAGAGTGCAAAGTCACCATGGTACATGGTCTCAATACACTTTACAATAAAATCAAGTACAATAATAACAGACAATAAAACAATATTAAAACACCAAAGGAAAATGATAAAACAGTTAAAAATTAGTTTAAACCAAAATATTGAGTAAAAAGGTGTGTTTTAAGACGGGACTTAACCCTCTAGGCGCCAGAGTTTATTTAGGAAAATATTCCGTTTGGATTGTAAGATTTCAAAAGGCTGTAGCTTGGAAGTGATGAGAGATAAATTCATAGTGTAAATGAGAAAAATATTCATAATGACCTAAAGTTTGTGATGGGAGTAAATTTAATCATCTAATTTGCATATTGTGACGTCACCAGGTGACTGAAAGTAACTTTCAGTAAAACTGATTTTTGAACATATTTACACAGAAAAAAAATATTTATATTGTCATCTCATCCTCAAAATAAAGGAACAGGAGTCTGATTGGAGTAAATTTACTAATCTAATTTGTATGTCACCAGGTAAAATTCAGTAAAACGGAATTCTGAACATATTTACACAGTAGATTTTTTTTTTTCATCCTCTCATCCTCAGAGTAAGTGAACAGGAATCTGATAGGAGTAAATGTCCTAATCTAACTTGTAAAAAGAAAAGAAAACTCTCTCCGTGATCAGCGTGTGTTGCTTGTGTGACAGTGTGCGCAGCTGCAGCATCGTCCGTCACTCGTCTCTGACGAGCGATCGTCATCAGAGGGCAAATCGTCCCCTTCTGAATCGCGATCAGCAAAGATCTGTGCAAGCACCTCATCCGCACTGTAAAGTCTTTTGGGCATTTTGTTTTTTATTACAAAAATCGCTATCTGTCTCTCGATCTGTCCAGCACACTTCCGCCACCGCTCCGCGGCTCTCTCCTCTCCCACTCTGCCCGCTTAGCCGCTGCCGCTCCGACAGCCGGTGTCGGGTTTCAAACTTTTTTTTCTCAGGTATTTTGCATAGAAACACACCCCCAAATGACGTCAGGATTGAAGCTGAATCTATTGGCTATCTAGTGGTAGCAAGCAGTAACAGCACAAGGCAGTAGATTTAAAGATACAGGCTGTTTTAATGAGCAATGTTGCCTGTCGCAATAATGCGACTTTGGCGCCTAGAGGGTTAAAAATTGCAGTGGATGTAGCTTCTTTGATACCTAGTGGGAGGCCATTCCATAGAAAAGGAGCACGGTAGGCGAAGGCCCTGCCACCAGCTGACTTTTTATTGATTGGTGGGATGACAAGGAGGTTTGAACTAAGAGAACGAAGAGGACGTGGTGGAATGTAGGGAGAAAGTAGTTCAGTTAAATAAGATGGTGCAAGTCCATTTAAAGCCTTATAAGTTAAGAGAAGAACTTTAAAATCGGCTCTAGCCTGAATGGGCAGCCAATGTAATGATGCCAGGACAGGAGTTATGTGACAGAACCTACTTGTTTTTGTTAAAAGTCTGGCGGCTGAATTTTGCACAAGCTGAAGGCTCCTAGTAGTACAGATGGGGAGGCCAGAAAAAAGGACATTACAGTAATCTAAACGGGAAGACACAAGGGCATGGAGAACCACCTCGGCGCTACGCCGGGACAGAGCAGGGCGGATTTTGGCAATGTTGCGCAGGTGAAAGAAAGCCGTCCTGGTGATTTCCTTGATGTGAGTCTGGAAAGTCAGGGTCAGATAAAAAATAACACCTAGGTTTCTAATGTGCGTGCTTTCAGAGATTGAACAACCATCAATATTAAGACAAAGACTGTCAGAGAAGTACTTGTAGTTATTAGGCTTAATCACCAGCAAATCAGTCTTAGCAGTATTAAGCATGAGAAAGTTTTGACTCATCCAGATCTTGATTCGGCTTACACATGTTTCCAGATTTTGTATTTGAGAGGGGTCATTAGGCTGTAGTGGGATGTATAGCTGTGTGTCATCAGCATAGAAATGGAACTGTATACCATATTCGGCAATTATCCTACCCAGAGGGAGCATGTAAATGCAAAACAGCAGAGGCCCCAGGACAGACCCCTGGGGCACACCAGCGGTAACTGTAGAACATTCTGACAAAGAGTTATTGAAACTAACACATTGGGTTCTACTAGATAAGTAGGACTGGAACCATGAGAGCTTGATGGTGTCGAAAGCTGCAGTGAGGTCCAGGAGGATGAGGATGCTGAGGTGGCCGGAGTCTGCAGAGAGGAGGAGGTCATCAGTGACTTTAAGGAGGGCTGTCTCTGTGCTGTGTTGAGAACAGAAGCCGGATTGAAAAGGTTCAAAGAGGTCGGTGGAGATGAGGTGGGTTTTGAGTTGAGTGGCAACGGTGAGTCCCAGTGTTTTTGATAAAAAAAATGGAGGTTGGAGATGGGCCAGAAATTTGTCATAATGTCAGGGTTGAGTCCAGGTTTTTTGAGAATGGGGGTGACAGCTGCCAGTTTGAGTGACTGAGGGACTGAACCAGAGCTGAGGGAGGAGTTGATTATTTTTGTGATGAGGGAGGAGATGGCTGGAAGACAGTTCTTGACCAGGTGGGATGGGATGGGGTCCAGGGCACAGGTGGGGCTTTTCATTTCTGCCATGATGGTGGACAGGTCCCTTGGAGACACAGGGGAGAACTGAGACAGGGGTTGAGAGGTGAGGGGGGGAGGGGTGAGTGAAGGAGTGGAGGGGGTAGGGGTAGGGGAGGTGGACAGGTTGCTGTAGATGTTGTCGATTTTTGTTTGGTTTCGGTTGTGAAGGAGTTGGAGGTGTTGTCAATGGGAGAAGAGAGCTTTGGGGTTGGTGGAGCCAGATTGAATGAGGTGGGAGTAGTAGGTGGAGCAGGTTTTGGTGAGAGCATCCTTGTATTGCTGCAGATTTCAGACTTCAACTTTGTTACTAAAGCTCGCCTGTTGTTCTTTCCCTGCCTGCCTCCTGAGTGTCTTGTGTTTGGGTCTTCACCATTTTTGCGACTCGTAACACTACCAACTGACCAACAATGGACCCAGCGGACACAGAATCTCTGGTGGAGGAGCTGAAGAGGTACTGCTTATTTTTTTAGACTGAACTCAATCACAGGTTCTGCGGACTTTAAGCGTAGGCTGTTTTCCTACAACTTAATCGAAAAAGACACTCTGCTGAAGACCAAGGCTGTTGGACCCACAATTTGCAATTACTGACTTCACTAACAGCCTGCTAACCTCCCGCCTGCTCCAGCTCCTGTCTCAGCTAGCCACCCCCTGCTAGCCTTGCTTCCTAGCACCGTGGAGGTCACACTGTCCGGCCCCATGGAGGGTCTGCTGCCTTGTGGTTGCGAGTCTCCCCTGTTGACGCAGGTCTTGTTCCTGGGTCAGTCGACGCCTCTCCGGCCCCTGAGTTTCCAATCCCTGCTGACTCACCAACAGACCCCTCAGACCATCATTCTGCAGCCTTTTGAGACACCCAGCGACACCTGCCTCATGCCATAGTCCTGGTACCCAGTTTCCAGTCTTGAGTCCTGCTGCCATGTTGCCTGCCTCCTTCTGTGGTGTCCAGCTGCTAGGCTCTGGCGTCCAAGGGCCTTCAACGGTACCAAGACTCTGGTCCTGGTCTCCAGCTTCCCGAGGGCTTCCAACTCTGCCGCTGGTCTCGTGGCCTCCAGCCCGTCATGGTTTGATATTAAAGCTAGCCTCTTGTTCTTTACCCTGCCTGCCTCCAGAGTGTCTTACGTTTGGGTCCTCACTATTGTTGCTACACGTAACATCCAGCTTATTGTCTTAACTATACCTCACACACACTCTGATGAATGTCTGGTTTAGGCTTTTTAATTTAATCAAAGCTCAGATTAAAATCAAGGCTGACTGAACCTTTGCTATTCTGCTGCCTCGCCTTTGGAACAATATCACATTTAGTGTTCAGTTTGCTGATACGTCCATGTTTTACCTGCATTGTTTGTAAAGCAACAGTAAGAATCATTTCTTCATTTCATCTTGAGGGTTCACAGGCGTTTGTCTCTTCATACATATTAATAAGATAAAGAGGAAGGAAGCAGCCAGTTAACACCTCGATGTATGTTTAAAACAAGTGAACCAACCAGAGAGAGACAAAATGTCTCGTGACCACGTCCACCCTCTTTATTTAGAAGTGTTTGGTGAGATGACGTGACATTCAGTACTTCTCATGTATGTGATCGACCTGCTGATTTAACAGACGTGAGGAGAAGCTATGAGTTTAACAGCAGCAGTGAGTGGATTTGTTGTCGTCCTTCTCTCTGTTCAAGGTACTGTACATCTACATTTATACTGTAAGACTGTTAGCATGGTGGGTTTTATAGTAAAGATTTGATGTGCAACAGTGCACAGTTAGAGACAGTAAAGCTGTGTTTGTGTGGATGTACAGTGACTGTACATACTGTACTTTAACAAAGGAGAAATCTGAAGAGAAAATCTGTTAAATAAAATTAATCACTCTGACGAACTTCCTCAATCGTTCAAACTTCCTGCAAACTCAACTTGAGCCTGCGTTCGTACGTGTTAGAGGCTGGTCGATGTGCTGCGATAGCATAATTAACACAGGAACCAGAGTTCAGAAGTAACACCAGACGGTATCATGTCTTTCATGTCACGAGAAATTAAATATCATTAGAGTAACAAAGTGCACATTTTTGTATAAAGAATGTGATTACAATGAGTGTGTAAAGTGGAGGTGTTGCTTGCATTTCTCTACAGCTCTCTTTCACACTCTGCAGCAGCCTGACCACAGGAAGATGAGCAGCCAGCAGACACTTTTTTCATGCGTCACACACTTCTTATAAGTACTTCTCTCTAAGTACTGTGTTAAAGTACACAGTGTCAATACATTGTTGCTCCTTCACTGCAGCCTCTGTGTGATGTCCGTCCTCAGTGCTCTCAGAGATCATGTGCACATCTTTCACTGTTCCTTTGCTTTAAATATTCTCATGTAAACCTTAATGACTTGTACATTTCTCCAAACCTCTGTTGACTTTCATGAACCACAAATACCACTGAAACTTGATTTACAGCATCAACCCATTTTTAAAACAGACCTTAAGAGAAACGTGTGATACAGAATAAGTCTTACGTACCGTTCTAGTTTAGATAACAGAGACTGCCCAAAAACCTGTTGATGAATTTTCATTCATCTGATTAACACAGGTGAGAAAGGAGATTCAGGAGACGTGATGCCTTACGTTGAAGTATTTAATGAAGCTCCATCTGGGAGAACATAGCTCAACAGTACATGTAGTGAGACAGTGTATTGCTTCACCAGTGCTGAAGGACACTTCCTGGTCTCTGACTATTTAACCCTTCATTGAATACTGCTTGTTTAAGTCACGTTGTAATCAATGGAAGATGATGGATTTTGGTGGATTGTGAAGCTGGTGTGTTTCTCCTATGAGATATAGTGAAGGTTAGTGAAGACACAGGAACCTCTGCACACACAGAAGCCTGTGACCCCGAGCATGACCTCAGGGTAACTCTACCTCCTCTGTAAGCAGAGTGGGAGATGTATATAGACAAATGTACTACTATGAACCTATGAGACTGAACATGTGAAAATTCCTTTACAAAACCGTCTGAAGGCTGCCTTTGCTCGCCCACCCCAAACACAGGTTTGTATGAAGAGAGCCACAGTATTTTGGGAAGTGTAGCTTCACAGACTGAAGCTCCTCCACTACAGTAAAAATCTGTCTCCTGATGATGTCTTGAGTCTGAATGTAGTTTCTGATGTTCTCTGTGTTGCAGTGATACAGGGTCAGGATGACTGGGGAGTGACTTACAGCTCTACTGAGATCTGTGCCTTAAAAGGATCAACAGTGGAAATAAGATGCACATACACATACCCATCCAGAATAGATGGTTGTGATACTGAAGTTAAGGAAACATTCTGGTTTACTAAACTGAGTGGAAATCAACCTGTGGATCTGAGTACAGACTCAGATTATCAAGGTCGTGTTGAGTACAGTTGTTATGAGAAGAGCTGCACTCTGAGAATCACAGACCTGAGAGAGAGCGACTCAGCTGAGTACAAGTTCAGCTTCATAACAAACCAACCAGGTGGGAGATATACTGGTTCACCTGGAGTCACTTTGAGGGTCACAGGTAACATTTTCATTCATATTTTAATTATTTCCAAATGTTCAACATCTAGACAACAATAATATAAATGTGTTGTGTGTGTATGTTGATAGTTTGTCTAAAATAACATTCTTGTTCCTTCTTCACATCCAGATCTCCAGGTGGAGGAGAGCAAATCCACACAATCTAGCCGGAGATACCTGAAGTGTCACAGCAGTTGTCGTCTACCTGATCGTTCTTCCTACATCTGGTACAGAAATGGAGAGAAAATTCAGTCACAAACATCTTCTACTTATTCAGTCTACTATAATTATGCAGACAGTTATTCCTGTGCTGTTAAAGGACACGAGGATTTCCCCTCTCCTCCAGTGTGTGAGTTTACTACACTAACATAACACCATCTGATAGAGTCTTATAACTACATGTATTTTAATATGGAGACCCTCATTGTGACTCTTCATCAACTCTGGTTTAAAAATGATCAAAACTTTGTTTTATCTTTCAGGTGTCGATGGTCAAACCTGCGACAGAGTGATTTACACTGACAGAAGCATCTGTGCCTCCAAAGGCTCATCAGTGAACATTTCTTGCACTTACAGCAGTTTTAACATTATCAAATCTAAATTCTGGTTCAGTCCTGAACGTTCTCATCAGTGGCAGAGTCCTTCACGACCTGAGGACCTTAGTGAAGACTCCCAGTTTGCAGGTCGTGTTCAGGTCCTTGAAACAGAGACAGGACGCTCCACTCTGAGAATCACTGACCTGACAGAGAGTGATTCAGCTCAGTATCACTTTAAATTTATCACAACGAGCTTTGAATGGAGGAATAGTTTACCTGCTACAACTCTGACTGTCACAGGTACTGATGAACACACACTGATGTAAAACATCAACATAGTACATTTAGAAACAGTGAACATGTTGAAAATGATGGATCATCATGAGTTTGTGTAATAATGACTGTTGTGTTGGCACTAATGTTCACTGCTAGTTCTAGGAATAGTAACTGTTGTGTTGTCGTGTGTGTACATCTATCACTGATTTCTGTCAGAACCAGTGATAATAATATTGTTTCTTGTTCTCATATCCAGCTCTGCAGGTGCAGGTGACCAGAACAACAGTCCACCAGTCTGATACTGAGGCAGAGCTGAAGTGTCACAGCAGCTGCAGTCCAGCTGGTCGTCTTTCCTACGTCTGGTTCAAGAACGGACAGAAAGTCACAGGGGTGGAGACATCTTCTTTTAAAGGCCGGGTTTATCCTGGAGACATCATCTCTTGTGCTTTGAAAGGACATGAGAACTACGGCTCTCCTTCAGTCTGTGAGTTTGATCCACTGTATCAGGAAAAAACACATATACACACTGGCTACAAATTGCAGACAGACACATGTGTAAAGTAGTAAAAGTACAAATCATATTTATTGGTTGTCAATAACAGTCAATTGTCTGTGAAAACATATTCTAATGTTTCATTATTACATGATCATATCTCCTCCAGATGCTCCAAAGCTTCCCTCTGTGTCAGTGAGTCCCTCTGCTGAGATAGTGGAGGGCAGTTCAGTGACTCTGACCTGTAGCAGTGATGCTAACCCAGCAGCTAACTACACCTGGTACAAGGAGAATGGAGATCCAGACCTTCAACCTCTCAGTAAAGAACCACAGCTTGTCTTCAGCTCCATCCAGTCCTCTGACTCTGGAGAGTATTACTGTGCAGCTGAGAAGGAGCTGGGGAGGAGGACGTCTGAATACATCTCTATTAATGTGACATGTGAGTGAAACAGTTCATTTAAAAATAACAGATTAAATGTGTCCAGTCTTTGCAGGAGAAGATTTTACTGTCATGTCTACGTTCTTGTGCTCCACATTCTCAGTCTGCTGTAATTCACTGAGCAGCTCCAAGAGACTTGAGGAGTTTTATGCTGTTTTGGGACCCAGATTCAAACAGTGCTACACACAGCTGTTCACACTTTATGGTTTAAATACTACACAATTTATTGTTGTAACACACACTTAATCTATTCTCTTAATACATCTCTAGATGCTCCAAAGCTTCCCTCTGTGTCAGTGAGTCCCTCTGCTGAGATAGTGGAGGGCAGTTCAGTGAATCTGACCTGTAGCAGTGATGCTAACCCAGCAGCTAATTACACCTGGTACAAGGAGAATGAAGACTCACCAAAAGCATCAGGACAGATCTTCACCATCACTGACTTCAGAGCTGAACACGGTGGGAATTATTACTGTGAAGCCCAGAACAGCAGAGGACGTCATAACTCCACCTTACAGCTGATTGTTGTGGCAGGTGAGACACTAACTGGTTGATTAACAGACAGTAACACCTGGGAAACTGGTCAATGAATCCAACCCTACTAGTGAGGTCCACTACAGTCTATCTAATAACTGTCTGTCTCCATTTCCAGGGAGCTCAACAACAACAACGATGATAAACATCATCAGGTTGACTCTGGTGGTTGTGATGTCGGTTCTGCTGCTTCTGTTTTGTCTGTGGATGAGGTGAAACTACAAACATTAATCAGTTCCATCACTGATCTGTTACTCTGCATATTTACTTTCATGTTTTTTGAATTTTTAATGAACATTTGTGTTTGTTTGTCAATTTGATTCAGGAAGAAGAAAACTCTGAGCTCCACCACTGAACCAAATGAACCCATAGAGACTATGGAGATGAGAGAGGTATTGGGCCACAGTGACGAGAAATTAGCACATTTACTGTAGATGTTTTTATAACAAAGATCAATTTCAGGAAACAGTTCTGCTTTAAACATGTCTGAGTTTGTTGTCATTTAAAATCTAATTGTATCCATGTTCTATTTATGAGGCCTTTGACTCTCATCTTGTTGTCTCTCCCCATCAGTTGGAGTCTGATCCTGATTACACCAACATCTCACCTTTGAACAGAGAAACTGCAGCATGTGGCAGAAGTTTTGAGTAGCATGCAGCTTTATGTTTACCTGTGCAGGTACATTACATATGTTAAGGATTATACTTGGTATGCAACATGCTATTTTATCTTTTAATGCTTATAATATAACTTTTTATTCTAATGCAGTAAATTGCTTTGAAGAAATACTGATTGGCCTATCACATCACACCTGTCCTGGCAGAGAAAGACATGTGGAACAGGAAGCACAGTATCTCACAGCATGTACATTATATATTAAAACACATTGAAATGTATCATGAGCCCAGCTCTATCACACTCTGTAGCTGTAACTTTTTCAAAGTATTGCAGTGGCTGATTGAAATAAACATCCAGCTGCCAAAAACAACTCTGTAGTTTGAACATTATTTCAGTTCCCTCTCTGTGCTGCCGAGGGCGACAGTGTGCAGAAAGTTTTGGATCTCACCATTTTAGCAACGTGTAACGGTACCAACTGACCAACAATGGACCTAGCGGTCCCACTGTCCAGTACCATGGAGGGTCTGCTGCCCTGTGGTTGCGAGTCTCCCCTGTTGACGCAGGTCTTATCCCTGGTTCAGTCGAGGCCCCTCCGGCCCCTGAGTTTCCAATCCCTGCTGACTCACCAACAGACCCCTCAGACCATCATTCTGCAGCCTTCTCTGACACCCAGGCAGACCTGCCTCATGCCATAGTTCTGGTGCCCAGTTTCCAGCCTCCAGCCCTGCTGCCATGTTGCCTGCCTCCTGCTCTGGTGTCCAGCTGCTAGGCTCTGGCTTCCAAGGGCCTCCAACAGTACCAGGACTCTGCCCGTCATGGTTTGATATTAAAGCTAGCCTCTTGTTCTTTACCCTGCCTGCCTCCAGAGTGTCTTATGTTTTGGTCCTCACTTTTGTTGCTACAGGTAACATCCAGTTTATTGTCTAAACATTAGCTCACATACATTCTAATAATAATAATAATACATTTATTTTATATGGCGCTTTTCAGGATACACAAAGACACTTTACAGGTTAAAAAGCAGAATGATAAAAACAACACAGTAAAAATACAAAAAGAGACAAGTTATACATTAAAAACAGTTTTAAAAAGGTGAGTTTTGGTTGAGTGTTTTGAAGGTAGTGAGGTCTGTACAGTCTCTGATGTGTGTGGGGAGGGAGTTCCAGAGGGAGGGGGCAGCAACTGAGAAGGCTGTGTCGCCCCAGGTCCGGTGCTTGGTCCTGTGTGGTGGAGTGAGGAAGTTTGCGTCGGAGGAGCAGACGGTGCGGGACGGGTTGTGGCCGGCTTTGTGAGTGAGGAGGTGTATTTTGAATTGAATCCGTTGTGAGACAGGGAGCCGGTGGAGTTTCTGGAGGACGGGGATGATGTGGTCACGGGTGCGGGTGTGGGTGAGAAGGCGAGCAGCAGAGTTCTGGACGTATTGAAGGAGGTGATGAAGGCATGGATCAGGGTTTCTGCAGAAGAGAAGGAGAGTGATGGGCGGAGACGGGCTATGTTTTTGAGGTGGAAGAAGGCAATTCTGGTGATTTGATTTATGTGTTTTGAAAGGAGAGGTTGTTGTCAAAGATGACTCCGAGGTTGCGACTGTGTGGGGAGGGAGAGAGGGTGGCGTTGTCTAGGGTGAGGCAGAAGTTGTGAGTGGTTTTGATGAGGGATTTGCGGCCGATGATGACCATGTCCAATTTTTCGCAATTTAGTTGGAGGAAGTTTGTTTGCATCCAGGATTTGATTTCAGTGAGGCAGTTGGTGAGTGTGGAGTGGGTGGCAGTGGTGATGGATTTTGTGGAGATGTAGATTTGGATGTCGTCAGCGTAGCAGTGGAAATGGAGACCATAACGGCGTATGATGTTGCCAAGGGGAAGCATGTATAGGATGAAGAGGAGTGGACCAAGCACTGAACCCTGTGGGACGCCTTGGGACAGAGGAGCAGTGGAGGAGGTGCAGTTGTTGATGTGGACGAAGTGTTGTCTGTTTGTGAGATATGATTTTAACCAGGAGAGGGCAGTGCCGGTGATATTGAGGGAGGATTGAAGGAGGGAGAGAAGAATGGAGTGGTTGATCAATCAATCAATCAATCAATTTATTATTTAGAGTGCAAAATCACCATGGTACATGGTCTCAATACATTTTACAATAAAATCAAGTACAATAATAACAGACAATAAAACAATATTAAAACACCAAAGGAAAATGATAAAACAGTTAAAAATTAGTTTAAACCAAAATATTGAGTAAAAAGGTGTGTTTTAAGACGGGACTTAAAAATTGCAGTGGATGTAGCTTCTTTGATACCTAGTGGGAGGCCATTCCATAGAAAAGGAGCACGGTAGGCGAAGGCCCTGCCACCAGCTGACTTTTTATTGATTGGTGGGATGACAAGGAGGTTTGAACTAAGAGAACGAAGAGGACGTGGCGGAATGTAGGGAGAAAGTAGTTCAGTTAAATAAGATGGTGCAAGTCCATTTAAAGCCTTATAAGTTAAGAGAAGAACTTTAAAATCGGCTCTAGCCTGAATGGGCAGCCAATGTAATGATGCCAGGACAGGAGTTATGTGACAGAACCTACTTGTTTTTGTTAAAAGTCTGGCGGCTGAATTTTGCACAAGCTGAAGGCTCCTAGTAGTACAGATGGGGAGGCCAGAAAAAAGGACATTACAGTAATCTAAACGGGAAGACACAAGGGCATGGAGAACCACCTCGGCGCTACGCCGGGACAGAGCAGGGCGGATTTTGGCAATGTTGCGCAGGTGAAAGAAAGCCGTCCTGGTGATTTCCTTGATGTGAGTCTGGAAAGTCAGGGTCGGATCAAAAATAACACCTAGGTTTCTAATGTGCGTGCTTTCAGAGATTGAACAACCATCAATATTAAGACAAAGACTGTCAGAGAAGTACTTGTAGTTATTAGGCTTAATCACCAGCAAATCAGTCTTAGCAGTATTAAGCATGAGAAAGTTTTGACTCATCCAGATCTTGATTCGGCTTACACATGTTTCCAGATTTTGTATTTGAGAGGGGTCATTAGGCTGTAGTGGGATGTATAGCTGTGTGTCATCAGCATAGGAATGGAACTGTATACCATATTCGGCAATTATCCTACCCAGAGGGAGCATGTAAATGCAAAACAGCAGAGGCCCCAGGACAGACCCCTGGGGCACACCAGCGGTAACTGTAGAACATTCTGACAAAGAGTTATTGAAACTAACACATTGGGTTCTACTAGATAAGTAGGACTGGAACCATGAGAGCTTGATGGTGTCGAAAGCTGCAGTGAGGTCCAGGAGGATGAGGATGCTGAGGTGGCCGGAGTCTGCAGAGAGGAGGAGGTCATCAGTGACTTTAAGGAGGGCTGTCTCTGTGCTGTGTTGAGAACAGAAGCTGGATTGAAAAGGTTCAAAGAGGTCGGTGGAGATGAGGTGGGTTTTGAGTTGAGTGGCAACGGTGAGTCCCAGTGTTTTTGATAAAAAAATGGAGGTTGGAGATGGGCCAGAAATTTGTCATAATGTCAGGGTTGAGTCCAGGTTTTTTGAGAATGGGGGTGACAGCTGCCAGTTTGAGTGACTGAGGGACTGAACCAGAGCTGAGGGAGGAGTTGATTATGTTTGTGATGAGGGAGGAGATGGCTGGAAGACAGTTCTTGACCAGGTGGGATGGGATGGGGTCCAGGGCACAGGTGGGGCTTTTCATTTCTGCCATGATGGTGGACAGGTCCCTTGGAGACACAGGGGAGAACTGAGACAGGGGTTGAGAGGTGAGGGGGGGAGGGGTGAGTGAAGGAGTGGAGGGGGTAGGGGTAGGGGAGGTGGACAGGTTGCTGTAGATGTTGTCAATTTTTGTTTGGAAAAATGAAAGGAAGGAGTTGCATTTATCGGTTGAGAAGGAGTTGGAGGTGTTGTCAATGGGAGAAGAGAGCTTTGGGGTTGGATTGAATGAGGTGGGAGTAGTAGGTGGAGCGGGTTTTGGTGAGAGCATCCTTGTATTGCTGAAGATAGTCTGTATGAATGTCTGGTTCAGGCTTTTTAATTTAATCAAAGCTCAGATTAAAATCATGACTGACTGAACCTGTGCTGTTCTGCTGCCTCGCCTTTGGAACAATATCACATTTAGTGTTCAGTTTGCTGATACGTCCATGTTTTACCTGCATTGTTTGTAAAGCAACAGTAAGAATCATTTCTTCATTTCATCTTGAGGGTTCACAGGCGTTTGTCTCTTCATACATATTAATAAGATAAAGAGGAAGGAAGCCAGCCGGTTAACACCTCAATGTATGTTTAAAACAAGTGAACCAACCAGAGAGAGACAAAATGTCTCGTGACCACGTCCACCCTCTTTATTTAGAAGTGTTTGGTGAGATGACGTGACATTCAGTACTTCTCATGTATGTGATCGACTGCTGATTTAACAGACGTGAGGAGAAGCTATGAGTTTAACAGCAGCAGCGAGTGGATTTGTTGTCGTCCTTCTCTCTGTTCAAGGTACTGTACGTCTACATTTATACTGTTAGACTGTTAGCATGGTGGGTTTTATAGTAAAGATTTGATGTGCAACAGTGCACAGGTAGAGACAGTAAAGCTGTGTTTGTGTGGATGTACAGTGACTGTACATACTGTACATTAACAATGGAGAAATCTGAAGAGAAAATCTGTTAAATAAAATGAATCACTCTGAAGAACTTCCTCCATCGTTCAAACTTCCTCCAAACTCATCTTGAGCCTGCGTTCGTACGTGTTAGAGGCTGGTCGATGTGCTGCGATAGCATAATTAACACAGGAACCAGAGTTCAGAAATAACACCAGTCGGTATCATGTCTTTCATGTCACAAGAAATTAAATATCATTAGAGTAACAAAGTGCACATTTTTGTATAAAGAATGTGATTACAATGAGTGTGTAAAATGGAGGTGTTGCTTGCATTTCTCTACAGCTCTCATTCACACTCTGCAGCAGCCTGACCACAGGAAGATGAGCAGCCCGCAGACACTTTTTTCATGCGTCACACACTTCTTATAAGTACTTCTCTCTAAGTACTGTGTTAAAGTACACAGTGTCAATACATTGTTGCTCCTTCACCGCAGCCTCTGTGTGATGTCCGTCCTCAGTGCTCTCAGAGATCATGTGCACATCTTTCACTGTTCCTTTGCTTTAAATATTCTCATGTAAACCTTAATGATTTGTACATTTCTCGAAACCTCTGTTGACTTTCATGAACCACAAATACCACTGAAACTTGATTTACAACATCAACCCATTTTTAAAACAGACCTTAAGAGAAACGTGTGATACAGAATAAGTCTTACGTACCGTTCTAGTTAAGATAACAGAGACTGCCCAAAAACCTGTTGATGAATTTTCATTCATCTGATTAACACAGGTGAGAAAGGAGATTCAGGAGACGTGATGCCTTATGTTGAAGTATTTAATGAAGCTCCATCTGGGAGAACATAGCTCAACAGTACATGTAGTGAGACAGTGTATTGCTTCACCAGTGCTGAAGGACACTTCCTGGTCTCTGACTATTTAACCTGCTACTGAATACTGCTTGTTTAAGTCACGTTGTAATCAATGGAAGAAGATGGATTTTGGTCGATCATGAAGCTGGTGTGTTTCTCGTATGAGATGTAGTGAAGGTTAATGAAGACACAGGAACCTCTGCACACACAGAAGCCTGTGACCCCGAGCATGACCTCAGGGTAACTCTACCTCCTCTGTAAGCAGAGTGGGAGATGTATATAGACAAATGTACTACTATGAACCTATGAGACTGAACATGTGAAAATTCCTTTACAAAACCGTCTGAAGGCCTCCTTTGCTCGCCCACCCCAAACACAGGTTTGTATGAAGAGAGCCACAGTATTTTGGGAAGTGTAGCTTCACAGACTGAAGCTCCTCCACTACAGTGAAAATCTGTCTCCTGATGATGTTTTGAGTCTGATTGTAGTTTCTGATGTTCTCTGTGTTGCAGTGATACAGGGTCAGGATGACTGGGGAGTGACTTACAGCTCTACTGAGATCTGTGCCTTAAAAGGATCAACAGTGGAAATAAGATGCACATACACATACCCATCCAGAATAGATGGTGGTGATACTGAAGTTAAGGAAACATTCTGGTTTACTAAACTGAGTGGAAATCAACCTGTGGATCTGAGTACAGACTCAGATTATCAAGGTCGTGTTGAGTACAGTTGTTATGAGAAGAGCTGCACTCTGAGAATCACAGACCTGAGAGAGAGCGACTCAGCTGAGTACAAGTTCAGCTTCATAACAAACCAACCAGGTGGGAGATATACTGGTTCACCTGGAGTCACTTTGAGGGTCACAGGTAACATTTTCATTCATATTTTAATTATTTCCAAATGTTCAACATCTAGACAACAATAATATAAATGTCTTGTGTGTGTATGTTGATAGTTTGTCTAAAATAACATTCTTGTTCCTTCTTCACATCCAGATCTCCAGGTGAAGGAGAGCAAATCCTCAGATCCTAGCTGGAGATACCTGAAGTGTCACAGCAGTTGTCGTCTACCTGATCGTTCTTCCCACATCTGGTACAGAAATGGACATAAAATTCAGTCACAAACATCTTCTACTTATTTAGTCTACATTAATAATGGAGACAGTTATTCCTGTGCTGTTGAAGGACACGAGGATTTCCCCTCTCCTCCAGTGTGTGAGTTTACTACACTAACATAACACCATCTGATGGAGTCTTATAACTACATGTATTTTAATATGGAGACCCTCATTGTGACTCTTCATCAACTCTGGTTTAAAAATGATCAAAACTTTGTTTTATCTTTCAGGTGTCTATGATCGACCCTGCGACAGAGTGATTTACACTGACAGAAGCATCTGTGCCTCCAAAGGCTCATCAGTGGACATTTCTTGCACTTACAGCAGTGATGAAACTATCACATCTAAATTCTGGTTCAGTCCTGAACGTTCTCATCAGTGGCAGAGTCCTTCACAGCCTGAGGACCTTAGTGAAGACTCCCAGTTTGCAGGTCGTGTTCAGGTCCTTGAAACAAAGACAGGACGCTCCACTCTGAGAATCACTGACCTGACAGAGAGTGATTCAGCTCAGTATCGCTTCAAATTCACAACACCATGGTATGAATGGAGCAGTAGTTTACCTGGTACAACTCTGACTGTCACAGGTACTGATGAACACACACTGATGTAAAACATCAACATAGTACATTTAGAAACAGTGAACATGTTGAAAATGATGGATCATCATGAGTTTGTGTAATAATGACTGTTGTGTTGGCACTAATGTTCACTGCTAGTTCTAGGAATAGTAACTGTTGTGTTGTTGTGTGTGTACATCTATCACTGATTTCTGTCAGAACCAGTGATAATAATATTGTTTCTTGTTCTCATATCCAGCTCTGCAGGTGCAGGTGACCAGAACAACAGTCCACCAGTCTGATACTGAGGCAGAGCTGAAGTGTCACAGCAGCTGCAGTCCAGCTGGTCGTCTTTCCTACGTCTGGTTCAAGAACGGACAGAAAGTCACAGGGGTGGAGACATCTTCTTTTAAAGGCCGGGTTTATCCTGGAGACATCATCTCTTGTGCTTTGAAAGGACATGAGAACTACGGCTCTCCTTCAGTCTGTGAGTTTGATCCACTGTATCAGGAAGAAACACATATACACACTGGCTACAAATTGCAGACAGCCACATGTGTAAAGTAGTAAAAGTACAAATCATATTTATTGGCTGTCAGTTTCCACCAGGAGGAGTCTGACCAGGGACAGCTCCACGATCAGCTCTCTACACAGCCACTGTGACAAATAGAGACAATTACAATAGAAACAGAGAAAGATACATTTCAATCACAACAGTCAATTGTCTGTGAAAACATATTCTAATGTTTCATTATTACATGTTCATATCTCCTCCAGATGCTCCAAAGCTTCCCTCTGTGTCAGTGAGTCCCTCTGCTGAGATAGTGGAGGGCAGTTCAGTGACTCTGACCTGTAGCAGTGATGCTAACCCAGCAGCTAATTACACCTGGTACAAGAAGAATGGAGATCCAGACCTTCAACCGCTCAGTAAAGAACCACAGCTTGTCTTCAGCTCCATCCAGTCCTCTGACTCTGGAGAGTATTACTGTACAGCTGAGAACGAGCTGGGGAGGAGGACGTCTGAATACATCTCTATTAATGTGACATGTGAGTGAAACAGTTCATTTAAAAATGACAACCAACTTAATTGTGTCCAGTTTTTGCAGGAGAAGATTCTTCTGATCACATCTACTCTCTGTAGTTCTGCTTTCTTCACATTCACAGTCTGTGCGACACACAGCTACTCACTGTTTAACATTTAAATCCCATAAATGTCACTGTAGTAACAAACAGTTAACCTAGAACAACACCTCTCCTCCATCACACTAAGTGGCTGATTAACAGACAGTAACACCTGGGAAACTGATCAATGAATCCAACCCTACTAGTGAGGTCCACTACAGTCTATCTAATAACTGTCTATCTCCATTTCCAGGGAGCTCAACAACAACAACGATGATAAACATCATCAGGTTGACTCTGGTGGTTGTGGTGTCGGTTCTGCTGCTTCTGTTTTGTCTGTGGATGAGGTGAAACTACAAACATTAATCAGTTCCATCACTGATCTGTTCCTCTGAATATTTACTTTCATGTTTTTTGAATTTTAAGTGAACGTTTTGTTTGTTTGTCAATTTGATTCAGGAAGAAGAAAACTCTGAGCTCCACCACTGAACCAAATGAACCCATAGAGGCTATGGAGATGAGAGAGGTATTTACTGTAGATGTTTTTATAACAAAGATCAATTTCAGGAAACAGTTCTGCTTTAAACATGTCTGAGTTTGTTGTCATTTAAAATCTGATTGTATCCACGTTCCATTTATGAGGCCTTTGACTCTCATCCTGTTGTCTCTCCCCATCAGTTGGAGTCTGATCCTGATTACACCAACATCTCACCTTTGAACAGAGAAACTGCAGCATATGGCAGAAGTTTTGAGTAGCATGCAGCTTTATGTTTACCTGTGCAGGTACATTACATATGTTAAGGATTATACTTGGTATGCAACAAGCTATTTTATCTTTTAATGCTTATAATATAACATTTTATTCTAATGCAGTAAATTGCTTAGAAGAAATACTGATTGGCCTATCACACCACACCTGTCCTGGCAGAGAAAGACACGTGGAACAGGAAGCACAGTATCTCACAGCATGTACATTATATATTAAAACACATTGAAATGTAACATGAGCCCAGCTCTATCACACTCTGTAGCTGTAACTTTTCAAACTATTGCAGTGGCTGATTGAAATAAACATCCAGCTTCCAACAACAACTCTGTAGTTTGAACATTGTTTCAGTTCCCTCTCTGTGCTGCAGAGGGCGACAGTGTGCAGAAAGTTTTGGATCTCACCATTTTTGCAACGTGTAACGATACCAACTGACCAACAATGGACCTAGCGGTCCCACTGTCCAGTACCATGGAGGGTCTGCTGCCCTGTGGTTGCGAGTCTCCCCTGTTGACGCAGGTCTTATCCCTGGTTCAGTCGAGGCCACTCCGGCCCCTGAGTTTCCAATCCCTGCTGACTCACCAACAGACCCCTCAGACCATCATTCTGCAGCCTTCTCTGACACCCAGGCAGACCTGCCTCATGCCATAGTTCTGGTGCCCAGTTTCCAGCCTCCAGCCCTGCTGCCATGTTGCCTGCCTCCTTCTCTGGTGTCCAGCTGCTAGGCTCTGGCTTCCAAGGGCCTCCAACAGTACCAGGACTCTGCCCGTCATGGTTTGATATTAAAGCTAGCCTCTTGTTCTTTACCCTGCCTGCCTCCAGAGTGTCTTATGTTTTGGTCCTCACTTTTGTTTCTACAGGTAACATCCAGTTTATTGTCTAAACATTAGCTCACATACATTCTAATAATAATAATAATACATTTATTTTATATAGCGCTTTTCAGGATACACAAAGACACTTTACAGGTTAAAAAGCAGAATGATAAAAACAACACAGTAAAAATACAAAAAGAGACAAGTTATACATTAAAAACAGTTTTAAAAAGGTGAGTTTTGGTTGAGTGTTTTGAAGGTAGTGAGGTCTGTACAGTCTCTGATGTGTGTGGGGAGGGAGTTCCAGAGGGAGGGGGCAGCAACTGAGAAGGCTGTGTCGCCCCAGGTCCGGTGCTTGGTCCTGTGTGGTGGAGTGAGGAAGTTTGCGTCGGAGGAGCAGACGGTGCGGGACGGGTTGTGGCCGGCTTTGTGAGTGAGGAGGTGTATTTTGAATTGAATCCGTTGTGAGACAGGGAGCCGGTGGAGTTTCTGGAGGACGGGGATGATGTGGTCACGGGTGCGGGTGTGGGTGAGAAGGCGAGCAGCAGAGTTCTGGACGTATTGAAGGAGGTGATGAAGGCATGGATCAGGGTTTCTGCAGCAGAGAAGGAGAGTGATGGGCGGAGACGGGCTATGTTTTTGAGGTGGAAGAAGGCAATTCTGGTGATTTGACTTATGTGTTTTTGAAAGGAGAGGTTGTTGTCAAAGATGACTCCGAGGTTGCGACTGTGTGGGGAGGGAGAGAGGGTGGCGTTGTCTAGGGTGAGGCAGAAGTTGTGAGTGGTTTTGATGAGGGATTTGCGGCCGATGATGACCATGTCCAATTTTTCGCAATTTAGTTGGAGGAAGTTTGTTTGCATCCAGGATTTGATTTCAGTGAGGCAGTTGGTGAGTGTGGAGTGGGTGGCAGTGGTGATGGATATTGTGGAGATGTAGATTTGGATGTCGTCAGCGTAGCAGTGGAAATGGAGACCATAACGGCGTATGATGTTGCCAAGGGGAAGCATGTATAGGATGAAGAGGAGTGGACCAAGCACTGAACCCTGTGGGACGCCTTGGGACAGAGGAGCAGTGGAGGAGGTGCAGTTGTTGATGTGGACGAAGTGTTGTCTGTTTGTGAGATATGATTTTAACCAGGAGAGGGCAGTGCCGGTGATGTTGAGGGAGGATTGAAGGAGGGAGAGAAGAATGGAGTGGTTGATCAATCAATCAATCAATCAATTTATTATTTAGAGTGCAAAATCACCATGGTACATGGTCTCAATACACTTTACAATAAAATCAAGTACAATAATAACAGACAATAAAACAATATTAAAACACCAAAGGAAAATGATAAAACAGTTAAAAATTAGTTTAAACCAAAATATTGAGTAAAAAGGTGTGTTTTAAGATGGGACTTAAAAATTGCAGTGGATGTAGCTTCTTTGATACCTAGTGGGAGGCCATTCCATAGAAAAGGAGCACGGTAGGCGAAGGCCCTGCCACCAGCTGACTTTTTATTGATTGGTGGGATGACAAGGAGGTTTGAACTAAGAGAACGAAGAGGACGTGGCGGAATGTAGGGAGAAAGTAGTTCAGTTAAATAAGATGGTGCAAGTCCATTTAAAGCCTTATAAGTTAAGAGAAGAACTTTAAAATCGGCTCTAGGGGGGGCGCTAGAGAGCCAGCGATGTAGTAGGTTGTGTTTTCCATCAGCTCCTCCACTACAACTTGATATAAGTATTTAACTCTCCTTTTCTGCACTTTTTGACGGTGAAATCCGTTTCTAACATCTCGAAGAATGGTTAAAACCAGGAAACCGACTCCAAAAACACCAGAGTCTCTCTCAGAGACTGAAGACAATCCGTCGATCGAGCCTGCTAATGCTAACGCTAGCTCACCTGGCTCCACCAGCCCTGTGCATGCTATAACAGATGCACTAGACGAGGAGCCCTCTCTGTCGCCCATCCTGGGGGCCATTAGACGGATGGAAAACTCGATGAACGCGAGGTTTGACAACTTGGAGACAACTCTCGCTGGGCTTAAAACTGCCGTCGCCTCCAACACCTCCCGCATTATAAACCTGGAAGACTGGCACGGTGAGTTTGATGGACGCCTGGCCGACCTGGAAAAAAGCCAGGATGACCTGTGTGCACAAAACAAACTCCTGAAAGCCAAAGTGAACGATCTAGAGGGCCGCTCGAGGAGACAAAATATTAAAATTGTGGGTCTGCCAGAGAAAATTGAGAGAGGCTCCCCAACTACGTTTGTGTCTGACTTGCTGCCTAAACTCCTCGGAGCCGCGCATTTCCCCCAGGGGATTAAAGTGGACCGTGCCCACCGCATCGGCGCTCCAAGCAACCGACCACGCATTATGATCGCCAGGATACATCACGACACCGTGAAAGAGAAGATAATCCGAGTGGCTCGCAACGATGGTCCGCTAAACTACGAGGGGCAGCGCATTAGCATCTTTCCAGACCTCACAGCAGAAGTGATGAAGGACCGCAAGGAGTTTGATGCAGTTCGACTGAAACTTAAGGAGGCCGGTATCCGCCATGGGTTCCTGTTTCCTGCACGCCTGATTTTTACTCATGCTGGTCAAACCAAGATATTTGAATCAGCAAAAGAGGCAGCCACCTACGCTGACAGACACATACAGCCTTCAGCAGCTGGCAACGCCGAGTGACCGGATGCCGCCAGTGCGACTGGATCAAGAGCCAGGCTTACCTGCACAGGTGTGGATATTCTCACTATGGATGGACAAAATGAACGGTGAGGCAAAAGCCAACGTGTTTTTGCAATAATTGCACTACTCAGACTTTACGTTCACATAGTTTGCCTTAACATTATGACGTATGTGTAAGGTCACTTTTGGTTATTGCTGTCAGTTCTACTATGATTGGCTCATATCTTAGACATTATGCGCTTTTGAGGAAAAAAAAAAAAGAAGAAAAAAAGGGGAAAAAGGCAGTCTTTAAAATTTGCTTTGTTACTTACATTTGTTACTCTTGTCTCTTGTTCTTAATTTTTTTTTTTTTGAAAATAGGTTTCAAAATGCATATTACCTGATTTATAAGGAGGGTTTATAATTCACTTACAGGAGAGTGGCAAGGAGTTGATATGGGGGATAATGTTAGTTTGCTTTGTTAGGTGCTTTACCGCATGTACAGGCTCCTTTCTCAGCAGCTCCGCTGCCATGTGGGGTTTATATTACCCTTTTTTTTTGGGGAGGGGGGGGCAAAGTAGGGAGTTCGAAGGGTATGTTCTATCAGTTTGGTTCACGTTGTACTCATTTTTTTTGTTTGAATACAATGGCATCTTCCTTTTTTATGTGGTAGCGGTGTCATGAGTGGCCCAACGAATGATCATAGGAATAACATTGTTAATCTAACTTCTTGGAATGTCAGAGGTTTAAACAACCCATCAAAGAGAGCCAAGGTATTTTCTCATTTACGTGACTTGAATGCTGATATCTTATTTCTGCAAGAGACACATATTAGACACACAGAGGCCTCAAAACTTAGGTGTAGCTGGATAGGACAAATATTTCAGTCAACCTTTTCAGCCAAGGCACGTGGTGTGGCAGTTTTAATCAAAAAGAATATTCCCTTCCAACACATTTCAACTAAATCAGATCCAAATGGTCGTTTCATAATTGTGACTGGCAAAATTTTGTCTGTTCACGTTACCCTCCTTAACTTATATGCACCAAACTTTGACAACCCTGGGTTTTTTCGAGGTGTTTTCCGGCTGATACCTGACCTAGCAACAACCAACTTGATTGCAGGTGGTGATTTCAACTGCGTCTTAGACACCATTTTAGACAGGTCCTCACTTCGCCCAGTTAATCCTTCGGACTCCACAAATATGCTGAATAATCTAATGAAGTCGCTTAATCTGCTTGATATCTGGAGGATTCACAATCCCACAGGGAAAGAATATTCCTTTTTCTCACAAGTTCACAATACATACACAAGGATTGATTACTTCTTAATTGATTCTAAGTTGACAGCATTTATTAAGTCATCTAAATATCACAATATCTTAATTTCAGACCACAGCCCAGTTTCTGTAGGCATGGACTTCGGATGGAAAAAACCACACTATAATTGGCGATTCAATCCAAGTCTTCTTAATGACAAAATATTTTTGGAAAAATGCTCGCTTTCGATAAAGGACTATTTAGCTTTTAATGATACAGGCGATGTTTCAGATTCAACACTGTGGGAGGCCTTTAAGGTTGTGATAAGAGGTTTTGTCATATCCTATGAAACTGCACAAAAAAAACAGAGGAGACAGAGATTATCAGTTATAGATCCACAGCTTACCCTCCTTGAAAAACAGTATAGAGAGGCTCCATCCTCACCTTTATTGAAGGAAATCGTTAAGTTAAAGCATGAATATAACTGTATTCTCTCTCAACAAATTAATACTTTGTTGTTGAAAGTGAGGCACAAACATTTTGAATTGGGAGATAAACCTGGCCCTCTTCTTTCACGCCAGCTACGAGGAGCACAAGCTAGCAGGGCTATTCACGAAATTAAAAGTCAGACAAGCTCTATTGTTACAGACCCTGTTGAAATTAATAAGTGCTTCAGGGACTTTTATGAAAATTTATATAAATCCCAAACCTCCGCAACAGAAGGGGATACTCTTCAATTCTTGCGCTCCCTTTCGCTTCCTAAAATAGACTGTGATACACAAAATGAACTCAATGCGGAAATTACTTTACAGGAGGTTATGACGGCTATAAAGGATTTTCCGAGTGGAAAGTCACCTGGTCCTGATGGCCTGGGCATTGACTTTTATAAAGCATTTATTGATGATGTGGCCCCTCTATTATTGAGAATGTTTAAAGAATCGATAAGGAATAAAAAACTACCAGACTCATTATATACGTCAAACATCTCTTTAATATTGAAAAAAGATAAAGATCAGACTGATCCATCGTCTTATCGGCCTATTGCTCTTCTCGGGAGTGACCTCAAAGTCTTTTCCAAAATCCTAGCTAATAGATTGAATAAACATGTTGCAACTATTATACACCCAGACCAGGTGGGGTTTATTCCCAGGAGATTTTCTTTTTTTAATGTCCGTAGATTACTGAATATTGTATATAGCAAACAAAACAAGTCAAAATCTGCAATACTTACACTTGACGCGCACAAGGCATTTGATCAGGTAGATTGGAAATATATGCTTTTAACAATCAGAGAATTTGGCCTGGGTGAAAGTTTTAGCTCATGGGTAGAGATGCTTTATGCGTATCCAACTGCATCAATCCTTACCAACTCAGACAGATCTCACCCTTTCAACCTGCACCGTGGTGTTAGACAGGGTTGCCCCCTAAGCCCTCTGTTGTTTGCTTTGTGTATTGAGCCCCTTGCAATAAGTATTAGATGTAATCCAAAAATTATCCCTATACATCTGGGTAAATTAGATCATTATATAGCGTTGTACGCTGATGACGTGATCCTGTTCTTGTCGCAGCCTGAAAAATCTTTTCCAGCTTTATTGGATCAAATTAAAACCTTTGGTAAGCTATCAGGATATACTGTAAACTGGCAGAAATGTGAATTTATGCCTCTGAGTGAGGACTTAAATCCCAACTTTCTCAGAAATCTACCCGTAAAGGAGATCACCCATGTTAAATATCTTGGCACTACAATCCCCAAACAATTTGATCAGCTCTATACACTGAACTACAAGGCTCTGATTGATAAACTTAAAACTGATATTGAACTTTGGCGAACACTGCCCATGTCAATGATCGGCAGAATTAATGCTATAAAAATGGTGACCTTACCTAGATTCCTATACATATTTCAGAATGTACCCATCTTTCTGTCTAAAAAATTTTTTAAAACATTGGACTCAATCACTATGCCTTTCGTTTGGGGATACAAACCACATCGAATAAGTAAGAAGCACCTCTGTAAGCCAAAGGAACTGGGTGGACTGACGCTCCCTTTATTTCAACATTATTATTGGGCAGCTAATGCACGAGCACTTGTGTATTGGCAGCAAGCTTATCCGACAGAACTTAATGCTACTACACCATCATGGCTTGCCATAGAACAGGACGTCACTGGTACCTCCCTCCCAGCACTACTCAATACAGCAAAGAGAAGGCCTGGACCATTTAAAGGGATTGGGGTTATAGTAGAACATTCATTAAAGGTGTGGTACCAGATTAAAAAAACATTTAATTTAACTAACACTTCTATTTTTGCCCCCATTTGTCACAATCATGCATTTCGCCCCTCTCAGTCAGATTCTGTTTTCTCTTCCTGGAGAGGGAAAGGTCTGGTTACTCTGAAAGATTTGTATATTGACAATGTTTTTGCCTCATTTGACCAACTTAAAAGAAAATTTGATTTACAAGCATCTCACTTTTTCAGATACTTGCAAATCAGGAACTATACTAGAGCAAACATCTCAAACTTTGAAACCTATAACTCGCCAGATGAAATCTACTCTCTTATAACAAAGAAACCTGAGACCAAAAAGCTGGTGTCCATGTTTGTAAATGTGTTTGCAGTTCAAACTGCTCCAAGTACGCAATATCTGAGAGAGTCCTGGGAGAAGGATATAGGTACCACCATTTCAGAAGATGCATGGCGTAAATGTCTTCATAGCATACATACATGTTCAGTTAATTCAAGACATCAGCTAATACAGTATAAGGTTATACATAGACTCCATTATTCACGTGTTAAACTGCATTCATTCTATGCATCCACTTCACCATTATGTGTAAAATGTAAACAGACTGATGGTACACTGGCACACATGTTCTGGTTTTGTAACAAACTTGGTAGATTTTGGCATGATGTTTTCCATTTCTACTCTGAGGTTTACGGATATGATCTCACGCCAGACCCAGAGACAGGTATCTTTGGCTGGTCTCACCAGCTTGATACTCTTAGTCGCTGGAAAGCCTTATCAATACAGTATGGAATGGTTGTTGCAAAGAAAATTATTCTTAAAGTCTGGAACAAAGAAACATCCCCATGTTTTGAAGCCTGGCTCACTGAGTTCTCAAATATTTTATATATGGAAAAAATTCGATTTGAGTTATTAGGAAAATCAGACAGATTCCATCAAATATGGCAACCATTTCTTGATCACATCACACAGCTGAGAGGACCCTCATGACACCTTGATTTCTTGATTATGTTTGAGTATTTATTTGTCCATAATTTACACAAATGTATATAATTGTATACAGTCATGGATGGCCATAGAAACTGTAATACAGTATAGTACAACTTTCACCCCTTTTTTTTTTTTTTTTTTTTTTTTCTTTCTTTCTTTCTTCTTTTTTTTCTCCTTTTATCTGTCTTTTTTCTTTCTTTTTCTCCCTAACCTACTTTGGGGGAGGGGGGTGGGAAAGAAGGGGTAATTGTTTGGGTTGTTATGTACCTGGATGTTTTGAAAATGAATAAATAAAGTACTTAAAAAAAAAAAATCGGCTCTAGCCTGAATGGGCAGCCAATGTAATGATGCCAGGACAGGAGTTATGTGACAGAACCTACTTGTTTTTGTTAAAAGTCTGGCGGCTGAATTTTGCACAAGCTGAAGGCTCCTAGTAGTACAGATGGGGAGGCCAGAAAAAAGGACATTACAGTAATCTAAACGGGAAGACACAA
Source organism: Pagrus major (assembly GCF_040436345.1). Lineage (NCBI taxonomy): Eukaryota > Metazoa > Chordata > Actinopteri > Spariformes > Sparidae > Pagrus > Pagrus major. The sequence goes on along the minus strand of NC_133215.1, from coordinate 4,717,726 downwards.
GGGCATGGAGAACCACCTCGGCGCTACGCCGGGACAGAGCAGGGCGGATTTTGGCAATGTTGCGCAGGTGAAAGAAAGCCGTCCTGGTGATTTCCTTGATGTGAGTCTGGAAAGTCAGGGTCGGATCAAAAATAACACCTAGGTTTCTAATGTGCGTGCTTTCAGAGATTGAACAACCATCAATATTAAGACAAAGACTGTCAGAGAAGTACTTGTAGTTATTAGGCTTAATCACCAGCAAATCAGTCTTAGCAGTATTAAGCATGAGAAAGTTTTGACTCATCCAGATCTTGATTCGGCTTACACATGTTTCCAGATTTTGTATTTGAGAGGGGTCATTAGGCTGTAGTGGGATGTATAGCTGTGTGTCATCAGCATAGGAATGGAACTGTATACCATATTCGGCAATTATCCTACCCAGAGGGAGCATGTAAATGCAAAACAGCAGAGGCCCCAGGACAGACCCCTGGGGCACACCAGCGGTAACTGTAGAACATTCTGACAAAGAGTTATTGAAACTAACACATTGGGTTCTACTAGATAAGTAGGACTGGAACCATGAGAGCTTGATGGTGTCGAAAGCTGCAGTGAGGTCCAGGAGGATGAGGATGCTGAGGTGGCCGGAGTCTGCAGAGAGGAGGAGGTCATCAGTGACTTTAAGGAGGGCTGTCTCTGTGCTGTGTTGAGAACAGAAGCTGGATTGAAAAGGTTCAAAGAGGTCGGTGGAGATGAGGTGGGTTTTGAGTTGAGTGGCAACGGTGAGTCCCAGTGTTTTTGATAAAAAAATGGAGGTTGGAGATGGGCCAGAAATTTGTCATAATGTCAGGGTTGAGTCCAGGTTTTTTGAGAATGGGGGTGACAGCTGCCAGTTTGAGTGACTGAGGGACTGAACCAGAGCTGAGGGAGGAGTTGATTATGTTTGTGATGAGGGAGGAGATGGCTGGAAGACAGTTCTTGACCAGGTGGGATGGGATGGGGTCCAGGGCACAGGTGGGGCTTTTCATTTCTGCCATGATGGTGGACAGGTCCCTTGGAGACACAGGGGAGAACTGAGACAGGGGTTGAGAGGTGAGGGGGGGAGGGGTGAGTGAAGGAGTGGAGGGGGTAGGGGTAGGGGAGGTGGACAGGTTGCTGTAGATGTTGTCAATTTTTGTTTGGAAAAATGAAAGGAAGGAGTTGCATTTATCGGTTGAGAAGGAGTTGGAGGTGTTGTCAATGGGAGAAGAGAGCTTTGGGGTTGGTGGAGCCAGATTGAAAGAGGTGGGAGTAATAGGTGGAGCGGGTTTTGGTGAGAGCATCCTTGTATTGCTGAAGATAGTCTGTATGAATGTCTGGTTCAGGCTTTTTAATTTAATCAAAGCTCAGATTAAAATCATGACTGACTGAACCTGTGCTGTTCTGCTGCCTCGCCTTTGGAACAATATCACATTTAGTGTTCAGTTTGCTGATACGTCCATGTTTTACCTGCATTGTTTGTAAAGCAACAGTAAGAATCATTTCTTCATTTCATCTTGAGGGTTCACAGGCGTTTGTCTCTTCATACATATTAATAAGATAAAGAGGAAGGAAGCAGCCAGTTAACACCTCAATGTATGTTTAAAACAAGTGAACCAACCAGAGAGAGACAAACTGTCTCATGACCACGTCCACCCTCTTTATTTAGAAGTGTTTGGTGAGATGACGTGACATTCAGTACTTCTCATGTATGTGATCGACCTGCTGATTTAACAGACGTGAGGAGAAGCTATGAGTTTAACAGCAGCAGCGAGTGGATTTGTTGTCGTCCTTCTCTCTGTTCAAGGTACTGTACGTCTACATTTATACTGTAAGACTGTTAGCATGGTGGTTTTATAGTAAAGATTTGATGTGCAACAGTGCACAGGTAGAGATAGTAAAGCTGTGTTTGTGTGGATGTACAGTGACTGTACATACTGTACTTTAACAAAGGAGAAATCTGAAGAGAAAATCTGTTAAATAAAATGAATCACTCTGAGGAACTTCCTCCATCGTTCAAACTTCCTCCAAACTCAACTTGAGCCTGCGTTCGTACGTGTTAGAGGCTGGTCGATGTGCTGCGATAGCATAATTAACACAGGAACCAGAGTTCAGAAATAACACCAGTCGGTATCATGTCTTTCATGTCACAAGAAATTAAATATCATTAGAGTAACAAAGTGCACATTTTTGTATAAAGAATGTGATTACAATGAGTGTGTAAAATGGAGGTGTTGCTTGCATTTCTCTACAGCTCTCATTCACACTCTGCAGCAGCCTGACCACAGGAAGATGAGCAGCCCGCAGACACTTTTTTCATGCGTCACACACTTCTTATAAGTACTTCTCTCTAAGTACTGTGTTAAAGTACACAGTGTCAATACATTGTTGCTCCTTCACTGCAGCCTCTGTGTGATGTCCGTCCTCAGTGCTCTCAGAGATCATGTGCACATCTTTCACTGTTCCTTTGCTTTAAATATTCTCATGTAAACCTTAATGATTTGTACATTTCTCCAAACCTCTGTTGACTTTCATGAACCACAAATACCACTGAAACTTGATTTACAGTATCAACCCATTTTTAAAACAGACCTTAAGAGAAACGTGTGATACAGAATAAGTCTTACGTACCGTTCTAGTTAAGATAACAGAGACTGCCCAAAAACCTGTTGATGAATTTTCATTCATCTGATTAACACAGGTGAGAAAGGAGATTCAGGAGACGTGATGCCTTACGTTGAAGTATTTAATAAAGCTCCATCTGGGAGAACATAGCTCAACAGTACATGTAGTGAGACAGTGTATTGCTTCACCAGTGCTGAAGGACACTTCCTGGTCTCTGACTATTTAACCTGCTATTGAATACTGCTTGTTTAAGTCACGTTGTAATCAATGGAAGAAGATGGATTTTGGTCGATCATGAAGCTGGTGTGTTTCTCGTATGAGATATAGTGAAGGTTAGTGAAGGCACAGGAACCTCTGCACACACAGAAGCCTGTGACCCCGAGCATGACCTCAGGGTAACTCTACCTCCTCTGTAAGCAGAGTGGGAGATGTATATAGACAAATGTACTACTATGAACCTATGAGTCTGAACATGTGAAAATTCCTTAACAAAACCGTCTGAAGGCTGCCTTTGCTTGCCCACCCAAAACACAGGTTTGTATGAAGAGAGCCACAGTATTTTGGGAAGTGTAGCTTCACAGACTGAAGCTCCTCCACTACAGTGAAAATCTGTCTCCTGATGATGTTTTGAGTCTGATTGTAGTTTCTGATGTGCTCTGTGTTACAGTGATACAGGGTCAGGATGACTGGGGAGTGACTTACAGCTCTACTGAGATCTGTGCCTTAAAAGGATCAACAGTGGAAATAAGATGCACATACACATACCCATCCAGAAAAAATAACCGTGATACGAAGTACGATATGAAGTTAAGGAAACATTCTGGTTTACTAAACTGAGTGGAAATCAACCTGTGGATCTGAGTACAGACTCAGATTATCAAGGTCGTGTTGAGTACAGTTGTTATGAGAAGAGCTGCACTCTGAGAATCACAGACCTGAGAGAGAGCGACTCAGCTGAGTACAAGTTCAGGTTCATAACAAACCAACCAGGTGGGAGATATACTGGTTCACCTGGAGTCACTTTGAGGGTCACAGGTAACATTTTCATTCATGTTTTAATTGTTTCCAAATGTTCAACATCTAGACAACAATAATATAAATGTGTTGTGTGTGTATGTTGACAGTTTGTCTAAAATAACATCCTTGTTCCTTCTTCACATCCAGATCTCCAGGTGAAGGTGAACGGATCCTCAGATCCTAGCCGGAGATACGTGAAGTGTCACAGCAGTTGTCGTCTACCTGATCTTTCTTCCTACATCTGGTACAAACGTGGACAGAAAGTTCAGTCACAAACATCTTCTACTTATTCAGTCTACTATTATTCTGCAGACAGTTTTTCCTGTGCTGTTGAAGGACATGAGGATTTCCCCTCTCCTCCAGTGTGTGAGTTTACTACACTAACATAACACCATCTGATGGAGTCTTATAACTACATGTATTTTAATATGGAGAACTCATTGTGACTCTTCATCAACTCTGGTTTAAAAATGATCAAAACTTTGTTTTATCTTTCAGGTGTCAAAGGTCAAACCTGCAACAGAGTGATTTACACTGACAGAAGCATCTGTGCCTCCAAAGGCTCATCAGTGGACATTTCTTGCACTTACAGCAGTTATTACATTATCAAATCTAAATTCTGGTTCAGTCCTGAACGTTCTCATCAGTGGCAGAGTCCTTCACAGCCTGAGGACCTTAGTGAAGATTCCCAGTTTGCAGGTCGTGTTCAGGTCCTTGAAACAGAGAGAGGACGCTCCACTCTGAGAATCACTGACCTGACAGAGAGTGATTCAGCTCAGTATCACTTTAAATTCAAAACAACAAACTCTGAATGGAGGAGTAGTTTACCTGGTACAACTCTGACTGTCACAGGTACTGATGAACACACACTGATGTAAAACATCAACATAGTACATTTAGAAACAGTGAACATGTTGAAAATGATGGATCATCATGAGTTTGTGTAATAATGACTGTTGTGTTGGCACTAATGTTCACTGCTAGTTCTAGGAATAGTAACTGTTGTGTTGCCGTGTGTGTACATCTATCACTGATTTCTGTCAGAACCAGTGATAATAATATTGTTTCTTGTTCTCATATCCAGCTCTGCAGGTGCAGGTGACCAGAACAACAGTCCACCAGTCTGATACTGAGGCAGAGCTGAAGTGTCACAGCAGCTGCAGTCCAGCTGGTCGTCCTTCCTACGTCTGGTTCAAGAACGGACAGAAAGTCACAGGGGTGGAGACATCTTCTTTTAAAGGCCGGGTTTATCCTGGAGACATCATCTCTTGTGCTTTGAAAGGACATGAGAACTACGGCTCTCCTTCAGTCTGTGAGTTTGATCCACTGTATCAGGAAAAATCACATATACACACTGGCTACAAATTGCAGACAGACACATGTGTAAAGTAGTAAAAGTACAAATCATATTTATTGGCTGTCAGTTTCCACCAGGAGGAGTCGGACCAGGGACAGCTCCACGATCAGCTCTCTACACAGCCACTGTGACAAATAGAGACAATTACAATAGAAACAGAGAAAGATACATTTCAATCACAACAGTCAATTGTCTGTGAAAACATATTCTAATGTTTCATTATTACATGTTCATATCTCCTCCAGATGCTCCAAGACTTCCCTCTGTGTCAGTGAGTCCCTCTGCTGAGATAGTGGAGGGCAGTTCAGTGACTCTGACCTGTAGCAGTGATGCTAACCCAGCAGCTAAATACACCTGGTACAAGAAGAATGGAGATCCAGACCTTCAACCTCTCAGTAAAGAACCACAGCTTGTCTTCAGCTCCATCCAGTCCTCTGACTCTGGAGAGTATTACTGTACAGCTGAGAAGGAGCTGGGGAGGAGGACGTCTGAATACATCTCTATTAATGTGACATGTGAGTGAAACAGTTCATTTAAAAATAACAGATTAAATGTGTCCAGTCTTTGCAGGAGAAGATTTTACTGTCATGTCTACGTTCTTGTGCTCCACATTCTCAGTCTGCCGTAATTCACTGAGCAGCTCCAGGAGACTTGAGGAGTTTTATGCTGTTTTGGGACCCAGATTCAAACAGTGCTACACACAGCTGTTCACACTTCATGGTTTAAATACTACACAATCTATTGTTGTAACACACTTAACCTATTCTCTTAATACATCTCCAGATGCTCCAAAGCTTCCCTCTGTGTCAGTGAGTCCCTCTGCTGAGATAGTGGAGGGCAGTTCAGTGACTCTGACCTGTAGCAGTGATGCTAACCCAGCAGCTAACTACACCTGGTACAAGGAGAATGAAGACTCACCAAAAGCATCAGGACAGATCTTCACCATCACTGACTTCAGAGCTGAACACAGTGGGAATTATTCCTGTGAAGCCCAGAACAGAAGAGGACGTCATAACTCCACCTTACAGCTGATTGTTGTGGCAGGTGAGACACTAACTGGTTGATTAACAGACAGTAACACCTGGGAAACTGATCAATGAATCAAACCCTACTAGTGAGGTCCACTACAGTCCATCTAATAACTGTCTATTTCCATTTCCAGGGAGCTCAACGACAACAACGATGATAAACATCATCAGGTTGACTCTGGTGGTTGTGATGTCGGTTCTGCTGCTTCTGTTTTGTCTGTGGATGAGGTGAAACTACAAACATTAATCAGTTCCATCACTGATCTGTTACTCTGAATATTTACTTTCATGTTTTTTGAATTTTAAGTGAACATTTTTGTTTGTTTGTCAATTTGATTCAGGAAGAAGAAAACTCTGAGCTCCATTACTGAACCAAATGAACCCAAAGAGACTATGGAGATGAGAGAGGTATTGGGCAACAGTGACGAGAAATTAGCACATTTACTGTAGATGTTTTTATAACAAAGATCAATTTCAGGAAACAGTTCTGCTTTAAACATGTCTGAGTTTGTTGTCATTTAAAATCTAATTGTATCCACGTTACATTTATGAGGCCTTTGACTCTCATCTTGTTGTCTCTCCCCATCAGTTGGAGTCTGATCCTGATTACACCAACATCTCACCTTTGAACAGAGAAACTGCAGCATGTGGCAGAAGTTTTGAGTAGCATGCAGCTTTATGTTTACCTGTGCAGGTACATTACACATGTTAAGGATTATACTTGGTATGCAACAAGCTATTTTATCTTTTAATGCTTATAATATAACATTTTATTCTAATGCAGTAAATTGCTTTGAAGAAATACTGATTGGCCTATCACATCACACCTGTCCTGGCAGAGAAAGACATGTGGAACAGGAAGCACAGTATCTCACAGCCTGTACATTATATATGAAAACACATTGAAATGTAACATGAGCCCAGCTCTATCACACTCTGTAGCTGTAACATTTTCAAAGTATTGCAGTGGCTGATTGAAATAAACATCCAGCTTCCAACAACAACTCTGTAGTTTGAACATTGTTTCAGTTCCCTCTCTGTGCTGCAGAGGGCGACAGTGTGCAGAAAGTTTTGGATCTCACCATTTTTGCAACGTGTAACGATACCAACTGACCAACAATGGACCTAGCGGTCCCACTGTCCAGTACCATGGAGGGTCTGCTGCCCTGTGGTTGCGAGTCTCCCCTGTTGACGCAGGTCTTGTCCCCGGTTCAATCGACGCCTCTCCAGCCCCTGAGTTTCCAATCCCTGCTGACTCACCAACAGACCCCTCTGACCGTCATTCTGCAGCCTTCTCTGACACCCAGGCAGACCTGCCTCATGCCATAGTCCTGGTGCCCAGTTTCCAGCCTCCAGCCCTGCTGCCATGTTGCCTGCCTCCTGCTCTGGTGTCCAGCTGCTAGGCTCTGGCTTCCAAGGGCCTCCAACAGTACCAGGACTCTGCCCGTCATGGTTTGATATTACAGTCTCTGATGTGTGTGGGGAGGGAGTTCCAGAGGGAGGGGGCAGCAACTGAGAAGGCTGTGTCGCCCCAGGTCCGGTGCTTGGTCCTGTGTGGTGGAGTGAGGAAGTTTGCGTCGGAGGAGCTGATGGTGCGGGACGGGTTGTGGCGGGCTTTGTGAGTGAGGAGGTGTATTTTTAATTGAATCCGTTGTGAGACAGGGAGCCAGTGGAGTTTCTGGAGGACGGGGGTGATGTGGTCACGGGTGCGGGTGTGGGTGAGAAGGCGAGCAGCAGAGTTCTGGACGTATTGGAGTTTATTTAGGAATTTGGATGGTGTGCCATAGAGGATGCTGTTGCAGTAGTCAATTCTGGAGGTGATGAAGGCATGGATCAGGGTTTCTGCAGCAGAGAAGGAGAGTGATGGGCGGAGATGGGCTATATTCTTGAGGTGGAAGAAGGCAGTTCTGGTGATTTGATTTATGTGATTTTGGAAGGAGAGGTTGTTGTCAAAGATGACTCCGAGGTTGTGACTGTGTGGGGAGGGAGAGAGGGTGGAGTTGTCTAGGGTGAGGCAGAAGTTGTGAGTGGTTTTGATGAGGGATTTCCGGCCGATGATGACCATGTCCAATTTTTCGCAATTTAGTTGGAGGAAGTTTGTTTGCATCCAGGATTTGATTTCAGTGAGGCAGTTGGTGAGTGTGGAGTGGGTGGCAGTGGTGATGGATTTTGTGGAGATGTAGATTTGGATGTCGTCAGCGTAGCAGTGGAAATGGAGACCATGACGGCGTATGATGTTGCCAAGGGGAAGCATGTATAGGATGAAGAGGAGTGGACCAAGCACTGAACCCTGTGGGACGCCTTGGGACAGAGGAGCAGTGGAGGAGGTGCAGTTGTTGATGTGGACGAACTGTTGTCTGTTTGTGAGATATGATTTTAACCAGGAGAGGGCAGTGCCGGTGATGTTGAGGGAGGATTGAAGGAGGGAGAGAAGAATGGAGTGGTTGATGGTGTCGAAAGCTGCAGTGAGGTCCAGGAGGATGAGGATGCTGAGGTGGCCGGAGTCTGCAGAGAGGAGGAGGTCATCAGTGACTTTAAGGAGGGCTGTCTCTGTGCTGTGTTGAGAACAGAAGCCGGATTGAAAAGGTTCAAAGAGGTCGGTGGAGATGAGGTGGGTTTTGAGTTGAGCGGCAACGGTGCGTCCCAGTGTTTTTGATAAAAAAGGGAGGTTGGAGATGGGACGGAAATTTGTCATAATGTCAGGGTTGAGTCCAGGTTTTTTGAGAATGGGGGTGACAGCTGCCAGTTTAAGTGACTGAGGGACTGAACCAGAGCTGAGGGAGGAGTTGATTATTTTTGTGATGAGGGAGGAGATGGCTGGAAGACAGTTCTTGACCAGGTGGGATGGGATGGGGTCCAGGGCACAGGTGGGGCTTTTCATTTCTGCCATGATGGTGGACAGGTCCCTTGGAGACACAGTGGAGAACTGAGACAGGGGTTGAGAGGTGAGGGGGGGAGGGGTGAGTGAAGGAGTGGAGGGGGTAGGGGTAGGGGAGGTGGACAGGTTGCTGTAGATGTTGTCAATTTTTGTTTGGAAGAATGAAAGGAAGCAGTTGCATTTATCGGTTGTGAAGGAGTTGGAGGTGTTGTCAATGGGAGAAGAGAGCTTTGGGGTTGGTGGAGCCAGAGTGAATGAGGTGGGAGTAGTAGGTGGAGCGGGTTTTGGTGAGAGCATCTATGTATTGCTGAAGATAGTCTGTATGAATGTCTGGTTCAGGCTTTTTAATTTAATCAAAGGTCAGGTTAAAATCAAGACTGACTGAACCTTTGCTGTTCTGCTGCCTCGCCTTTGGATCAATATCACATTTAGTGTTCAGTTTGCTGATACGTCCATGTTTTACCTGCATTGTTTGTAAAGCAACAGTAAGAATCATTTCTTCATTTCATCTTGAGGGTTCACAGGCGTTTGTCTCTTCATACATGCTAATAATAAAGAGGAAGGAAGCAGCCAGTTAACACCTCGATGTGTGTTTAAGACAAGTGAACCAACCAGAGAGAGACAAAATGTCTCGTGACAACGTCTTCCCTCTTTATGTAGAAGTGTTTGGTGAGATGAACTGACATTCAGCACTTCTCATGTATGTGATCGACCTGCTGATTTAACAGACGTGAGGAGAAGCTATGAGTTTAACAGCAGCAGCGAGTGGATTTGTTGTCGTCCTTCTGTCTGCACAAGGTACTGTACGTCTGCATTTATACTGTAAGATTGCTAGCATTTTTTTTTATAACTTGTTTTTGCCTCGTTTCCTGCTGCAGTTTATCTGCCCAGCACCAAACAACAAAGTTAGCATCTGGCTGGAGACCAAAGTAGAGTATTTAGCTGTTAGACAGACATTTCCCTCAGTATTTGTGACTCTTTCTTGCTTTAGGATAAATTTGTCAGTGTTTTCTATCCGTGAGAAAAGTTGCTCACACCTCAGAGTTCTGCATGTCTCTAAAGCTATCATTCACAATCTGCAGCAGCCTGACCACAGGAAGATGAGCAGCCAGCAGACACTTTTTTCATGTGTCACACACTTCTTATAAGTACTTCTCTCTAAGTACTGTGTTAAAGTACACAGTGTCAATACAAGACCACGGCAGCCCACAAACACCCGCTATAAAGCAGCCAACTTTAGCGCAATTATTTAATCATTGTGTTACGTATGACAAGAAAGGGGCCCGGTGGACAGCTTTTACAGATGCAGTCATGTTGCATATCGCTAAAGATATGGTGCCCATATATACAGTGGAAAAGCCGGGGTTCATCCACATGCTGAAAACTTTCGACCCCAGGTATGTGTTACGACGCCACTACGGGGCATGCCTCAAGCCAGAGGTAGTAGACAGGCTTGTCTTCCTGGCCAAAAATATGATTTAAAAAAAAAAAACATGTTGAAACTAAAGACAGCAAGCACACACCTCATGTCCTGTACAGCTACCAACATGTGATGTTTACTATGCAATGCATGCAGATGTTTAATTCAGGGATACAAAATACTTTTTGTATACAAAAGGCACCTTTATTTATCTGCAAAAAAGAAAGACACATGTATTTTTTTCAAGAGGAGGCACTTTTATTTATTTTTTCAAGTGAGTTTTAGGGTGCACTGTTTACAATGGCGGGAACAAACAGAATGGGTACATAAAAATGATAACAGATAAGAAGCAATCTGACAGAATACAAATAAAACAGAAAAAAGTGCTTGAAAATGATGAGAAACACTAAACAAACGAACATGACAAAACACAAATAAACAGAGGTGCATAAAAGAGAAATGGCAGACAACCATACAGGATATATATTGTCATATTGTCAGTGTTTTCTATCCGTGAGAAAAGTTGCTCACACCTCAGAGTTCTGCATTTCTCTACAGCTATCATTCACAATCTGTAGCAGCCTGACCACAGGAAGATGAGCAGCCAGCAGACACTTTTTTCATGCGTCACACCCTTCTTCGTTCCCTACTTCTCTCTAAGTACTGTGTTAAAGTACACAGTGTCAATACATTGTTGCTCCTTCACTGCAGCCTCTGTGTGATGTCCGTCCTCAGTGCTCTCAGAGATCATGTGCACATCTTTCACTGTTACTTTGCTTTAAATATTCTACATACCGTTCCAGTTAAGATAACAGAGACTGCCCAAAAACCTGTTGATGAATTTTCATTCATCTGATTAACACAGGTGAGAAAGGAGATTCAGGAGACGTGATGCCTTACGTTGAAGTATTTAATGAAGCTCCATGGAGGAGAACATAGCTCAACAGTACATGTAGTGAGACAGTGTATTGCTTCACCAGTGCTGAAGGACACTTCCTGGTCTCTGACTATTTAACCTGCTACTGAATACTGCTTGTTTAAGTCACGTTGTAATCGATGGAAGAAGATGGATTTTGGTGGATCATGAAGCTGGTGTGTTTCTCGTATGAGATATAGTGAAGGTTAGTGAAGGCACAGGAACCTCTGCACACACAGAAGCCTGTGACCCCGAGCATGACCTCAGGGTAACTCTACCTCCTCTGTAAGCAGAGTGGGAGATGTATATAGACAAATGTACTACTATGAACCTATGAGACTGAACATGTGAAAATTCCTTTACAAAACCGTCTGAAGGCTGCCTTTGCTCGCCCACCCCAAACACAGGTTTGTATGAAGAAAGACACAGTATTTTGGGAAGTGTAGCTTCACAGACTGAAGCTCCTCCACTACAGTGAAAATCTGTCTCCTGATGATGTTTTGAGTCTGATTGTAGTTTCTGATGTGCTCTGTGTTGCAGTGATACAGGGTCAGGATGACTGGGGAGTGACTTACAGCTCTACTGAGATCTGTGCCTTAAAAGGATCAACAGTGGAAATAAACTGCACATACACATACCCATCCAGAATAGATGGTGGTGATACTGAAGTTAAGGAAACATTCTGGTTTACTAAACTGAGTGGAAATCAACCTGTGGATCTGAGTACAGACTCAGATTATCAAGGTCGTGTTGAGTACAGTTGTTATGAGAAGAGCTGCACTCTGAGAATCACAGACCTGAGAGAGAGCGACTCAGCTGAGTACAAGTTCAGCTTCATAACAAACCAACCAGGTGGGAGATATACTGGTTCACCTGGAGTCACTTTGAGGGTCACAGGTAACATTTTCATTCATGTTTTAATTATTTCCAAATGTTCAACATCTAGACAACAATAATATAAATGTGTTGTGTGTGTATGTTGACAGTTTGTCTAAAATAACATTCTTGTTCCTTCTTCACATCCAGATCTCCAGGTGAAGGTGAGCGGATCCTCACATTATGACCGGAAAGACCTGAAGTGTCACAGCAGTTGTCGTCTACCTGATCGTTCTTCCTACATCTGGTACAAAAATGGACAGAAAATTCCATCACAAACATCTTCTACTTATTCAGTCTACTATTATTCTACAGACAGTTTTTCCTGTGCTGTTAAAGGACATGAGGATTTCCCCTCTCCTCCAGTGTGTGAGTTTACTACACTAACATAACACCATCTGATGGAGTCTTATAACTACATGTATTTTAATATGGAGACCCTCATTGTGACTCTTCATCAACTCTGGTTTAAAAATGATCAAAACTTTGTTTTATCTTTCAGGTGTCAAAGGTCAAACCTGCAACAGAGTGATTTACACTGACAGGAGCATCTGTGCCTCCAAAGGCTCATCAGTGGACATTTCTTGCACTTACAGCAGTTTTAACATTATCAACTCTAAATTCTGGTTCAGTCCTGAACGTTCTCATCAGTGGCAGAGTCCTTCACAGCCTGAGGACCTTAGTGAAGACTCCCAGTTTGCAGGTCGTGTTCAGGTCCTTGAAACAGAGACAGGACGCTCCACTCTGAGAATCACTGACCTGACAGAGAGTGATTCAGCTCAGTATCACTTCAAATTCACAACACAATGGTTTGAATGGAGGAGTAGTTTACCTGCTACAACTCTGACTGTCACAGGTACTGATGAACACACACTGATGTAAAACATCAACATAGTATATTTAGAAACAGAGAACATGTTGAAAATGATGGATCATCATGAGTTTGTGTAATAATGACTGTTGTGTTGGCACTAATGTTCACTGCTAGTTCTAGGAATAGTAACTGTTGTGTTGCCGTGTGTGTACATCTATCACTGATTTCTGTCAGAACCAGTGATAATAATATTGTTTCTTGTTCTCATATCCAGCTCTGCAGGTGCAGGTGACCAGAACAACAGTCCACCAGTCTGATACTGAGGCAGAGCTGAAGTGTCACAGCAGCTGCAGTCCAGCTGGTCGTCTTTCCTACGTCTGGTTCAAGAACGGACAGAAAGTCACAGGGGTGGAGACATCTTCTTTTAAAGGCCGGGTTTATCCTGGAGACATCATCTCTTGTGCTTTGAAAGGACATGAGAACTACGGCTCTCCTTCAGTCTGTGAGTTTGATCCACTGTATCAGGAAAAATCACATATACACACTGGCTACAAATTGCAGACAGCCACATGTGTAAAGTAGTAAAAGTACAAATCATATTTATTGGCTGTCAGTTTCCACCAGGAGGAGTCTGACCAGGGACAGCTCCACGATCAGCTCTCTACACAGCCACTGTGACAAATAGAGACAATTACAATAGAAACAGAGAAAGATACATTTCAATCACAACAGTCAATTGTCTGTGAAAACATATTCTAATGTTTCATTAATACATGTTCATATCTCCTCCAGATGCTCTAAAGCTTCCCTCTGTGTCAGTGACTCTGACCTGTAGCAGTGATGCTAACCCAGCAGCTAACTACACCTGGTACAAGAAGAATGGAGATCCAGACCTTCAACCTCTCAGTAAAGAACCACAGCTTGTCTTCAGCTCCATCCAGTCCTCTGACTCTGGAGAGTATTACTGCACAGCTGAGAACGAGCTGGGGAGGAGGACGTCTGAATACATCTCTATTGATGTGACATGTGAGTGAAACAGTTCATTTAAAAATAACAGATTAAATGTGTCCAGTCTTTGCAGGAGAAGATTTTACTGTCATGTCTACGTTCTTGTGCTCCACATTCTCAGTCTGCTGTAATTCACTGAGCAGCTCCAGGAGACTTGAGGAGTTTTATGCTGTTTTGGGACCCAGATTCAAACAGTGCTACACACAGCTGTTCACACTTTATGGTTTAAATACTACACAATCTATTTTTGTAACACACACTTAACCTATTCTCTTAATACATCTCTAGATGCTCCAAAGCTTCCCTCTGTGTCAGTGAGTCCCTCTGCTGAGATAGTGGAGGGCAGTTCAGTGACTCTGACCTGTAGCAGTGATGCTAACCCAGCAGCTAACTACACCTGGTACAAGGAGAATGAAGACTCACCAAAAGCATCAGGGCAGATCTTCACCATCACTGACTTCAGAGCTGAACACAGTGGGAATTATTACTGTGAAGCCCAGAACAGCAGAGGACGTCATAACTCCACCTTACAGCTGATTGTTGTGGCAGGTGAGACACTAACTGGCTGATTAACAGACAGTAACACCTGGGAAACTGATCAGTGAATCAAACCCTACTAGTGAGGTCCACTACAGTCCATCTAATAACTGTCTATCTCCATTTCCAGGGAGCTCAACAACAACAATGATGATAAACATCATCAGGTTGACTCTGGTGGTTGTGGTGTCGGTTCTGCTACTTCTGTTTTGTCTGTGGATGAGGTGAAACTACAAACATTAATCAGTTCCATCACTGATCTGTTACTCTGAATATTTACTTTCATGTTTTTTTAATTTTTAATGAACATTTTTGTTTGTTTGTCAATTTGATTCAGGAAGAAGAAAACTCTGAGCTCCACCACTGAACCAAATGAACCCATAGAGACTATGGAGATGAGAGAGGTATTGGGCCACAGTGACGAGAAATTAGCACATTTACTGTAGATGTTTTTATAACAAAGATCAATTTCAGGAAACAGTTCTGCTTTAAACATGTCTGAGTTTGTTGTCATTTAAAATCTGATTGTATCCACTTTCAATCATAAGGCCTTTGACTCTCATCTTGTTGTCTCTCCCCATCAGTTGGAGTCTGATCCTGATTACACCAACATCTCACCTTTGAACAGAGAAACTGCAGCATGTGGCAGAAGTTTTGAGTAGCATGCAGCTTTATGTTTACCTGTGCAGGTACATTACATATGTTCAGGATTATACTTGGTATGCAACATGCTATTTTATCTTTTAATGCTTATAATATAACATTTTATTCTAATGCAGTAAATTGCTTTGAAGAAATACTGATTGGCCTATCACATCACACCTGTCCTGGCAGAGAAAGACACGTGGAACAGGAAGCACAGTATCTCACAGCATGTACATTATATATTAAAACACATTGAAATGTAACATGAGCCCAGCTCTATCACACTCTGTAGCTGTAACTTTTCAAAGTATTGCAGTGGCTGATTGAAATAAACATCCAGCTTCCAACAACAACTCTGTAGTTTGAACATTGTTTCAGTTCCCTCTATGTGCTGCAGAGGGCGACAGTGTGCAGAAAGTTTTGGATCTCACCATTTTTGCAACGTGTAACGGTACCAACTGACCAACAATGGACCTAGCGGTCCCACTGTCCAGTACCATGGAGGGTCTGCTGCCCTGTGGTTGCGAGTCTCCCCTGTTGACGCAGGTCTTGTCCCTGGTTCAGTCGACGCCTCTCCGGCCCCTGAGTTTCCAATCCCTGCTGACTCACCAACAGACCCCTCAGACCATCATTCTGCAGCCTTGTCTGACACCCAGGCAGACCTGCCTCATGCCATAGTCCTGTTGCCCAGTTTCCAGCCTCCAGCCCTGCTGCCATGTTGCCTGCCTCCTGCTCTGGTGTCCAGCTGCTAGGCTCTGGCTTCCAAGGGCCTCCAACAGTACCAGGACTCTGCCCGTCATGGTTTGATATTAAAGCTAGCCTCTTGTTCTTTACCCTGCCTGCCTCCAGAGTGTCTTATGTTTTGGTCCTCACTTTTGTTGCTACACGTAACATCCAGTTTATTGTCTAAACATTAGCTCACATACACTCTAATAATAATAATACATTTATTTTATATAGCGCTTTTCAGGATACACAAAGACACTTTACAGGTTAAAAAGCTGAATGATAAAAAACAACACAGTAAAAATACAAAAAGAGACAAGTTATACATTAAAAACAGTTTTAAAAAGGTGAGTTTTGGTTGAGTGTTTTGAAGGTAGTGAGGTCTGTACAGTCTCTGATGTGTGTGGGGAGGGAGTTGCAGAGGGAGGGGGCAGCTACTGAGAAGGCTGTGTCGCCCCAGGTCCGGTGCTTGGTCCTGTGTGGTGGAGTGAGGAAGTTTGCGTCGGAGGAGCGGATGGTGCGGGACGGGTTGTGGCGGGCTTTGTGAGTGAGGAGGTGTATTTTGAATTGAATCCATTGTGAGACAGGGAGCCAGTGGAGTTTCTGGAGGATGGGGGTGATGTGGTCACGGGTGCGGGTGTGGGTGAGAAGGCGAGCAGCAGAGTTCTGGACGTATTGGAGTTTATTTAGGAATTTGGATGGTGTGCCATAGAGGATGCTGTTGCAGTAGTCAATTCTGAAGGGGTGATGAAGGCGTGGATCAGGGTTTCTGCAGCAGAGAAGGAGAGTGATGGGCGGAGACGGGCTATGTTCTTGAGGTGGAAGAAGGCAATTCTGGTGATTTGATTTATGTGCTTTTGAAAGGAGAGGTTGTTGTCAAAGATGACTCCGAGGTTGCGACTGTGTGGGGAGGGAGAGAGGGTGGCATTGTCTAGGGTGAGGCAGAAGATGTGAGCGGTTTTGAAGAGGGATTTGCGGCCGATGATGACCATGTCCAATTTGTCGCAGTTTAGTTGGAGGAAGTTTGTTTGCATCCAGGATTTGATTTCAGTGAGGCAGTTGGTGAGTGTGGAGTGGGTGGCAGTGGTGGTGGATTTTGTGGAGATGTAGATTTGGATGTCGTCAGCGTAGCAGTGGAAATGGAGACCATGACGGCGTATGATGTTGCCAAGGGGAAGCATGTATAGGATGAAGAGGAGTGGACCAAGCACTGAACCCTGTGGGACGCCTTGCGACAGAGGAGCAGTGGAGGAGGTGCAGTTGTTGATGTGGACGAACTGTTGTCTGTTTGTGAGATATGATTTTAACCAGGAGAGGGCAGTGCCGGTGATGTTGAGGGAGGATTCAAGGCAGGAGAGAAGAATGGAGTGGTTGATGGTGTCGAAAGCTGCAGTGAGGTCCAGGAGGATGAGGATGCTGAGGTGGCCGGAGTCTGCAGAGAGGAGGAGGTCATCAGTGACTTTAAGGAGGGCTGTCTCTGTGCTGTGTTGAGAACAGAAGCCGGATTGAAAAGGTTCAAAGAGGTCGGTGGAGATGAGGTGGGTTTTGAGTTGAGCGGCAACGGTGCATCCCAGTGTTTTTGATAAAAAAGGGAGGTTGGAGATGGGACGGAAATTTGTCATAATGTCAGGGTTGAGTCCAGGTTTTTTGAGAATGGGGGTGACAGCTGCCAGTTTGAGTGACTGAGGGACTGAACCAGAGCTGAGGGAGGAGTTGATTATTTTTGTGATGAGGGAAGAGATGGCTGGAAGACAGTTCTTGACCAGGTGGGATGGGATGGGGTCCAGGGCACAGGTGGGGCTTTTCATTTCTGCCATGATGGTGGACAGGTCCCTTGGAGACACAGTGGAGAACTGAGACAGGGGTTGAGAGGTGAGGGGGGGAGTAAAGGAGTGAAGGAGTGGAGGGGGTAGGGGTAGGGGAGGTGGACAGGTTGCTGTAGATGTTGTCGATTTTTGTTTGGAAGAATGAAAGGACGGAGTTGCATTCATCGGTTGTGAAGGAGTTGGAGGTGTTGTCAATGGGAGAAGAGAGCTTTGGGGTTGGTGGAGCCAGATTGAATGAGGTGGGAGTAGTAGGTGGAGCGGGTTTTGGTAAGAGCATCTATGTATTGCTGAAGATAGTCTGTATGAATGTCTGGTTCAGGCTTTTTAATTTAATCAAAGCTCAGATTAAAATCAAGGCTGACTGAACCTTTGCTGTTCTGCTGCCTCGCCTTTGGATCAATATCACATTTAGTGTTCAGTTTGCTGATACATCCATGTTTTACCTGCATTGTTTGTAAAGCAACAGTAAGAATCATTTCTTCATTTCATCTTGAGGGTTCACAGGCTTTTGTCTCTTCACACATATTAATAAGATAAAGAGGAAGGAAGCAGCCAGTTAACACCTCGATGTGTGTTTAAGACAAGTGAACCAACCAGAGAGAGGGACAAAATGTCTCGTGACCACGTCCACCCTCTTTATGTAGAAGTGTTTGGTGAGATGAACTGACATTCAGTACTTCTCATGTATGTGATGGACCTGCTGACTTAACAGACGTGAGGAGAAGCTATGAGTTTAACAACAGCAGCGATTGGATTTGTTGTCGTCCTTCTGTCTGTACAAGGTACTGTACGTCTACATTTATACTGTAAGACAGGTAGCATTTATTTTTCTAACTTAATTGTTTTAGTTCACTCTCAGTCTTCTCATCGGCCTCGTTTCCTGCTGCAGTTTATCTGCCCAGCACCAAACAACAAAGTTAGCATCTGGCTGGAGACCAAAGTAGAGTATTTAGATGTTAGACAGATATTTCCCTCAGTATTTGTGACTCTTTCTTGCTTCAGGATAAATTTGTCAGTGTTTTCTATCCGTGAGAAAAGTTGCTCACACCTCAGAGTTCTGCATGTCTCTACAGCTATCATTCACAATCTGCAGCAGCCTGACCACAGGAAGATGAGCAGCCAGCAGACACTTTTTTCATGCGTCACACACTTTTTATAAGTACTTCTCTCTAAGTACTGTATTAAAGTACACAGTGTCAATACAAGACCACGGCAGCCCACAAACACCCACTATAAAGCAGCCAACTTTAGCGCAATTATTTAATCATTGTGTTACGTATGACAAGAAAGGGGCCCGGTGGACAGCTTTTACAGATGCAGTCATGTTGCATATCGCTAAAGATATGGTGCCCATATATACAGTGGAAAAGCTGGGGTTCATCCACATGCTGAAAACTTTCGACCCCAGGTATGTGTTACGAAGCCACTACGGGGCATGCCTCAAGCCAGAGGTAGTAGACAGGCTTGTCTTCCTGGCCAAAAATATGATTTAAAAAAAAAAATGTTGAAACTAAAGACAGCAAGCACACACCTCATGTCCTGTACAGCTACCAACATGTGATGTTTACTATGCAATGCATGCAGATGTTTAATTCAGGGATACAAAATACTTTTTGTATAGAAAAGGCACCTTTATTTATCTGCAAAAAAGAAAGACACACGTGTATTTTTTTCAAGAGGAAGCACTTTTATTCATTTTTTCAAGTGAGTTTAAGGATGCACTGTTTACAATGGTGGGAACAAACAGAATGGGTACATAAAAATGATAACAGATAAGAAACAATCTGACAGAATACAAATAACACAGAAAAAAGTGCTTGAAAATGATGAGAAACACTAAACAAACAAACAAAACACAAATAAAACAGAGGTGCATAAAAGACGAATGGCAGACAACCATACAGGATATATATTGTCATATTGTCAGTGTTTTCTATCCGTGAGAAAAGTTGCTCACACCTCAGAGTTCTGCATTTCTCTACAGCTCTCATTCACAATCTGCAGCAGCCTGACCACAGGAAGATGAGCAGCCAGCAGACACTTTTTTCATGCGGCACACCCTTCTTCGTTCCCTACTTCTCTCTAAGTACTGTGTTAAAGTACACAGTGTCAATACATTGTTGCTCCTTCACTGCAGCCTCTGTGTGATGTGCGTCCTCAGTGCTCTCAGACATCATGTGCACATCTTTCACTGTTCCTTTGCTTTAAATATTCTCATGTAAACCTTAATGATTTGTACATTTCTCCAAACCTCTGTTGACTTTCATGAACCACACATACCACTGAAACTTGATTTACAGTATCAACCCATTTTTAAAACAGACCTTAAGAGAAACGTGTGATACAGAATAAGTCTAACGTACCGTTCTAGTTAAGATAACAGAGACTGCCCAAAAACCTGTTGATGAATTTTCATTCATCTGATTAACACAGGTGAGAAAGGAGATTCAGGAGACGTGATGCCTTACGTTGAAGTATTTAATGAAGCTCCATGGAGGAGAACATAGCTCAACAGTACATGTAGTGAGACAGTGTATTGCTTCACCAGTGCTGAAGGACACTTCCTGGTCTCTGACTATTTAACCTGCTACTGAATACTGCTTGTTTAAGTCACGTTGTAATTGATGGAAGAAGATGGATTTTGGTCGATCATGAAGCTGGTGTGTTTCTCGTATGAGATATAGTGAAGGTTAGTGAAGGCACAGGAACCTCTGCACACACAGAAGCCTGTGACCCCGAGCATGACCTCAGGGTAACTCTACCTCCTCTGTAAGCAGAGTGGGAGATGTATATAGACAAATGTACTACTATGAACCTATGAGACTGAACATGTGAAAATTCCTTTACAAAACCGTCTGAAGGCTGCCTTTGCTCACCCACCCCAAACACAGGTTTGTATGAAGAAAGACACAGTATTTTGGGAAGTGTAGCTTCACAGACTGAAGCTCCTCCACTACAGTGAAAATCTGTCTCCTGATGATGTTTTGAGTCTGATTGTAGTTTCTGATGTGCTCTGTGTTACAGTGATACAGGGTCAGGATGACTGGGGAGTGACTTACAGCTCTACTGAGATCTGTGCCTTAAAAGGATCAACAGTGGAAATAAGATGCACATACACATACCCATCCAGAATAGATGGTGGTGATACTGAAGTTAAGGAAACATTCTGGTTTACTAAACTGAGTGGAAATCAACCTGTGGATCTGAGTACAGACTCAGATTATCAAGGTCGTGTTGAGTACAGTTGTTATGAGAAGAGCTGCACTCTGAGAATCACAGACCTGAGAGAGAGCGACTCAGCTGAGTACAAGTTCAGCTTCATAACAAACCAACCAGGTGGGAGATATACTGGTTCACCTGGAGTCACTTTGAGGGTCACAGGTAACATTTTCATTCATGTTTTAATTGTTTCCAAATGTTCAACATCTAGACAACAATAATATAAATGTGTTGTGTGTGTATGTTGACAGTTTGTCTAAAATAACATTCTTGTTCCTTCTTCACATCCAGATCTCCAGGTGAAGGTGAGCGGATCCTCACATTATGACCGGAAAGACCTGAAGTGTCACAGCAGTTGTCGTCTACCTGATCGTTCTTCCTACATCTGGTACAAAAATGGACAGAAAATTCCATCACAAACATCTTCTACTTATTCAGTCTACTATTATTCTACAGACAGTTTTTCCTGTGCTGTTAAAGGACACGAGGATTTCCCCTCTCCTTCAGTGTGTGAGTTTACTACACTAACATAACACCATCTGATGGAGTCTTATAACTACATGTATTTTAATATGGAGACCCTCATTGTGACTCTTCATCAACTCTGGTTTAAAAATGATCAAAACTTTGTTTTATCTTTCAGGTGTCAAAGGTCAAACCTGCAACAGAGTGATTTACACTGACAGGAGCATCTGTGCCTCCAAAGGCTCATCAGTGGACATTTCTTGCACTTACAGCAGTTTTAACATTATCAACTCTAAATTCTGGTTCAGTCCTGAACGTTCTCATCAGTGGCAGAGTCCTTCACAGCCTGAGGACCTTAGTGAAGACTCCCAGTTTGCAGGTCGTGTTCAGGTCCTTGAAACAGAGACAGGACGCTCCACTCTGAGAATCACTGACCTGACAGAGAGTGATTCAGCTCAGTATCACTTCAAATTCACAACACAATGGTTTGAATGGAGGAGTAGTTTACCTGCTACAACTCTGACTGTCACAGGTACTGATGAACACACACTGATGTAAAACATCAACATAGTACATTTAGAAACAGTGAACATGTTGAAAATGATGGATCATCATGAGTTTGTGTAATAATGACTGTTGTGTTGGCACTAATGTTCACTGCTAGTTCTAGGAATAGTAACTGTTGTGTTGCCGTGTGTGTACATCTATCACTGATTTCTGTCAGAACCAGTGATAATAATATTGTTTCTTGTTCTCATATCCAGCTCTGCAGGTGCAGGTGACCAGAACAACAGTCCACCAGTCTGATACTGAGGCAGAGCTGAAGTGTCACAGCAGCTGCAGTCCAGCTGGTCGTCTTTCCTACGTCTGGTTCAAGAACGGACAGAAAGTCACAGGGGTGGAGACATCTTCTTTTAAAGGCCGGGTTTATCCTGGAGACATCATCTCTTGTGCTTTGAAAGGACATGAGAACTACGGCTCTCCTTCAGTCTGTGAGTTTGATCCACTGTATCAGGAAAAATCACATATACACACTGGCTGCAAATTGCAGACAGCCACATGTGTAAAGTAGTAAAAGTACAAATCATATTTATTGGCTGTCAATTTCCACCAGGAGGAGTCTGACCAGGGACAGCTCCACGATCAGCTCTCTACACAGCCACTGTGACAAATAGAGACAATTACAATAGAAACAGAGAAAGATACATTTCAATCACAACAGTCAATTGTCTGTGAAAACATATTCTAATGTTTCATTAATACATGTTCATATCTCCTCCAGATGCTCCAAAGCTTCCCTCTGTGTCAGTGAGTCCCTCTGCTGAGATAGTGGAGGGCAGTTCAGTGAATCTGACCTGTAGCAGTGATGCTAACCCAGCAGCTAACTACTGCTGGTACAAGAAGAATGGAGATCCAGACCTTCAACCTCTCAGTAAAGAACCACAGCTTGTCTTCAGCTCCATCCAGTCCTCTGACTCTGGACAGTATTACTGTACAGCTGAGAACGAGCTGGGGAGGAGGACGTCTGAATACATCTCTATTAATGTGACATGTGAGTGAAACAGTTCATTTAAAAATAACAGATTAAATGTGTCCAGTCTTTGCAGGAGAAGATTTTACTGTCATGTCTACGTTCTTGTGCTCCACATTCTCAGTCTGCTGTAATTCACTGAGCAGCTCCAGGAGACTTGAGGAGTTTTATGCTGTTTTGGGACCCAGATTCAAACAGTGCTACACACAGCTGTTCACACTTTATGGTTTAAATACTACACAATCTATTGTTGTAACACACACTTAACCTATTCTCTTAATACATCTCTAGATGCTCCAAAGCCTCCCTCTGTGTCAGTGAGTCCCTCTGCTGAGATAGTGGAGGGCAGTTCAGTGACTCTGACCTGTAGCAGTGATGCTAACCCAGCAGCTAACTACACCTGGTACAAGGAGAATGAAGACTCACCAAAAGCATCAGGACAGATCTTCACCATCACTGACTTCAGAGCTGAACACAGTGGGAATTATTACTGTGAAGCCCAGAACAGCAGAGGACGTCATAACGCCACCTTACAGCTGATTGTTGTGGCAGGTGAGTTATTAATTCCCCAACATGATCATTTATTGTCTGTGAAACCTTTGACAAAACCAACCCAGAATCCATTGTTTTTTATGAGAAGCCGTTTAGGCCAGAAATACATACTTCACTTGCACATACATGCATACTCTCAGTATTGTATATGAGTGTGAGAATGCATATATGTGCGAGTTGAGTACGTATGTATGTAAAAGTCAGTAAGTATATACATAAAAGTGAGTATGTGTGTTTGTATGTATGAGTGAGTATGTACGTACCATTGTCACAGGCCTAGGTTTTTTCATGCAGGGAGTCAGAGGACCAGCTCAATGCCTCAGGACAGAAGTCACCAATCTCGTGAGCAACTTAACTCATGGTGCAACTCATCTTTTTCCATAACACTATGGATATATAACTATAGTCCATTCTAACATGTAAAAAGAACGACAACACTTAATTCTGCATAGGTAACATTAGAGTTATCTAGAACACTCAAACAGTTTGTCTGGCTTTCAGCCCAAAATGCATTGCCTCAAGGCATGCTGGGGAAACTCTGGCCACCTATTCAACAACTGAGTTGAGTGTCAATGTAACCGGATGTAGGATGGTGATGACGTTGGAGGTCATTAACCTGAACCGGAAGTTGCTGCCACAATATGGCGCTGTGGGGATTTATTTACACGTGAAGGAGCTAGCCCTCTGACTCCCTGCACGATAAAACTGCATGATAAAACTGATATTCTCACTCTTACATATATACAGACTCACTTTTACATATATACATACTCAACTCGCACAAATATGCATTCTCACACACATATACACTACTGAGAGTATGCATGTATGTGCTCAGTACCAGTATATATGTATATGCAAGTGAAGTATGTATTTTTGTCCTTAACGGCTTCTCATAAGTTTTGCGCAACTTACAATCATGTTTGGATCCAATAACTCCTGTAACTTCCAGTGTTTGTGCTCTGTCACTGTTTTCCAGCTACATGGAAGTTACCCGTTGCTCTCTCAACCACTGCTGTGTTGCTGGTCTTCATATTCATCTTGGTCTTGTTCTGCATCAGGTGAGCAGTTCAGGTTCTCTGTGATTGAATTTACTTTGCATCATAAAGGAAACACTTACATATGTACAATGAAAGAGTTATTGGCCCTCTAGTCCCTATGATATAAAGCTTGTGGGTTTGAATCTGACCTGTGGCCCAGAGCCTTTCAAAAAGTGGGCAGTCGCTGCATCGCTCGAGAACAGCGACCATTTATTCTCTCAATGTGCATTTGAGCATTATATGAATGTATGCCTGAAAAAATATGAACCTATCCTGTAAAGTCTGTGATGAGTTAAGTTTTTCATTTGTTTCTTTGTTCGGACCTTTTATCCTCTCGTCAGAAGAGTGAGGTCTTCACAACACCCGTCTGAGGCTGAGGAGAGACCAGACAACAGAGCGCAGGTATAAACAGAAACTTCCTACCTTGTCCTTCTTTGCCTACTTTCTTCACCCACATGAATCACTTCCTTCTTCTTCTATCACCCTCTCATACTTTTCTATGTGAACCTCAACTCATGACCAGAATTAAGATAATGTGAAGGATTAGCTGCAGTGGAAGGTCAGAATGTTATACCGACTTTAAAACTTGTGAACTTGTCCTTTAAATACCCACAATAAATGACGTAATTTTAATATTTACAACATTAATGAGGTGATAATACAAACTCAGAAATATTTAAATATTTATTTATTATTTCCATAGGTGAAAAAACAAGCTTTTCTCAGAGGAAAATAAGGTCCCAGAACACTGTTTGAAGCTAGAAAGGTGGCAGGGTCCGCCACATAAAAACAAAGTAAAACAGTATAAACTGTGTTTTCCTTTGATGTCAGTTTGTTTATGTAGTTTGTTTGGACAGAAAAATAATCAGTCAATGAAGATCTTTCTCTTCTGATTAAAATTCCGTCCCCAAAACTACGTAGTGCTCCTTTAAAGACCATACGGGACTCCATGTATATGGTTGTAAATAATGTGTTTTGAATGAATATTGTGACCTCTGCTGGTGAGCAGTAGGTAGTGCAATAACAAAAACAAGCTTCAGGATCACACACGTCTATGTCTCAGCAAATTAGGCTGAAAACTCTCCACTTTTTAGTTAATTGAATGGTGATTTGATGCAACAGCGCAGTAAATGTTTATTTACTACCTTAAAGGGCCAGTTCACCCCTGTAGTTTTATTTATCCAGATTGTTTTGCTGTGAGTAGTTGAGTTTTGGAGTTATCAGCTGTAGAGATGTCGGCCTTCTCTCCAATATAATGGAACTAGACGGCACTTCGCCTCGACCTTGTTGTGAACAGTTTCATTATCTTGAGTAACCAGCTCATGATTTCTGGAAAGAAAGATTGCTGCAGAGTTTTTAAATTTAGTTTTTGGGCACACAACCCGAGCATCTAGTTCCATTATATTGGGTTAGGGTTTCTTTGTCAAGAGTTTGAATACATGGAAAATGTAAAAGTCCTCTTGTCCCTGTGGCCAGCAGAGAGAAGAGCTTCAGTACGGCAGCGTACGATTCACAAGGACCCAGGCAGACGCTCTCTACTCAAACTTCAGCCCAGCTCGGCCCCACAGGAACGAGGAGGAGAGTGTTGTATACGCGAGTCCAAACTTCATCAGTGCCTCAGGGTGAGCAGCTCCTCACACAGGAGAATCTTTGCTGCCGTTTTAATGAAATACACATTAAGTTTGAAGGCTGTTGCATGTGTCTGTTGTATTCTAAACTGAATTTCATGATTTTTGAGGTTTCTTGTTAATTATTTTACTATTTTTTCAACAAACTATTTTAATGTCTGTTTAATTCCTTCACAGAACAAACCATCAGGCAGCTATGGAGGATCCATCTGCACTGTACAGCAGAGTTATCAAAAGCCACCGAGTGTGACGACAGCATGGATCTGTGGGTTGTATTGATGGATCTTTTCTTCACTGATGGTTTGACTAAGAACGCAGCGTTGGGGCAACATTATTTCATTTATACCTCATTTATATTAATGAGGGTAGACTGAACATTAGAAACACCTCTCAGTGTAACACATGCAGTTCCACACAATGACCACAACACCTTCCTGCAACTGTTTAAACATAAATGAAACATTATAACTTTCATGAAGGCAGAATTTATTACAGGACTGTTGTCAGACTGTGTTAGTTTTGCTTTAGTGTATATAATAAAACTCCATCTGACTGTAGTTACAGCAGATTGCTTTTTTTCCCACTATTTTAATGATCACAACTGTTTATATCGCAAGTCAAATATCCTTTATATATATTCATATGCATATTTTCTGAATTTGTCTTTTTACTGCATTGAAATCTCAGCTTGTTATTATTATCTGTCTATACTGCTGTATGTATTTATCTACTTTGAAAACTCTGTTTACATTTGTCACATTTTCATCATCCTGCATGGAAAATAGCAAGTAAGACTCAAAGAAAAACGTACCTCTCTGACTGTATGTTGGCCGAATGACCAAAACAATTTTTTTTTTGTATTTTCTTTCACATTTTCAGCCTTTTGACTTTGGATATGTATTCAGGTCTGATTAAACAGAAGCTTTATCACATCATTTTGTTGTTGTGTCTGATATGAAAAGCATTCAATCATTTTGGGACATGAATTGACTTTGAAAAAGATCATTTTAGATTAACTGGGGTTTACCAATCTGTACATGTACTCAGTATTTTATTTTACCTACCTCAGTATTTTTATTTTATTTACCTCAGTATTTTTATTTTATTTACCTCAGTGTTTTATTTTCTTTACCTCAGTGTTTTATT
Source organism: Pagrus major (assembly GCF_040436345.1). Taxonomy (NCBI): domain Eukaryota; kingdom Metazoa; phylum Chordata; class Actinopteri; order Spariformes; family Sparidae; genus Pagrus; species Pagrus major. Next base: position 4,690,478 of record NC_133215.1, on the reverse strand, counting down.
GTATCTACCTCAGTATTTTTATTTTATTTACCTCTGTATTTTATATTATTTACCTCAGTGTTTTATTTTATTTACCTCAGTATTTAATTTTATAGCTACTTAAAGGGACTTGGGGCAGGATCAAGAAATAAGACTCAATAGTGACTCGCCGGCCGTTGCGGCCGTTAGGGTAACTGCAGCCATCAGCCAAGCCGGCGTGGGAGCGCGCATGAGCTCTTCACAGCAGTGCAGCTGATGCCGTCTCATCCCTATTCGTCAGACGCTTGACTCTTGGTCAAGTGCCCCTCGCGTCGATACCTGACGCAGGAGGCTACCCCTTTGCGTTAGTCTTATCCGCTACACATGAAGCAGCCGGGAAGCTGCTCGCTGTGTGTAGCGACACACAAGCGCAGCAATTTACAGTTACAGTTGATGCAGTCTGAAAGGCACGGCCGAAAGCAAAGACGGCATATCGAGGGACAGAAATATCGTCTCTGATACGGGATTGCTGTGTGTTAGCGGCTAATGTTGCTACACAGACACAAACAAACCGTTAGCCTGTGGCTACAGCCAGCTGCTAACGTCACCTCCTGGATAACAGGTTGGGCTTTCGGTCCCATATATAAAGGGACATATTTCTAACTATTCGGTTTCAGACTAAAGGACCGCGGAAAATGCGCAGTCTGTAACTATTCAGTGTTACACAGCGGTGGACTAAGTTGTTTGCAGCTAATGCTACTTTGCACGTTAGGTCACTCGAGTCCTCGGTGATCTCATATGATTTCCAATTCAAGCTCTAAACATGACCTGTGATGTTTTCTTACCTGGTTACTAGGAAATGAGCCATGTCAGCATCTGTTTCCAGTCCCAATTCAAGTTGAAGCTGCCTCCATGAGTCCAACACGTATCCTATGTGTATTCGGGTGCCAGCCCGCTTTGCTCGTAATTTTGTTTAGACTCACGACATGCCGTTGATAAAACCTTTGTTTTCTTCTTAGTATGACTTTTTAGTGGACTTTGTGTGATGGTGGGCTGTTGCTGGCTGTAGCAGAATCCATTACTACCCAAACACTAGTTTGGGTCCACGGCGTTTGTTTACTTCCTGTATCCAAGTCGAAAGCCGGTCGAGGACGCGCATTCAGTGTCATCTGACGTCACGTCCGCAGGACTGCGCGGGAAATTTGCGCCCGAATTGCAGTACATTATGCAGCACACAGCCTGTTCAAGGCAATGGAGAGATACGTGGGTGGGCTCATTCTTTTTGGCTTTGAACGCTTCATCACCCATTAGCATTAAAAATCTTAAAATCCTCCTTGAACCGACACCTTACCGTGGTGGAGGGGTTTGAGCACCTGAATGATCCTAGGAGCTATGTTGTCCGGGGCTTAATGCCCCTGGTAGGGTCTCCCAAGGCAAACAGGTCCTAGGTGACAGGTCAGACTAAGAGCGGTTCCAAAGCCCCCTATGATAGAAAAAACAACAACAAGGAAGTGTAAGTCGCCCGGAATGGCGTCACCGGGGCCCCACCCTGGAGCCAGGCCCGGGGTTGGGGCTCGCAGGCGAGCGCCTGGTGGCCAGGTCTTTGCCCACGGGACCCAGCCGGGCACAGCCCGAAGGAGCGACGTGGGCCCGCCCTCCAGTAGGCTCACCACCCGCAGGAGGGTTCAGAAGGGGCTGGTGCGTTGCGATTTGGATGGCTGTCCTGGGCCCGTGCCCTGGCGACCCAATCCCCGGACGGTGACTCGAGCCATGGGGACATGGAATGTCACCTCGCTGAGGGGGAAAGAGCCTGAACTGGTGCGGGAGGTTGAGCGCTACCGGCTAGAGATAGTTGGGCTCGCCTCCACGCACAGTCTGGGCTCTGGAACCCAACTCCTTGAGAGAGGCTGGACTCTCTTCTACTCTGGAGTTGCCCGTGGTGAGAGGCGGCGAGCTGGTGTGGGCCTGCTCATAGCTTCCCAGCTCAGCCGCCATGTGTTGGAGTTTTCCCCAGTGAACGAGAGGGTCGTTTCCCTGCGCCTTCGGGTCGGGGATAGGTCTCTCACTGTTGTTTCGGCCTACGGGCCAAACGGCAGTGCAGAGTACCCGGCCTTCTTGGAGTCCCTGGGAGGGGTACTGGAGAGTGCTCCAACTGGGGACTCCATCGTTCTACTGGGGGACTTCAATGCTCACGTGGGCAGCGACACAGTAACCTGGAGGGGTGTGATTGGGAGGAACGGCCTCCCTGATCTGAACCCGAGTGGTGTTCTGTTGTTGGACTTCTGTGCTAGCCACAGTTTGCCCATAACGAACACCATGTTCAAGCATAAGGGTGTTCATCAGTGCACGTGGCACCAGGACACCCTAGGCCGGAGGTCAATGATCGACTTTGTGGTCGTGTCATCTGACCTCCGGCCGTATGTCTTGGACACTCGGGTGAAGAGAGGGGCTGAGCTGTCAACTGATCACCACCTGGTGGTGAGTTGGTTTCGCTGGCAGGGGAGGAAGCTAGACAGACTTGGCAGACCCAAACGTATTGTGAGGGTCTGCTGGGAACGTCTGGTGGAACCCTCTGTCGGGGAGGTCTTCAACTCCCACCTCCGGGAGAGCTTTGACCAGATCCCGAGGGAGGCTGGGGACATTGAGTCCGAATGGGCCTTGTTCTCCGCTTCCATTGTTGACGCGGCTGTTAGGAGCTGTGGCCGTAAGGTCTCCGGTGCCTGTCGTGGCGGCAATCCCCGAACTCGGTGGTGGACACCGACAGTGAGGGATGCTGTCAAGCTGAAGAAGGAGTCCTATCGAGCCTGGTTGGCTCGGGGGACTCCTGAGGCAGCTGACGGGTACCGGCAGGCCAAGCGTGCTGCAGCACGGGCGGTCGCGGAAGCAAAGACTCGGGCCTGGTACCCCACCAACACTGTTTACGGTGGAGGCGGGGAGCTGTTGACCTCGACCGGGGATATCGTCGGGCGGTGGAAGGAGTACTTTGAGGATCTCCTCAATCCCACTGACACGTCTTCCATAGAGGAAGCAGAGGCTGGGGACTCGGAGGTTGATCCATTCATCACCCAAGCCGAAGTCACCGAGGTAGTCCGGAAGCTGCCCGGTGGCAAAGCACCGGGGGTGGATGAGATCCACCCTGAGTATCTCAAGTCTCTGGATGTTGTGGGGCTGTCTTGGCTGACACGTCTCTGCAACATCGCGTGGCAGTCGGGGACAGTGCCTCTGGACTGGCATTCCGGGGTGGTGGTCCCTCTATTCAAAAAGGGGGACCGGAGGGTGTGTTCCAACTATCGGGGGATCACACTCCTCAGCCTCCCTGGTAAAGTCTATTCCAGGGTACTGGAGAGGAGAATTCGGCCGATAGTCAAACCTCGGATTCAGGAGGAACACTGCGGTTTTCGTCCTGGCCGTGGAACACTGGACCAGCTCTATAACCTCCGCAGGGTGCTGGAGGGTTCATGGGAGTTTGCCCAACCAGTCCACATGTGTTTTGTGGACTTGGAGAAGGCATTCGACCGTGTCCCTCATGGCATTCTGTGGGAGGTGCTTCGGTAGTACGGGGTCAGGGGCCCTCTGCTAAGGGCTGTACGGTCCCTGTACGACCGGAGCAGGAGCTTGGTTCGCATTGCCGGCAGTAAGTCAGACCTGTGTACAGAACATGTTGGACTCCGGCAGGGCTGCCTTTTGTCACCGGTTCTGTTCCTTATTTTTATGGACAGAATTTCTAGGCGCAGTCATGGGCCGGAGGGGATCTGGTTCGGGAGCCACTGGATTTCATCCCTGCTTTTTGCAGATGATGTTGTCTTGTTGGCTCCTTCGAGCCGGGACCTCCAGCATGTCCTGGGGCGGTTTGCAGCCGAGTGTGAAGCAGCTGGGATGAGAATCAGCACCTCCAAGTCTGAGGCCATGGTTCTCGACCGGAAAAAGGTGGCTTGTTCCCTCTGGGTTGGGGGAGAGTTCCTGCCTCAAGTGGAGGAGTTCAAGTATCTCGGGGTCTTGTTCATGAGTGAGGGAAGGATGGAGCACGAGATTGACAGGCGGATTGGTGCGGTGGCCGCAGTAATGCGGTCGTTGTATCGGTCTGTCGTGGTGAAGAGAGAGCTGAGCCGAAAGGCGAAGCTCTCGATTTACCGGTCAGTCTACGTTCCTACCCTCACCTATGGTCATGAACTTTGGGTCGTGACCGAAAGAATAAGATCCCGGATACAAGCGGCCGAAATGAGTTTCCTTCGCAGGGTGGCAGGGCGCTCCCTTAGAGATAGGGTGAGGAGCTCTGTCACACGGGAGGAGCTCGGAGTAGAGCCGCTGCTCCTCCACATCGAGAGGAGTCAGCTGAGGTGGCTCGGGCATCTGTATCGGATGCCCCCTGGACACCTCCCTCGGGAGGTGTTCCAGGCATGCCCCACCGGGAGGAAGAGACCCCGAGGAAGACCCAGGACATGCTGGAGTGACTATGTCGCCCGGCTGTCCTGGGAATGCCTTGGGATCCTCCCGGAGGAGCTGGAGGAAGTGTCCGGGGAGAGGGAAGTCTGGGTGTCCCTGCTCAGGCAGCTGCCCCCGCAACCCGGCCCCGGATAAGTGGTAGAAAATGGATGGATGGATAGATCTTAAAATGCATGTTTATAATTTCACAGATCCTGCCCCAAGTTCCTTTAAGCATTTTTATTGTAGGTCTGTACAGTCTCTGATGTGTGTGGAGAGGGAGTTCCAGAGGGAGGGGGCAGCAACTGAGAAGGCTGTGTCGCCCCAGGTTCGGTGCTTGGTCCTGTGTGGTGGAGTGAGGAAGTTTGCGTTGGAGGAGCAGACGGTGAGGGACGGGTTGTGGCGGGCTTTGTGAGTGAGGAGGTGTATTTTTAATTGAATCCGTTGTGAGACAGGGAGCCAGTGGAGTTTCTGGAGGACGGGGGTGATGTGGTCACGGGTGCGGGTGTGGGTGAGAAGGCGAGCAGCAGAGTTCTGGACGTATTGGAGTTTATTTAGGAATTTGGATGGTGTGCCATAGAGGATGCTGTTGCAGTAGTCAATTCTGGAGGTGATGAAGGCATGGATCAGGGTTTCTGCAGCAGAGAAGGAGAGTGATGGGCGGAGACGGGCTATGTTTTTGAGGTGGAAGAAGGCAATTCTGGTGATTTGACTTATGTGTTTTTGAAAGGAGAGGTTGTTGTCAAAGATGACTCCGAGGTTGTGACTGTGTGGGGAGGGAGAGAGGGTGGAGTTGTCTAGGGTGAGGCAGAAGTTGTGAGTGGTTTTGATGAGGGATTTCCGGCCGATGATGACCATGTCCAATTTTTCGCAATTTAGTTGGAGGAAGTTTGTTTGCATCCAGGATTTGATTTCAGTGAGGCAGTTGGTGAGTGTGGAGTGGGTGGCAGTGGTGATGGATTTTGTGGAGATGTAGATTTGGATGTCGTCAGCGTAGCAGTGGAAATGGAGACCATGACGGCGTATGATGTTGCCAAGGGGAAGCATGTATAGGATGAAGAGGAGTGGACCAAGCACTGAACCCTGTGGGACGCCTTGGGACAGAGGAGCAGTGGAGGAGGTGCAGTTGTTGATGTGGACGAACTGTTGTCTGTTTGTGAGATATGATTTTAACCAGGAGAGGGCAGTGCCGGTGATGTTGAGGGAGGATTCAAGGAGGGAGAGATGAATGGAGTGGTTGATGGTGTCGAAAGCTGCAGTGAGGTCCAGGAGGATGAGGATGCTGAGGTGGCCGGAGTCTGCAGAGAGGAGGAGGTCATCAGTGACTTTAAGGAGGGCTGTTTCTGAGCTGTGTTGAGAACAGAAACCGGATTGAAAAGGTTCAAAGAGGTTGGTGGAGATGAGGTTGGTTTTGAGTTGAGTGGCAACGGTGCGTCCCAGTGTTTTTGATAAAAAAAATGGAAGTTGGAGATGGGCCAGAAATTTGTCATAATGTCAGGGTTGAGTCCAGGATTTTTGAGAATGGGGGTGACAGCTGCCAGTTTGAGTGACTGGGGGACTGAACCAGAGCTGAGGGAGGAGTTGATTATTTTTGTGATGAGGGAGGAGATGGCTGGAAGACAGTTCTTGACCAGGTGGGATGGGATGGGGTCCAGGGCACAGGTGGAGCTTTTCATTTCTGCCATGATGGTGGACAGGTCCCTTGGAGACACAGGGAGAACTGAGACAGGGGTTGAGAGGTGAGCGGGGGAGGTGTGAGTGAAGGAGTGGAGGGGGTAGGGGTAGGGGAGGTGGACAGGTTGCTGTAGATGTTGTCGATTTTTGTTTGGAAAAATGAAAGGAAGGAGTTGCATTTATTGGTTGTGAAGGAGTTGGAGGTGTTGTCAATGGGAGAAGAGAGCTTTGGGGTTGGTGGAGCCAGAGTGAATGAGGTGGGAGTAGTAGGTGGAGCGGGTTTTGGTGAGAGCATCCATGTATTGCTGAAGATAGTCTGTATGAATGTCTGGTTCAGGCTTTTTAATTTAATCAAAGGTCAGGTTAAAATCAAGACTGACTGAACCTTTGCTGTTCTGCTGCCTCGCGTTTGGAACAATATCACATTTAGTGTTCAGTTTGCTGATACGTCCATGTTTTACCTGCATTGTTTGTAAAGCAACAGTAAGAATCATTTCTTCATTTCATCTTGAGGGTTCACAGGCGTTTGTCTCTTCATACATGCTAATAATAAAGAGGAAGGAAGCAGTCGGTTAACACCTCGATGTGTGTTTAAAACAAGTGAACCAACCAGAGAGAGACAAAATGTCTCGTGACCACGTCCACCCTCTTTATGTAGAAGTGTTTGGTGAGATGACCTGACATTCAGTACTTCTCATGTATGTGATCGACCTGCTGATTTAACAGGCGTGAGGAGAAGCTATGAGTTTAACAGCAGCAGCGAGTGGATTTGTTGTCGTCCTTCTGTCTGCACAAGGTACTGTACGTCTACATTTATACTGTAAGACTGTTAGCATTTTTTTTTATAACTTGTTTTTGCCTCGTTTCCTGCTGCAGTTTATCTGCCCAGCACCAGACAACAAAGTTAGCATCTGGCTGGAGACCAAAGTAGGGTATTTAGATGTTAGACAGATATTTCCCTCAGTATTTGTGACTCTTTCTTGCTTCAGGATAAATTTGTCAGTGTTTTCTATCCGTGAGAAAAGTTGCTCACACCTCAGAGTTCTGCATTTCTCTACAGCTATCATTCACACTCTGCAGCAGCCTGACCACAGGAAGATGAGCAGCCACCAGACATTTTTTTCATGTGTCACACCCTTCTTATAAGTACTTCTCTCTAAGTACTGTGTTAAAGTACACAGTGTCAATACAAGACCACAGCAGCCCACAAACACCCGCTATAAAGCAGCCAACTTTAGCGCAATTATTTAATCATTGTGTTACGTATGACAAGAAAGGGGCCCGGTGGACAGCTTTTACAGATGCAGTCATGTTGCATATCGCTAAAGATATGGTGCCCATATATACAGTGGAAAAGCCGGGGTTCATCCACATGCTGAAAACTTTCGACCCCAGGTATGTGTTACGAAGCCACTACGGGGCATGCCTCAAGCCAGAGGTAGTAGACAGGCTTGTCTTCCTGGCCAAAAATATGATTTAAAAAAAAAAAAACATGTTGAAACTAAAGACAGCAAGCACACACCTCATGTCCTGTACAGCTACCAACATGTGATGTTTACTATGCAATGCATGCAGATGTTTAATTCAGGGATACAAAATACTTTTTGTATACAAAAGGCACCTTCATTTATCTGCAAAAAAGAAAGACACACATGTATTTTTTTCAAGAGGAGGCACTTTTATTTATTTTTTCAAGTGAGTTTTAGGGTGCACTGTTTACAATGGCGGGAACAAACAGAATGGGTACATAAAAATGATAACAGATAAGAAGCAATCTGACAGAATACAAATAAAACAGAAAAAAGTGCTTGAAAATGATGAGAAACACTAAACAAACAAACAAAACACAAATAAAACAGAGGTGCATAAAAGACAAATGGCAGACAACCATACAGGATATATATTGTCATATTGTCAGTGTTTTCTATCCAAGAGAAAAGTTGCTCACACCTCAGAGTTCTGCATTTCTCTACAGCTCTCATTCACACTCTGCAGCAGCCTGACCACAGGAAGATGAGCAGCCAGCAGACACTTTTTTCATGCGTCACACCCTTCTTATAAGTACTTCTCTCTAAGTACAGTGTTAAAGTACACAGTGTCAATACATTGTTGCTCCTTCACTGCAGCCTCTGTGTGATGTCCGTCCTCAGTGCTCTCAGAGATCATGTGCACATCTTTCACTGTTCCTTTGCTTTAAATATTCTCATGTAAACCTTAATGATTTGTACATTTCTCCAAACCTCTGTTGACTTTCATGAACCACAAATACCACTGAAACTTGATTTACAGCATCAACCCATTTTTAAAACAGACCTTAAGAGAAACGTGTGATACAGAATAAGTCTAACGTACCGTTCTAGTTAAGATAACAGAGACTGCCCAAAAACCTGTTGATGAATTTTCATTCATCTGATTAACACAGGTGAGAAAGGAGATTCAGGAGACGTGATGCCTTACGTTGAAGTATTTAATGAAGCTCCATGGAGGAGAACATAGCTCAACAGTACATGTAGTGAGACAGTGTATTGCTTCACCAGTGCTGAAGGACACTTCCTGGTCTCTGACTATTTAACCTGCTACTGAATACTGCTTGTTTAAGTCACGTTGTAATCGATGGAAGATGATGGATTTTGGTCGATCGTGAAGCTGGTGTGTTTCTCGTATGAGATGTAGTGAAGGTTAGTGAAGGCACAGGAACCTCTGCACACACAGGAGCCTGTGACCCCGAGCATGACCTCAGGGTAACTCTACCTCCTCTGTAAGCAGAGTGGGAGATGTATATAGACAAATGTACTACTATGAACCTATGAGACTGAACTTGTGAAAATTCCTTTACAAAACCGTCTGAAGGCTGCCTTTGCTCACCCACCCCAAACACAGGTTTGTAGGAAGAGAGCCACAGTATTTTGGGAAGTGTAGCTTCACAGACTGAAGCTCCTCCTCTACAGTGAAAATCTGTCTCCTGATGATGTTTTGAGTCTGATTGTAGTTTCTGATGTGCTCTGTGTTGCAGTGATACAGGGTCAGAATGACTGGGGAGTGACTTACAGCTCTACTGAGATCTGTGCCTTAAAAGGATCAACAGTGGAAATAAGATGCACATACACATACCCATCCAGAATAGATGGTGGTGATACTGAAGTTAAGGAAACATTCTGGTTTACAAAACTGAGTGGAAATCAACCTGTGGATCTGAGTACAGACTCAGATTATCAAGGTTGTGTTGAGTACAGTTGTTATGAGAAGAGCTGCACTCTGAGAATCACAGACCTGAGAGAGAGCGACTCAGCTGAGTACAAGTTCAGGTTCATAACAAACCAACCAGGTGGGAGATATACTGGTTCACCTGGAGTCACTTTGAGGGTCACAGGTAACATTTTCATTCATATTTTAATTGTTTCCAAATGTTCAACATCTAGACAACAATAATATAAATGTGTTGTGTGTGTATGTTGACAGTTTGTCTAAAATAACATCCTTGTTCCTTCTTCACATCCAGATCTCCAGGTGAAGGAGAGCAGATCCTCATATACTAGCTGGAGAGAGCTGAAGTGTCACAGCAGTTGTCGTCTACCTGATCGTTCTTCCTACATCTGGTACATAAATGGACAGAACATTCAGTCACAAACATCTTCTACTTATTCACTCTACTATTATTCTGCAGACAGTTATTCCTGTGCTGTTAAAGGACACGAGGATTTCCCCTCTCCTCCAGTGTGTGAGTTTACTACACTAACATAACACCATCTGATGGAGTCTTATAACTACATGTATTTTAATATGGAGACCCTCATTGTGACTCTTCATCAACTCTGGTTTAAAAATGATCAAAACTTTGTTTTATCTTTCAGGTGTCAAAGGTCAAACCTGCAACAGAGTGATTTACACTGACAGAAGCATCTGTGCCTCCAAAGGCTCATCAGTGGACATTTCTTGCACTTACAGCAGTTATTACAATATCAAATCTAAATTCTGGTTCAGTCCTGAACGTTCTCATCAGTGGCAGAGTCCTTCACAGCCTGAGGACCTCAGTGAAGACTCCCAGTTTGCAGGTCATGTTCAGGTCCTTGAAACAAAGACAGGACGCTCCACTCTGAGAATCACTGACCTGACAGAGAGTGATTCAGCTCAGTATCACTTTAAATTCACAGCAGGAAGGTTTGAATGGAGGAGTAGTTTACCTGGTACAACTCTGACTGTCACAGGTACTGATGAACACACACTGATGTAAAACATCAACATAGTACATTTAGAAACAGTGAACATGTTGAAAATGATGGATCATCATGAGTTTGTGTAATAATGACTGTTGTGTTGGCACTAATGTTCACTGCTAGTTCTAGGAATAGTATCTGTTGTGTTGTCGTGTGTGTACATCTATCACTGATTTCTGTCAGAACCAGTGATAATAATATTGTTTCTTGTTCTCATATCCAGCTCTGCAGGTGCAGGTGACCAGAACAACAGTCCACCAGTCTGATACTGAGGCAGAGCTGAAGTGTCACAGCAGCTGCAGTCCAGCTGGTCGTCTTTCCTACGTCTGGTTCAAGAACGGACAGAAAGTCACAGGGGTGGAGACATCTTCTTTTAAAGGCCGGGTTTATCCTGGAGACATCATCTCTTGTGCTTTGAAAGGACATGAGAACTACGGCTCTCCTTCAGTCTGTGAGTTTGATCCACTGTATCAGGAAAAATCACATATACACACTGGCTACAAATTACAGACAGACACATGTGTAAAGTAGTAAAAGTACAAATCATATTTCTTGGCTGTCAGTTTCCACCAGGAGGAGTCTGACCAGGGACAGCTCCACGATCAGCTCTCTACACAGCCACTGTGACAAATAGAGACAATTACAATAGAAACAGAGAAAGATACATTTCAATCACAACAGTCAATTGTCTGTGAAAACATATTCTAATGTTTCATTATTACATGTTCATATCTCCTCCAGATGCTCCAAAGCTTCCCTCTGTGTCAGTGAGTCCCTCTGCTGAGATAGTGGAGGGCAGTTCAGTGACTCTGACCTGTAGCAGTGATGCTAACCCAGCAGCTAAATACACCTGGTACAAGAAGAATGGAGATCCAGACCTTCAACCTCTCAGTAAAGAACCACAGCTTGTCTTCAGCTCCATCCAGTCCTTTGACTCTGGAGAGTATTACTGTGCAGCTGAGAAGGAGCTGGGGAGGAGGACGTCTGAATACATCTCTATTAATGTGACATGTGAGTGAAACAGTTCATTTAAAAATAACAGATTAAATGTGTCCAGTCTTTGCAGGAGAAGATTTTACTGTCATGTCTACGTTCTTGTGCTCCACATTCTCAGTCTGCTGTAATTCACTGAGCAGCTCCAGGAGACTTGAGGAGTTTTATGCTGTTTTGGGACCCAGATTCAAACAGTGCTACACACAGCTGTTCACACTTTATGGTTTAAGTACTACACAATCTATTGTTGTAACACACTTAACCTATTCTCTTAATACATCTCCAGATGCTCCAAAGCTTCCCTCTGTGTCAGTGAGTCCCTCTGCTGAGATAGTGGAGGGCAGTTCAGTGACTCTGACCTGTAGCAGTGATGCTAACCCAGCAGCTAACTACACCTGGTACAAGGAGAATGGAGATCCAGACCTTCAACCTCTCAGTAAAGAACCACAGCTTGTCTTCAGCTCCATCCAGTCCTCAGACTCTGGAGAGTATTACTGTACAGCTGAGAACGAGCTGGGGAGGAGGACGTCTGAATACATCTCTATTAATGTGACATGTGAGTGAAACAGTTCATTTAAAAATAACAGATTAAATGTGTCCAGTCTTTGCAGGAGAAGATTTTACTGTCATGTCTACGTTCTTGTGCTCCACATTCTCAGTCTGCTGTAATTCACTGAGCAGCTACTGGAGACTTGAGGAGTTTTATGCAGTTTTGGGACCCAGATTCAAACAGTGCTACACACAGCTGTTCACACTTTATGGTTAAAATACTACACAATCTATTGTTGTAACACACTTAACCTATTCTCTTAACACATCTCCAGATGCTCCAAAGCTTCCCTCTGTGTCAGTGAGTCCCTCTGCTGAGATAGTGGAGGGCAGTTCAGTGAATCTGACCTGTAGCAGTGATGCTAACCCAGCAGCTAATTACACCTGGTACAAGGAGAATGAAGACTCACCAAAAGCATCAGGACAGATCTTCACCATCACTGACTTCAGAGCTGAACACAGTGGGAATTATTACTGTGAAGCCCAGAACAGCAGAGGACGTCATAACTCCACCTTACAGCTGATTGTTGTGGCAGGTGAGTTATAAATTCCCCAACATGATCATTTATTGTTTGTGAAACCTTTGACAAAACCAACCCCTCTCTCACACGTTCAATTAGAAAATCCATTGTTTTTTATGATAAGCCGTTTAGGCCAGAAATACATACTTGACGTACGTATGTAAACGTCTGTATGACTTTCTGTAAAAGTATGTTTGTATGTAAAAGTGAGTATGTATGTATGTATGTGTTGGGCATCAACATTGTCACAGGTCTAGGTTTTATCATGCAGGTAGTCAGAGGGCTAGGACAATGCCTCAGGACAGATGCACCTATCTTGTTAGCAACTTAAGTCATGGTGCAACTCATCTTTTTCCATAACATTAACTATAGTCCACTCTAACATTTAAAAAGAACGACAACACTAAATTCTGCATAGGTAACATTAGAGTTATCTAGAACACTCTTAAATACAGTTTGTCTGGCTTTCAGCCCAAAACGCATTGCCTCAAGGCATGCTGGGGAAACTCCGCCCACCTCAACTGAGTTGAGTGTCAATGTAACCGGATGTAGGATGATGATGACGTTGGAGGTCATTAACCTGAACCGGAAGTTGCTGCCACAATATGGCGCTGTGGGGATTTATTTACACGCGAAGGAGCTGGCCCTCTGACTCCCTGCATGATAAAACTGATATTCTCACTCTTACATACATAAATACTCACTTTTACATACATACATACTCAATTTTACATATATACATACTCAACTCGCACAAATATGCATTCTCACACGCATATACACTACTGAGAGTATGCATGTATGTGCAAGTGAAGTATTTATTTTTGGCCTTAACGGCTTCTCATAGTTTTTGCGCAACTTGCAGTCATGTTTGGACCCAATAACCCCTGTTACTTCCAGATTTGTGCTCTGTCACTGTTTTCCAGCTACATGGAAGTTACCAGTTGCTCTCTCAACCACTGCTGCTTTTCTGGTCTTCATATTTCTCTTGGTCTTGTTCTGCATCAGGTGAGCAGTTCAGTTTCTCTGTGATTGAATTTACTTTGCATCTTAAAGGAAATACTTACATATGTACAATGAAAGAGTTATTGGCCCTCTAGTCCCTATGACATAAAGCTTGTTTTAAGAAAAACATGTGTTGAAGTACCCCAGTAGCTCAGCTGGTAGAGCGTGCGCCTCATGTACAGAGGCTGCAGTGGCCCTGGGTTTGAATCTGACCTGTGGCCCTCTGCTGCACGTCATCCCCTCCTCTCTTTAGAAGTCCAGGAAATTCATCTTTGACACCAGAACCTTTCAAAAAGTGGGCAGTCGCTGCATCGCTCCATATATCATTTACCATTTATTCTCTCAATGTACATTTGAGCATTGTATGAATGCATGCTTGAAAAATATGAACCTATCCTGTAAAGTCTGTGATGAGTTAAGTTATTGGTTTGTTTCTCTGTTCGGACCTTTTATCCTCTCGTCAGAAGAGTGAGGTCTTCACAACACCCGTCTGAGGCTGAGGAGAGACCAGACAACAGAGTGCAGGTATAAACAGAAACATGCTACCTTGTCCTTCTTTGCCTACTTTCTTCACCCACATGAATCACTTCCTTCTTCTTCTATCACCCTCTCATACTTTTGTATGTGAACCTCAACTCATGACCAGAATTAAGATAATGTGAAGGATTAGCTGCAGTGGAAGGTCAGAATGTTATACCGACTTTAAAACTTGTGAACTTGTCCTTTAAATACCCACAATAAATGAAATAATTTTAATATTTACAACATTAATGAGGTGATAATACAAACTCAGAAATATTTATTATTTCCATAAGTGAATAATCAAGCTGTTCTCAGAAGAAAATAAGGTCCTAGAACACTGTTTGAAGCTAGAAAGGTGGCAGGGTCCGCCACATATAAACAAAGTAAAACAGTATAAATTATGTTGTCCTTTAAGGTCAGTCTGTTTATTCAGTTTATTCAGTTATGAACACAGAGAGTTTGTTTATTTAGTTTGTTTGGACAGAAAAATAATCAGTCAATGAAGATCTTTCTCTTCTTATTAAAATTCCCTCCCCAAAACTACGTAGTGCTCCTTTAAAGACCATACAGGACTCCATGTATATGGTTGTAAATAATGTGTTTTAAATGAATATTGTGACCTCTGCTGGTGAGCAGTAGGTAGTGCAATAACAAAAACAAGCTTCAGGATCACACACGTCTATGTCTCAGCAAATTAGGCTGAAAACTCTCCACTTTTTAGTTAATTGAATGGAGATTTGATGCAAAAGCGCAGTAAATGTTTTATTTACTACCTTAAAGGGCCAGTTCACTCCTGTAGTTGTATTTATCCATCCAGATTGTTTTGCTGTGAGTAGTTGAGTTTTGGAGTTATCAGCTGTAGAGATGTCGGCCTTCTCTCCAATATAATGGAACTAGACGGCACTTAGCCTCGACCTTGTTGTGAACAGTTTCATTATCTTGAGTAACCAGCTCATGATTTCTGGAAAGAAAGATTGCTGTAGAGTTTTTAAATGTATTTTTTGGGACACAAGCCGAGCATCTTGCTCCATTATATTGGGTTATGGTTTCTTTGTCAAGAGTTTGAATACATGGAAAATGTAAAAGTCCTCTTGTCCCTGTGGCCAGCAGAGAGAAGAGCTTCACTACGGCAGCGTACGATTCACAAGGACCCAGGCAGACGCTCTCTACTCAAACTTCAGCCCAGCTCGGCCCCACAGGAACGAGGAGGAGAGTGTTGTATACGCGTCTCCAAACTTCATCAGTGCCTCAGGGTGAGCAGCTCCTCACACAGGAGAATCTCTGCTGCTGTTTGAGTTTTAATGAAATACACATTAAGTTTGAAGGCTGTTGCATGTGTCAGTTGTATTTTAAACTGAATTTCGTGATTTTTGAGGTTTCTTGTTAATTATTTTACCATTTTTTCAACAAACTATTTTAATGTCTGTTTAATTCCTTCACAGAACAAACCATCAAGCAGCTATGGAGGATCCATCTGCACTGTACAGCAGAGTTATCAAAAGCCCCCGAGTGTGACGACAGCATGGATCTGTGGGTTGTACTGATGGATCTTTTCTTCACTGATGGTTTGACTAAGAACGCAGCGTTGGGGCAACATTATTTCATTTATACCTCATTTATATTAATGAGGGTAGACTGAACATTGGAAACACCTCTCAGTGTAACACATGCAGTTCCACACAATGACCACAACACCTTCCTGCAACTGTTTAAACATAAATGAAACATTATAACTTTCATGAAGGCAGAATTTATTACAGGACTGTTGTCAGACTGTGTTAGTTTTGCTTTGGTGTATATAATAAAACTCCATCTGACTGTAGTTACAGCAGATTTTTATTTTTGTTTTACTATTTTAATGATCACAACTGTTTATATCGCAAGTCAAATATCCTTTATATATATTCACATGCTCATTTTCTGAATTTGTCTTTTTACTGCATTGAAATCTCAGCTTGTGATTATTATCTGTCTATACTGCTGTATGTATTTATCTACTTTGAAAACTCTGTTTACATTTGTCACATTTTCATCATCCTGCATGGAAAATAGCAAGTAAGACTCAAAGAAAAAACTAATCTCTCTGACTGTATGTTGGCCGAATGACCAAAACATTTTTTTAGTTTTTTCTTTCACATTTTCAGCCTTTTGACTTTGGATATGTATTCAGGTCTAATTAAACAGAAGCTTTATCACATCATTTTGTTGTTGTGTCTGATATGAAAAGCACTCAATCATTTTGGGACATGAATTGACTTTGAAAAAGATCATTTTAGATTAACTGGGGTTTACCAATCTGTACATGTACTCAGTATTTTATTGTATCTACCTCAGTATTTTTATTTTATTTACCTCTGTATTTTATATTATTTACCTCAGTGTTTTATTTTATTTACCTCAGTATTTAATTTTATAGCTACTTAAAGGGACTTGTGGCAGGATCAAGAAATAAGACTCAATAGTGACTCGCCGGCCGTTGCGGCCGTTAGGGTAACTGCAGCCATCAGCCAAGCCGGCGTGGGAGCGTGCATGAGCTCTTCACAACAGTGCAGCTGATGCCGTCTCATCCCTATTCGTCAGACACTTGACGCTTGGTCAAGTGCCCCTCGCGTCGATACCTGACGCAGGAGGCTTCCCCTTTGCGTTAGTCTTATCCACTACACATGAAGCAGCCGGGAAGCTGCTCGCTGTGGACGGCATATCGGGGGACAGAAATATCGTCTCTGAAACGGGATTGCTGTGTGTTAGCGGCTAATGGTGCTACACAGACACAAACAAACCGTTAGCCTGTGGCTACAGCCAGCTGCTAACGTCACCTCCCGGATAACAGGTTGGGCTTTCGGTCCCATATATAAAGGGACATATGGTGCGGATTGGTGCGGCGGACGCAGTAATGCGGTCGTTGTATCGGTCTGTCGTGGTGAAGAGAGAGCTGAGCCGAAAGGCGAAGCTCTCGATTTACCGGTCAGTCTACGTTCCTACCCTCACCTATGGTCATGAACTTTGGGTCGTGACCGAAAGAATAAGATCCCGGACACAAGTGGCCGAAATGAGTTTCCTTCGCAGGGTGGCAGGGCGCTCCCTTAGAGATAGGGTGAGGAGCTCTGTCACACGGGAGGAGCTCGGAGTAGAGCCGCTGCTCCTCCACATCGAGAGGAGTCAGCTGAGGTGGCTCGGGCATCTGTATCGGATGCCCCCTGGACACCTCCCTCGGGAGGTGTTCCAGGCATGCCCCACTGGGAGGAAGAGACCCCGAGGAAGACCCAGGACATGCTGGAGTGGCTATGTGGCCCGGCTGTCCTGGGAATGCCTTAGGATCCTCCCGGAGGAGCTGGAGGAAGTGTCCGGGGAGAGGGAAGTCTGGGTGTCCCTGCTCAGGCAGCTGCCCCCGCAACCCGGCCCCAGATAAGCGGTAGAAAATGGATGGATGGATAGATCTTAAAATGCATGTTTATAATTTCACAGATCCTGCCCCAAGTTCCTTTAAGCATTTTTATTGTAGGTCTGTACAGTCTCTGATGTGTGTGGGGAGGGAGTTCCAGAGGGAGGGGGCAGCAACTGAGAAGGCTGTGTCGCCCCAGGTTCGGTGCTTGGTCCTGTGTGGTGGAGTGAGGAAGTTTGTGTCGGAGGAGCAGACGGTGAGGGACGGGTTGTGGCGGGCTTTGTGAGTGAGGAGGTGTATTTTGAATTGAATCCATTGTGAGACAGGGAGCCAGTGGAGTTTCTGGAGGACGGGGGTGATGTGGTCACGGGTGCGGGTGTGGGTGAGAAGGCGAGCAGCAGAGTTCTGGACGTATTGAAGGAGGTGATGAAGGCATGGATCAGGGTTTCTGCAGCAGAGAAGGAGAGTGATGGGCGGAGACGGGCTATGTTTTTGAGGTGGAAGAAGGCAATTCTGGTGATTTGACTTATGTGTTTTTGAAAGGAGAGGTTGTTGTCAAAGATGACTCCGAGGTTGCGACTGTGTGGGGAGGGAGAGAGGGTGGCGTTGTCTAGGGTGAGGCAGAAGTTGTGAGTGGTTTTGATGAGGGATTTGTGGCCGATGATGACCATGTCCAATTTTTCGCAATTTAGTTTGAGGAAGTTTGTTTGCATCCAGGATTTGATTTCAGTGAGGCAGTTGGTGAGTGTGGAGTGGGTGGCAGTGGTGATGGATTTTGTGGAGATGTAGATTTGGATGTCGTCAGCGTAGCAGTGGAAATGGAGACCATGACGGCGTATGATGTTGCCAAGGGGAAGCATGTATAGGATGAAGAGGAGTGGACCAAGCACTGAACCCTGTGGGATGCCTTGGGACAGAGGAGCAGTGGAGGAGGTGCAGTTGTTGATGTGGACGAACTGTTGTCTGTTTGTGAGATATGATTTTAACCAGGAGAGGGCAGTGCCGGTGATGTTGAGGGAGGATTGAAGGAGGGAGAGAAGAATGGAGTGGTTGATGGTGTCGAAAGCTGCAGTGAGGTCCAGGAGGATGAGGATGCTGAGGATGCTGAGTCTGCAGAGAGGAGGAGGTCGTCAGTGACTTTAAGGAGGGCTGTCTCTGTGCTGTGTTGAGAACAGAAGCCGGATTGAAAAGGTTCAAAGAGGTCGGTGGAGATGAGGTGGGTTTTGAGTTGAGTGGCAACGGTGCGTCCCAGTGTTTTTGATAAAAAATGGAGGTTGGAGATGGGCCAGAAATTTGTCATAATGTCAGGGTTGAGTCCAGGTTTTTTGAGAATGGGGGTGACAGCTGCCAGTTTGAGTGACTGAGGGACTGAACCAGAGCTGAGGGAGGAGTTGATTATTTTTGTGATGAGGGAGGAGATGGCTGGAAGACAGTTCTTGACCAGGTGGGATGGGATGGGGTCCAGGGCACAGGTGGGGCTTTTCATTTCTGCCATGATGGTGGACAGGTCCCTTGGAGACACAGGGGAGAACTGAGACAGGGGTTGAGAGGTGAGGGGGGGAGGGGTGAGTGAAGGAGTGGAGGGGGTAGGGGTAGGGGAGGTGGACAGGTTGCTGTAGATGTTGTCAATTTTTGTTTGGAAAAATGAAAGGAAGCAGTTGCATTTATCGGTTGTGAAGGAGTTGGAGGTGTTGTCAATGGGAGAAGAGAGCTTTGGGGTTGGTGGAGCCAGAGTGAATGAGGTGGGAGTAGTAGGTGGAGCGGGTTTTGGTGAGAGCATCTATGTATTGCTGAAGATAGTCTGTATGAATGTCTGGTTCAGGCTTTTTAATTTAATCAAAGGTCAGGTTAAAATCAAGACTGACTGAACCTTTGCTGTTCTGCTGCCTCGCCTTTGGATCAATATCACATTTAGTGTTCAGTTTGCTGATACGTCCATGTTTTACCTGCATTGTTTGTAAAGCAACAGTAAGAATCATTTCTTCATTTCATCTTGAGGGTTCACAGGCGTTTGTCTCTTCATACATGCTAATAATAAAGAGGAAGGAAGCAGCCGGTTAACACCTCGATGTGTGTTTAAAACAAGTGAACCAACCAGAGAGAGACAAAATGTCTCGTGACCACGTCCACCCTCTTTATGTAGAAGTGTTTGGTGAGATGACCTGACATTCAGTACTTCTCATGTATGTGATCGACCTGCTGATTTAACAGGCGTGAGGAGAAGCTATGAGTTTAACAGCAGCAGCGAGTGGATTTGTTGTCGTCCTTCTGTCTGCACAAGGTACTGTACGTCTACATTTATACTGTAAGACTGTTAGCATTTTTTTTTATAACTTGTTTTTGCCTCGTTTCCTGCTGCAGTTTATCTGCCCAGCACCAAACAACAAAGTTAGCATCTGGCTGGAGACCAAAGTAGAGTATTTAGATGTTAGACAGATATTTCCCTCAGTATTTGTGACTCTTTCTTGCTTCAGGATAAATTTGTAAGTGTTTTCTATCCGTGAGAAAAGTTGCTCACACCTCAGAGTTCTGCATGTCTCTACAGCTATCATTCACACTCTGCAGCAGCCTGACCACAGGAAGATGAGCAGCCACCAGACATTTTTTTCATGTGTCACACCCTTCTTATAAGTACTTCTCTCTAAGTACTGTGTTAAAGTACACAGTGTCAATACAAGACCACAGCAGCCCACAAACACCCGCTATAAAGCAGCCAACTTTAGCGCAATTATTTAATCATTGTGTTACGTATGACAAGAAAGGGGCCCGGTGGACAGCTTTTACAGATGCAGTCATGTTGCATATCGCTAAAGATATGGTGCCCATATATACAGTGGAAAAGCTGGGGTTCATCCACATGCTGAAAACTTTCGACCCCAGGTATGTGTTACGAAGCCACTATGGGGCATGCCTCAAGCCAGAGGTAGTAGACAGGCTTGTCTTCCTGGCCAAAAATATAATTTAAAAAAAAATGTTGAAACTAAAGACAGCAAGCACACACCTCATGTCCTGTACAGCTACCAACATGTGATGTTTACTATGCAATGCATGCAGATGTTTAATTCAGGGATACAAAATACTTTTTGTATACAAAAGGCACCTTTATTTATCTGCAAAAAAGAAAGACACACGTGTATTTTTTTCAAGAGGAGGCACTTTTATTCATTTTTTCAAGTGAGTTTTAGGATGCACTGTTTACAATGGCGGGAACAAACAGAATGGGTACATAAAAATGATAACAGATAAGAAGCAATCTGACAGAATACAAATAAAACAGAAAAAAGTGCTTGAAAATGATGAGAAACACTAAACAAACAAACAAAACACAAATAAAACAGAGGTGCATAAAAGACAAATGGCAGACAACCATACAGGATATATATTGTCATATTGTCAGTGTTTTCTATCCGTGAGAAAAGTTGCTCACACCTCAGAGTTCTGCATTTCTCTACAGCTCTCATTCACACTCTGCAGCAGCCTGACCACAGGAAGATGAGCAGCCACCAGACACTTTTTTCATGCGTCACACACTTCTTATAAGTACTTCTCTCTAAGTACTGTGTTAAAGTACACAGTGTCAATACATTGTTGCTCCTTCACTGCAGCCTCTGTGTGATGTGCGTCCTCAGTGCTCTCAGAGATCATGTGCACATCTTTCACTGTTCCTTTGCTTTAAATATTCTACGTACCGTTCTAGTTAAGATAACAGAGACTGCCCAAAAACCTGTTGATGAATTTTCATTCATCTGATTAACACAGGTGAGAAAGGAGATTCAGGAGACGTGATGCCTTACGTTGAAGTATTTAATGAAGCTCCATGTGGGAGAACATAGCTCAACAGTACATGTAGTGAGACAGTGTATTGCTTCACCAGTGCTGAAGGACACTTCCTGGTCTCTGACTATTTAACCTGCTACTGAATACTGCTTGTTTAAGTCCCGTTGTAATCGATGGAAGAAGATGGATTTTGGTGGATCATGAAGCTGGTGTGTTTCTCGTATGAGATATAGTGAAGGTTAGTGAAGACACAGGAACCTCTGCACACACAGAAGCCTGTGACCCCGAGCATGACCTCAGGGTAACTCTACCTCCTCTGTAAGCAGAGTGGGAGATGTATATAGACAAATGTACTACTATGAACCTATGAGACTGAACATGTGAAAATTCCTTTACAAAACCGTCTGAAGGCTGCCTTTGCTCGCCCACCCCAAACACAGGTTTGTATGAAGAGAGCCACAGTATTTTGGGAAGTGTAGCTTCACAGACTGAAGCTCCTCCACTACAGTAAAAAATCTGTCTCCTGATGATGTTTTGAGTCTGATTGTAGTTTCTGATGTGCTCTGTGTTACAGTGATACAGGGTCAGGATGACTGGGGAGTGACTTACAGCTCTACTGAGATCTGTGCCTTAAAAGGATCAACAGTGGAAATAAGCTGCACATACACATACCCATCCAGAATAGATGGTGGTGATACTGAAGTTAAGGAAACATTCTGGTTTACTAAACTGAGTGGAAATCAACCTGTGGATCTGAGTACAGACTCAGATTATCAAGGTCGTGTTGAGTACAGTTGTTATGAGAAGAGCTGCACTCTGAGAATCACAGACCTGAGAGAGAGCGACTCAGCTGAGTACAAGTTCAGCTTCATAACAAACCAACCAGGTGGGAGATATACTGGTTCACCTGGAGTCACTTTGAGGGTCACAGGTAACATTTTCATTCATATTTTAATTGTTTCCAAATGTTCAACATCTAGACAACAATAATATAAATGTGTTGTGTGTGTGTGTTGACAGTTTGTCTAAAATAACATTCTTGTTCCTTCTTCACATCCAGATCTCCAGGTGAAGGTGAACGGATCCACACAATCTAGCTGTAGAGACCTGAAGTGTCACAGCAGTTGTCGTCTACCTGATCGTTCTTCCTACATCTGGTACAAACGTGGACAGAAAATTCAGTCACAAACATCTTCTACTTATTCAGTCTACATTAATCATGGAGACAGTTATTCCTGTGCAGTTGAAGGACATGAGGATTTCCCCTCTCCTCCAGTGTGTGAGTTTACTACACTAACATAACACCATCTGATGGAGTCTTATAACTACATGTATTTTAATATGGAGACCCTCATTGTGACTCTTCATCAACTCTGGTTTAAAAATGATCAAAACTTTGTTTTATCTTTCAGGTGTCAAAGGTCACATCTGCAACAGAGTGATTTACACTGACAGAAGCATCTGTGCCTTCAAAGGCTCATCAGTGGACATTTCTTGCACTTACAGCAGTTTTTCCATTATCAAATCTAAATTCTGGTTCAGTCCTGAACGTTCTCATCAGTGGCAGAGTCCTTCACAGCCTGAGGACCTTAGTGAAGACTCCCGGTTCTCAGGTCGTGTTCAGGTCCTTGGCACATGGAGCTCCACTCTGAGAATCACTGACCTGACAGAGAGTGATTCAGCTCAGTATCACTTTAAATTCAAAACAACAAGCTTTGAATGGAGGAGTAGTTTACCTGGTACAACTCTGACTGTCACAGGTACTGATGAACACACACTGATGTAAAACATCAACATAGTACATTTAGAAACAGTGAACATGTTGAAAATGATGGATCATCATGAGTTTGTGTAATAACGACTGTTGTGTTGGCACTAATGTTCACTGCTAGTTCTAGGAATAGTAACTGTTGTGTTGTCGTGTGTGTACATCTATCACTGATTTCTGTCAGAACCAGTGATGATAATATTGTTTCTTGTTCTCATATCCAGCTCTGCAGGTGCAGGTCACCAGAACAACAGTCCACCAGTCTGATACTGAGGCAGAGCTGAAGTGTCACAGCAGCTGCAGTCCAGCTGGTCGTCTTTCCTACGTCTGGTTCAAGAACGGACAGAAAGTCACAGGGGTGGAGACATCTTCTTTTAAAGGCCGGGTTTATCCTGGAGACATCATCTCTTGTGCTTTGAAAGGACATGAGAACTACGGCTCTCCTTCAGTCTGTGAGTTTGATCCACTGTATCAGGAAAAAGACATATACACACTGGCTGCAAATTACAGACAGACACATGTGTAAAGTAGTAAAAGTACAAATCATATTTATTGGCTGTCAGTTTCCACCAGGAGGAGTCTGACCAGGGACAGCTCCACGATCAGCTCTCTACACAGCCACTGTGACAAATAGAGACAATTACAATAGAAACAGAGAAAGATACATTTCAATCACAACAGTCAATTGTCTGTGAAAACATATTCTAATGTTTCATTATTACATGTTCATATCTCCTCCAGATGCTCCAAAGCTTCCCTCTGTGTCAGTGAGTCCCTCTGCTGAGATAGTGGAGGGCAGTTCAGTGACTCTGACCTGTAGCAGTGATGCTAACCCAGCAGCTAATTACACCTGGTACAAGAAGAATGGAGATCCTGACCTTCAACCTCTCAGTAAAGAACCACAGCTTGTCTTCAGCTCCATCCAGTCCTCTGACTCTGGAGAGTATTACTGCGCAGCTGAGAAGGAGCTGGGGAGGAGGACGTCTGAATACATCTCTATTAATGTGACATGTGAGTGAAACAGTTCATTTAAAAATAACAGATTAAATGTGTCCAGTCTTTGCAGGAGAAGATTTTACTGTCATGTCTACGTTCTTGTGCTCCACATTCTCAGTCTGCTGTAATTCAATGAGCAGCTCCAGGAGACTTGAGGAGTTTTCTGCTGTTTTGGGACCCAGATTCAAACAGTGCTACACACAGCTGTTCACACTTTATAGTTTAAATACTACACAATCTATTGTTGTAACACACTTAACCTGTTCTCTTAACACATCTCTAGATGCTCCAAAGCTTCCCTCTGTGTCAGTGAGTCCCTCTGCTGAGATAGTGGAGGGCAGTTCAGTGACTCTGACCTGTAGCAGTGATGCTAACCCAGCAGCTAACTACACCTGGTATAAGGAGAATGAAGACTCACCAAAAGCATCAGGACAGATCTTCACCATCACTGACTTCAGAGCTGAACACAGTGGGAATTATTCCTGTGAAGCCCAGAACAGAAGAGGACGTCATAACTCCACCTTACAGCTGATTGTTGTGGCAGGTGAGACACTAACTGGTTGATTAACAGACAGTAACACCTGGGAAACTGATCAATGAATCCAACCCTACTAGTGAGGTCCACTACAGTCCATCTAATAACTGTCTATCTCCATTTCCAGGGAGCTCAACAACAACAACGATGATAAACATCATCAGGTTGACTCTGGTGGTTGTGATGTCGGTTCTGCTGCTTCTGTTTTGTCTGTGGATGAGGTGAAACTACAAACATTAATCAGTTCCATCACTGATCTGTTACTCTGAATATTTACTTTCATGTTTTTTGAATTTTAAGTGAACATTTTTGTTTGTTTGTCAATTTGATTCAGGAAGAAGAAAACTCTGAGCTCCATTACTGAACCAAATGAACCCAAAGAGACTATGGAGATGAGAGAGGTATTGGGCCACAGTGACGAGAAATTAGCACATTTACTGTAGATGTTTTTATAACAAAGATCAATTTCAGGAAACAGTTCTGCTTTAAACATGTCTGAGTTTGTTGTCATTTAAAATCTAATTGTATCCACGTTACATTTATGAGGCCTTTGACTCTCATCTTGTTGTCTCTCCCCATCAGTTGGAGTCTGATCCTGATTACACCAACATCTCACCTTTGAACAGAGAAACTGCAGCATGTGGCAGAAGTTTTGAGTAGCATGCAGCTTTATGTTTACCTGTGCAGGTACATTACACATGTTAAGGATTATACTTGGTATGCAACAAGCTATTTTATCTTTTAATGCTTATAATATAACATGTTATTCTAATGCAGTAAATTGCTTTGAAGAAATACTGATTGGCCTATCACATCACACCTGTCCTGGCAGAGAAAGACACGTGGAACAGGAAGCACAGTATCTCACAGCCTGTACATTATATATGAAAACACATTGAAATGTAACATGAGCCCAGCTCTATCACACTCTGTAGCTGTAACATTTTCAAAGTATTGCAGTGGCTGATTGAAATAAACATCCAGCTTCCAACAACAACTCTGTAGTTTGAACATTGTTTCAGTTCCCTCTCTGTGCTGCAGAGGGCGACAGTGTGCAGAAAGTTTTGGATCTCACCATTTTTGCAACGTGTAACGATACCAACTGACCAACAATGGACCTAGCGGTCCCACTGTCCAGTACCATGGAGGGTCTGCTGCCCTGTGGTTGCGAGTCTCCCCTGTTGACGCAGGTCTTGTCCCCGGTTCAATCGACGCCTCTCCAGCCCCTGAGTTTCCAATCCCTGCTGACTCACCAACAGACCCCTCTGACCGTCATTCTGCAGCCTTCTCTGACACCCAGGCAGACCTGCCTCATGCCATAGTCCTGGTGCCCAGTTTCCAGCCTCCAGCCCTGCTGCCATGTTGCCTGCCTCCTGCTCTGGTGTCCAGCTGCTAGGCTCTGGCTTCCAAGGGCCTCCAACAGTACCAGGACTCTGCCCGTCATGGTTTGATATTAAAGCTAGCCTCTTGTTCTTTACCCTGCCTGCCTCCAGAGTGTCTTATGTTTTGGTCCTCACTTTTGTAACATCCAGTTTATTGTCTAAACATTAGCTCACATACACTCTAATAATAATAATACATTTATTTTATATAGCGCTTTTCAGGATACACAAAGACACTTTACAGGTGAAAGCAGAATGATAAAAACAACACAGTAAAAATACAAAAAGAGACAAGTTATACATTAAAAACAGTTTTAAAAAGGTGAGTTTTGGTTGAGTGTTTTGAAGGTAGTGAGGTCTGTACAGTCTCTGATGTGTGTGGGGAGGGAGTTCCAGAGGGAGGGGGCAGCAACTGAGAAGGCTGTGTCGCCCCAGGTCCGGTGCTTGGTCCTGTGTGGTGGAGTGAGGAAGTTTGCGTCGGAGGAGCTGATGGTGCGGGACGGGTTGTGGCGGGCTTTGTGAGTGAGGAGGTGTATTTTTAATTGAATCCGTTGTGAGACAGGGAGCCAGTGGAGTTTCTGGAGGACGGGGGTGATGTGGTCACGGGTGCGGGTGTGGGTGAGAAGGCGAGCAGCAGAGTTCTGGACGTATTGGAGTTTATTTAGGAATTTGGATGGTGTGCCATAGAGGATGCTGTTGCAGTAGTCAATTCTGAAGGGGTGATGAAGGCGTTGATCAGGGTTTCTGCAGCAGAGAAGGAGAGTGATGGGCGGAGACGGGCTATGTTCTTGAGGTGGAAGAAGGCAGTTCTAGTGATTTGATTCATGTGCTTTTGAAAGGAGAGGTTGTTGTCAAAGATGACTCCGAGGTTGCGACTGTGTGGGGAGGGAGAGAGGGTGGCGTTGTCTAGGGTGAGGCAGAAGATGTGAGCGGTTTTGAAGAGGGATTTGCGGCCGATGATGACCATGTCCAATTTGTCGCAGTTTAGTTGGAGGAAGTTTGTTTGCATCCAGGATTTGATTTCAGTGAGGCAGTTGGTGAGTGTGGAGTGGGTGGCAGTGGTGATGGATTTTGTGGAAATGTAGATTTGGACGTCGTCAGCGTAGCAGTGGAAATGGAGACCATGACGGCGTATGATGTTGCCAAGGGGATGTATAGGATGAAGAGGAGTGGACCAAGCACTGAACCCTGTGGGACGCCTTGCGACAGAGGAGCAGTGGAGGAGGTGCAGTTGTTGATGTGGACGAACTGTTGTCTGTTTGTGAGATATGATTTTAACCAGGAGAGGGCAGTGCCGGTGATGTTGAGGGAGGATTCAAGGCAGGAGAGAAGAATGGAGTGGTTTATGGTGTCGAAAGCTGCAGTGAGGTCCAGGAGGATGAGGATGCTGAGGTGGCCGGAGTCTGCAGAGAGGAGGAGGTCGTCAGTGACTTTAAGGAGGGCTGTTTCTGTGCTGTGTTGAGAACAGAAGCCGGATTGAAAAGGTTCAAAGAGGTCGGTGGAGATGAGGTGGGTTTTGAGTTGATTGGCAATGGTGTGTCCCCGTATTTCTGATAAAAAATGGAGGTTGGAGATGGGCCGGAAATTTGTCATAATGTCAGGGTTGAGTCCAGGTTTTTTGAGAATGGGGGTGACAGCTGCCAGTTTGAGTGACTGAGGGACTGAACCAGAGCTGAGGGAGGAGTTGATTATTTTTGTGATGAGGGAGGAGATGGCTGGAAGACAGTTCTTGACCAGGTGGGATGGGATGGGGTCCAGGGCACAGGTGGGGCTTTTCATTTCTGCCATGATGGTGGACAGGTCCCTTGGAGACACAGTGGAGAACTGAGACAGGGGTTGAGAGGTGAGGGGGGGAGGGGTGAGTGAAGGAGTGGAGGGGGTAGGGGAGGTGGACAGGTTGCTGTAGATGTTGTCAATTTTTGTTTGGAAAAATGAAAGGACGGAGTTGCATTTATCGGTTGTGAAGGAGTTGGAGGTGTTGTCAATGGGAGAAGAGAGCTTTGGGGTTGGTGGAGCCAGAGTGAATGAGGTGGGAGTAGTAGGTGGAGCGGGTTTTGGTTAGAGCATCCATGTATTGCTGAAGATAGTCTGTATGAATGTCTGGTTCAGGCTTTTTAATTTAATCAAAGGTCAGGTTAAAATCAAGACTGACTGAACCTTTGCTGTTCTGCTGCCTCGCCTTTGGATCAATATCACATTTAGTGTTCAGTTTGCTGATACGTCCATGTTTTATCTGCATTGTTTGTAAAGCAACAGTAAGAATCATTTCTTCATTTCATCTTGAGGGTTCACAGGCATTTGTCTCTTCATACATGCTAATAATAAAGAGGAAGGAAGCAGCCAGTTAACACCTCGATGTATGTTTAAAACAAGTGAACCAACCAGAGAGAGACAAAATGTCTCGTGACAACGTCCACCCTCTTTATGTAGAAGTGTTTGGTGAGATGACGTGACATTCAGTACTTCTCATGTATGTGATCGACCTGCTGATTTAACAGACGTGAGGAGAAGCTATGAGTTTAACAGCAGCAGCGAGTGGATTTGTTGTCGTCCTTCTGTCTGCACAAGGTACTGTACGTCTACATTTATACTGTAAGACTGTTAGCATTTTTTTTATAACTTGTTTTTGCCTCGTTTCCTGCTGCAGTTTATCTGCCCAGCACCAAACAACAAAGTTAGCATCTGGCTGGAGACCAAAGTAGAGTATTTAGCTGTTAGACAGATATTTCCCTCAGTATTTGTGACTCTTTGTTGCTTCAGGATAAATTTGTCAGTGTTTTCTATCCGTGAGAAAAGTTGCTCACACCTCAGAGTTCTGCATGTCTCTAAAGCTATCATTCACAATCTGCAGCAGCCTGACCACAGGAAGATGAGCAGCCAGCAGGCACTTTTTTCATGCGTCACACACTTCTTATAAGTACTTCTCTCTAAGTACTGTGTTAAAGTACACAGTGTCAATACAAGACCGCGGCAGCCCACAAACACCCGCTATAAAGCAGCCAACTTTAGCGCAATTATTTAATCATTGTGTTACGTATGACAAGAAAGGGGCCCGGTGGACAGCTGTTACAGATGCAGTCATGTTGCATATCGCTAAAGATATGGTGCCCATATATACAGTGGAAAAGCTGGGGTTCATCCACATGCTGAAAACTTTCGACCCCAGGTATGTGTTACGAAGCCACTACGGGGCATGCCTCAAGCCAGAGGTAGTAGGCAGGCTTGTCTTCCTGGCCAAAAATATGATTTAAAAAAAATAATGTTGAAACTAAAGACAGCAAGCACACACCTCATGTCCTGTACAGCTACCAACATGTGATGTTTACTATGCAATGCATGCAGATGTTTAATTCAGGGATACAAAATACTTTTTGTATACAAAAGGCACCTTTATTTATCTGCAAAAAAGAAAGACACACATGTATTTTTTTCAAGAGGAGGCACTTTTATTCATTTTTTCAAGTGAGTTTTAGGGTGCACTGTTTACAATGGCGGGAACAAACAGAATGGGTACATAAAAATGATAACAGATAAGAAGCAATCTGACAGAATACAAATAAAACAGAAAAAAGTGCTTGAAAATGAGGAGAAACACTAAACAAGTGAACATGACAAAACACAAATAAAACAGAGGTGCATAAAAGAGAAATGGCAGACAACCATACAGGATATATATTGTCATATTGTCAGTGTTTTCTATCCGTGAGAAAAGTTGCTCACACCTCAGAGTTCTGCATTTCTCTACAGCTCTCATTCACACTCTGCAGCAGCCTGACCACAGGAAGATGAGCAGCCAGCAGACACTTTTTTCATGCGTCACACCCTTCTTATAAGTACTTCTCTCTAAGTCCTGTGTTAAAGTACACAGTGTCAATACATTGTTGCTCCTTCACTGCAGCCTCTGTGTGATGTCCGTCCTCAGTGCTCTCAGAGATCATGTGCACATCTTTCACTGTTCCTTTGCTTTAAATATTCTACGTACCGTTCTAGTTAAGATAACAGAGACTGCCCAAAAACCTGTTGATGAATTTTCATTCATCTGATTAACACAGGTGAGAAAGGAGATTCAGGAGACGTGATGCCTTACGTTGAAGTATTTAATGAAGCTCCATCTGGGAGAACATAGCTCAACAGTACATGTAGTGAGACAGTGTATTGCTTCACCAGTGCTGAAGGACACTTCCTGGTCTCTGACTACTTAACCTGCTACTGAATACTGCTTGTTTAAGTCCCGTTGTAATCAATGGAAGAAGATGGATTTTGGTCGATCATGAAGCTGGTGTGTTTCTCGTATGAGATATAGTGAAGGTTAGTGAAGGCACAGGAACCTCTGCACACACAGAAGCCTGTGACCCCGAGCATGACCTCAGGGTAACTCTACCTCCTCTGTAAGCAGAGTGGGAGATGTATATAGACAAATGTACTACTATGAACCTATGAGACTGAACATGTGAAAATTCCTTTACAAAACCGTCTGAAGGCTGCCTTTGCTCGCCCACCCCAAACACAGGTTTGTATGAAGAGAGCCACAGTATTTTGGGAAGTGTAGCTTCACAGACTGAAGCTCCTCCACTACAGTGAAAATCTGTCTCCTGATGATGTTTTGAGTCTGATTGTAGTTTCTGATGTGCTCTGTGTTACAGTGATACAGGGTCAGGATGACTGGGGAGTGACTTACAGCTCTACTGAGATCTGTGCCTTAAAAGGATCAACAGTGGAAATAAGCTGCACATACACATACCCATCCAGAATAGATGGTGGTGATACTGAAGTTAAGGAAACATTCTGGTTTACTAAACTGAGTGGAAATCAACCTGTGGATCTGAGTACAGACTCAGATTATCAAGGTCGTGTTGAGTACAGTTGTTATGAGAAGAGCTGCACTCTGAGAATCACAGACCTGAGAGAGAGCGACTCAGCTGAGTACAAGTTCAGCTTCATAACAAACCAACCAGGTGGGAGATATACTGGTTCACCTGGAGTCACTTTGAGGGTCACAGGTAACATTTTCATTCATATTTTAATTATTTCCAAATGTTCAACATCTAGACAACAATAATATAAATGTGTTGTGTGTGTATGTTGATAGTTTGTCCAAAATAACATTCTTGTTCCTTCTTCACATCCAGATCTCCAGGTGAACAAACTGCCTTCTTCCCGCTCAGAGCTGAAGTGTCACAGCAGTTGTCGTCTACCTGATCGTTCTTCCTACATCTGGTACAAACGTGGACAGAAAGTTCAGTCACAAACATCTTCTACTTATTCAGTCTACTATAATAATGCAGACAGTTTTTCCTGTGCTGTTAAAGGACATGAGGATTTCCCCTCTCCTCCAGTGTGTGAGTTTACTACACTAACATAACACCATCTGATGGAGTCTTACATGTATTTTAATATGGAGACCCTCATTGTGACTCTTCATCAACTTTAAAAATGATCAAAACGTTGTTTTATCTTTCAGGTGTCAAAGGTCAAACCTGCGACAGAGTGATTTACACTGACAGAAGCATCTGTGCCTCCAAAGGCTCATCAGTGGACATTTCTTGCACTTACAGCAGTTTTAACATTATGAAATCTAAATTCTGGTTCAGTCCTGAACGTTCTCATCAGTGGCAGAGTCCTTCACAGCCTGAGGACCTTAGTGAAGACTCCCAGTTTGCAGGTCGTGTTCAGGTCCTTGAAACAGAGACAGGACGCTCCACTCTGAGAATCACTGACCTGACAGAGAGTGATTCAGCTCAGTATCACTTTAAATTCATAGCAGGAAAGTTTGAATGGATCAGTAGTTTACCTGGTACAACTCTGACTGTCACAGGTACTGATGAACACACACTGATGTAAAACATCAACATAGTACATTTAGAAACAGAGAACATGTTGAAAATGATGGATCATCATGAGTTTGTGTAATAATGACTGTTGTGTTGGCACTAATGTTCACTGCTAGTTCTAGGAATAGTAACTGTTGTGTTGTCGTGTGTGTACATCTATCACTGATTTCTGTCAGAACCAGTGATAATAATATTGTTTCTTGTTCTCATATCCAGCTCTGCAGGTGCAGGTGACCAGAACAACAGTCCACCAGTCTGATACTGAGGCAGAGCTGAAGTGTCACAGCAGCTGCAGTCCAGCTGGTCGTCTTTCCTACGTCTGGTTCAAGAACGGACAGAAAGTCACAGGGGTGGAGACATCTTCTTTTAAAGGCCGGGTTTATCCTGGAGACATCATCTCTTGTGCTTTGAAAGGACATGAGAACTACGGCTCTCCTTCAGTCTGTGAGTTTGATCCACTGTATCAGGAAGAAACACATATACACACTGGCTGCAAATTGCAGACAGACACATGTGTAAAGTAGTAAAAGTACAAATCATATTTATTGGCTGTCAGTTTCCACCAGGAGGAGTCTGACCAGGGACAGCTCCACGATCAGCTCTCTACACAGCCACTGTGACAAATAGAGACAATTACAATAGAAACAGAGAAAGATACATTTCAATCACAACAGTCAATTGTCTGTGAAAACATATTCTAATGTTTCATTATTACATGTTCATATCTCCTCCAGATGCTCCAAAGCTTCCCTCTGTGTCAGTGAGTCCCTCTGCTGAGATAGTGGAGGGCAGTTCAGTGACTCTGACCTGTAGCAGTGATGCTAACCCAGCAGCTAATTACACCTGGTACAAGAAGAATGGAGATCCAGACCTTCAACCTCTCAGTAAAGAACCACAGCTTGTCTTCAGCTCCATCCAGTCCTCTGACTCTGGAGAGTATTACTGTGCAGCTGAGAAGGAGCTGGGGAGGAGGACGTCTGAATACATCTCTATTGATGTGACATGTGAGTGAAACAGTTTATTAAAAATAACAGATTAAATGTGTCCAGTCTTTGCAGGAGAAGATTTTACTGTCATGTCTACGTTCTTGTGCTCCACATTCTCAGTCTGCTGTAATTCACTGAGCAGCTCCAGGAGACTTGAGGAGTTTTATGCTGGTTTGGGACCCAGATTCAAACAGTGCTACACACAGCTGTTCACACTTTATGGTTTAAATACTACACAATCTATTGTTGTAACACACTTAACCTATTCTCTTAACACATCTCTAGATGCTCCAAAGCTTCCCTCTGTGTCAGTGAGTCCCTCTGCTGAGATAGTGGAGGGCAGTTCAGTGACTCTGACCTGTAGCAGTGATGCTAACCCAGCAGCTAACTACACCTGGTATAAGGAGAATGAAGACTCACCAAAAGCATCAGGACAGATCTTCACCATCACTGACTTCAGAGCTGAACACAGTGGAAATTATTCCTGTGAAGCCCAGAACAGCAGAGGACGTCATAACTCCACCTTACAGCTGATTGTTGTGGCAGGTGAGACACTAACTGGCTGATTAACAGACAGTAACACCTGGGAAACTGATCAATGAATCAAACCCTACTAGTGAGGTCCACTACAGTCTATCTAATAACTGTCTATCTCCATTTCCAGGGAGCTCAACAACAACAATGATGATAAACATCATCAGGTTGACTCTGGTGGTTGTGATGTCGGTTCTGCTGCTTCTGTTTTGTCTGTGGATGAGGTGAAACTACAAACATTAATCAGTTCCATCACTGATCTGGTACTCTGCATATTTACTTTCATGTTTTTTGAGTCTTTAATGAACATTTGTGTTTGTTTGACAATTTGATTCAGGAAGAAGAAAACTCTGAGCTCCACCACTGAACCAAATGAACCCATAGAGACTATGGAGATGAGAGAGGTATTGGGCCACAGTGACGAGAAATTAGCACATTTACTGTAGATGTTTTTATAACAAAGATCAATTTCAGGAAACAGTTCTGCTTTAAACATGTCTGAGTTTGTTGTCATTTAAAATCTGATTGTATCCACGTTACATTTATGAGGCCTTTGACTCTCATCTTGTTGTCTCTCCCCATCAGTTGGAGTCTGATCCTGATTACACCAACATCTCACCTTTGAACAGAGAAACTGCAGCATGTGGCAGAAGTTTTGAGTAGCATGCAGCTTTATGTTTACCTGTGCAGGTACATTACATATGTTAAGGATTATACTTGGTATGCAACATGCTATTTTATCTTTTAATGCTTATAATATAACTTTTTATTCTAATGCAGTAAATTGCTTTGAAGAAATACTGATTGGCCTATCACATCACATCTGTCCTGGCAGAGAAAGACATGTGGAACAGGAAGCACAGTATCTCGCAGCATGTACATTATATATTAAAACACATTGAAATGTAACATGAGCCCAGCTCTATCACACTCTGTAGCTGTAACTTTTTCAAAGTATTGCAGTGGCTGATTGAAATAAACATCCAGCTTCCAACAACAACCTCTGTAGTTTGAACATTGTTTCAGTTCCCTCTCTGTGCTGCAGAGGGCGACAGTGTGCAGAAAGTTTTGGATCTCACCATTTTTGCAACGTGTAACGATACCAACTGACCAACAATGGACCTAGCGGTCCCACTGTCCAGTACCATGGAGGGTCTGCTGCCCTGTGGTTGCGAGTTTCCCCTGTTGATGCAGGTCTTGTCCCTGGTTCAGTCGACGCCTCTCGGGCCCCTGAGTTTCCAATCCCTGCCGACTCACCAACAGACCCCTCAGACCATCATTCTGCAGCCTTCTCTGAGACCCAGGCAATCCTGCCTCATGCCATAGTCCTGGTGCCCAGTTTCCAGCCTCCAGCCCTGCTGCCATGTTGCCTGCCTCCTGCTCTGGTGTCCAGCTGCTAGGCTCTGGCTTCCAAGGGCCTCCAACATTACCAGGACTCTGCCCGTCATGGTTTGATATTAAAGCTAGCCTCTTGTTCTTTACCCTGCCTGCCTCCAGAGTGTCTTATGTTTTGGTCCTCACTTTTGTTGCTACACGTAACATCCAGTTTATTGTCTAAACATTAGCTCACATACATTCTAATAATAATAATACATTTATTTTATATAGCGCTTTTCAGGATACACAAAGACACTTTACAGGTTTAAAAGCAGAATGATAAAAACAACACAGTAAAAATACAAAAAGAGACAAGTTATACATTAAAAACAGTTTTAAAAAGGTGAGTTTTGGTTGAGTGTTTTGAAGGTAGTGAGGTCTGTACAGTCTCTGATGTGTGTGGGGAGGGAGTTCCAGAGGGAGGGGGCAGCTACTGAGAAGGCTGTGTCGCCCCAGGTCCGGTGCTTGGTCCTGTGTGGTGGAGTGAGGAAGTTTGCGTCGGAGGAGCGGACGGTGCGGGACAGGTTGTGGCGGGCTTTGTGAGTGAGGAGGTGTATTTTTAATTGAATCCGTTGTGAGACAGGGAGCCAGTGGAGTTTCTGGAGGACGGGGGTGATGTGGTCACGGGTGCGGGTGTGGGTGAGAAGGCGAGCAGCAGAGTTCTGGACGTATTGAAGGAGGTGATGAAGGCATGGATCAGGGTTTCTGCAGCAGAGAAGGAGAGTGATGGGCGGAGACAGGCTATGTTTTTGAGGTGGAAGAAGGCAATTCTGGTGATTTGACTTATGTGTTTTTGAAAGGAGAGGTTGTTGTCAAAGATGACTCCGAGGTTGCGACTGTGTGGGGAGGGAGAGAGGGTGGCGTTGTCTAGGGTGAGGCAGAAGTTGTGAGTGGTTTTGATGAGGGATTTGCGGCCGATGATGACCATGTCCAATTTTTCGCAATTTAGTTCGAGGAAGTTTGTTTGCATCCAGGATTTGATTTCAGTGAGGCAGTTGGTGAGTGTGGAGTGGGTGGCAGTGGTGATGGATATTGTGGAGATGTAGATTTGGATGTCGTCAGCGTAGCAGTGGAAATGGAGACCATAACGGCGTATGATGTTGCCAAGGGGAAGCATGTATAGGATGAAGAGGAGTGGACCAAGCACTGAACCCTGTGGGACGCCTTGGGACAGAGGAGCAGTGGAGGAGGTGCAGTTGTTGATGTGGACGAAGTGTTGTCTGTTTGTGAGATATGATTTTAACCAGGAGAGGGCAGTGCCGGTGATGTTGAGGGAGGATTGAAGGAGGGAGAGAAGAATGGAGTGGTTGATCAATCAATCAATCAATCAATTTATTATTTAGAGTGCAAAATCACCATGGTACATGGTCTCAATACACTTTACAATAAAATCAAGTACAATAATAACAGACAATAAAACAATATTAAAACACCAAAGGAAAATGATAAAACAGTTAAAAATTAGTTTAAACCAAAATATTGAGTAAAAAGGTGTGTTTTAAGACGGGACTTAAAAATTGCAGTGGATGTAGCTTCTTTGATACCTAGTGGGAGGCCATTCCATAGAAAAGGAGCACGGTAGGCGAAGGCCCTGCCACCAGCTGACTTTTTATTGATTGGTGGGATGACAAGGAGGTTTGAACTAAGAGAACGAAGAGGACGTGGCGGAATGTAGGGAGAAAGTAGTTCAGTTAAATAAGATGGTGCAAGTCCATTTAAAGCCTTATAAGTTAAGAGAAGAACTTTAAAATCGGCTCTAGCCTGAATGGGCAGCCAATGTAATGATGCCAGGACAGGAGTTATGTGACAGAACCTACTTGTTTTTGTTAAAAGTCTGGCGGCTGAATTTTGCACAAGCTGAAGGCTCCTAGTAGTACAGATGGGGAGGCCAGAAAAAAGGACATTACAGTAATCTAAACGGGAAGACACAAGGGCATGGAGAACCACCTCGGCGCTACGCCGGGACAGAGCAGGGCGGATTTTGGCAATGTTGCGCAGGTGAAAGAAAGCCGTCCTGGCGATTTCCTTGATGTGAGTCTGGAAAGTCAGGGTCGGATCAAAAATAACACCTAGGTTTCTAATGTGCGTGCTTTCAGAGATTGAACAACCATCAATATTAAGACAAAGACTGTCAGAGAAGTACTTGTAGTTATTAGGCTTAATCACCAGCAAATCAGTCTTAGCAGTATTAAGCATGAGAAAGTTTTGACTCATCCAGATCTTGATTCGGCTTACACATGTTTCCAGATTTTGTATTTGAGAGGGGTCATTAGGCTGTAGTGGGATGTATAGCTGTGTGTCATCAGCATAGGAATGGAACTGTATACCATATTCGGCAATTATCCTACCCAGAGGGAGCATGTAAATGCAAAACAGCAGAGGCCCCAGGACAGACCCCTGGGGCACACCAGCGGTAACTGTAGAACATTCTGACAAAGAGTTATTGAAACTAACACATTGGGTTCTACTTGATAAGTAGGACTGGAACCATGAGAGCTTGATGGTGTCGAAAGCTGCAGTGAGGTCCAGGAGGATGAGGATGCTGAGGTGGCCGGAGTCTGCAGAGAGGAGGAGGTCATCAGTGACTTTAAGGAGGGCTGTCTCTGTGCTGTGTTGAGAACAGAAGCCGGATTGAAAAGGTTCAAAGAGGTCGGTGGAGATGAGGTGGGTTTTGAGTTGAGTGGCAACGGTGAGTCCCAGTGTTTTTGATAAAAAAATGGAGGTTGGAGATGGGCCAGAAATTTGTCATAATGTCAGGGTTGAGTCCAGGTTTTTTGAGAATGGGGGTGACAGCTGCCAGTTTGAGTGACTGAGGGACTGAACCAGAGCTGAGGGAGGAGTTGATTATGTTTGTGATGAGGGAGGAGATGGCTGGAAGACAGTTCTTGACCAGGTGGGATGGGATGGGGTCCAGGGCACAGGTGGGGCTTTTCATTTCTGCCATGATGGTGGACAGGTCCCTTGGAGACACAGGGGAGAACTGAGACAGGGGTTGAGAGGTGAGGGGGGGAGGGGTGAGTGAAGGAGTGGAGGGGGTAGGGGTAGGGGAGGTGGACAGGTTGCTGTAGATGTTGTCAATTTTTGTTTGGAAAAATGAAAGGAAGGAGTTGCATTTATCGGTTGAGAAGGAGTTGGAGGTGTTGTCAATGGGAGAAGAGAGCTTTGGGGTTGGTGGAGCCAGATTGAATGAGGTGGGAGTAGTAGGTGGAGCGGGTTTTGGTGAGAGCATCCTTGTATTGCTGAAGATAGTCTGTATGAATGTCTGGTTCAGGCTTTTTAATTTAATCAAAGCTCAGATTAAAATCATGACTGACTGAACCTGTGCTGTTCTGCTGCCTCGCCTTTGGAACAATATCACATTTAGTGTTCAGTTTGCTGATACGTCCATGTTTTACCTGCATTGTTTGTAAAGCAACAGTAAGAATCATTTCTTCATTTCATCTTGAGGGTTCACAGGCGTTTGTCTCTTCATACATATTAATAAGATAAAGAGGAAGGAAGCCAGCCGGTTAACACCTCAATGTATGTTTAAAACAAGTGAACCAACCAGAGAGAGACAAACTGTCTCATGACCACGTCCACCCTCTTTATTTAGAAGTGTTTGGTGAGATGACGTGACATTCAGTACTTCTCATGTATGTGATCGACCTGCTGATTTAACAGACGTGAGGAGAAGCTATGAGTTTAACAGCAGCAGCGAGTGGATTTGTTGTCGTCCTTCTCTCTGTTCAAGGTACTGTACGTCTACATTTATACTGTAAGACTGTTAGCATGGTGGTTTTATAGTAAAGATTTGATGTGCAACAGTGCAAGGTAGAGACAGTAAAGCTGTGTTTGTGTGGATGTACAGTGACTGTACATACTGTACTTTAACAAAGGAGAAATCTGAAGAGAAAATCTGTTAAATAAAATGAATCACTCTGAGGAACTTCCTCCATCGTTCAAACTTCCTCCAAACTCAACTTGAGCCTGCGTTCGTACGTGTTAGAGGCTGGTCGATGTGCTGCGATAGCATAATTAACACAGGAACCAGAGTTCAGAAATAACACCAGTCGGTATCATGTCTTTCATGTCACGAGAAATTAAATATCATTAGAGTAACAAAGTGCACATTTTTGTATAAAGAATGTGATTACAATGAGTGTGTAAAATGGAGGTGTTGCTTGCATTTCTCTACAGCTCTCATTCACACCCTGCAGCAGCCTGACCACAGGAAGATGAGCAGCCCGCAGACACTTTTTTCATGCGTCACACACTTCTTATAAGTACTTCTCTCTAAGTACTGTGTTAAAGTACACAGTGTCAATACATTGTTGCTCCTTCACCGCAGCCTCTGTGTGATGTCCGTCCTCAGTGCTCTCAGAGATCATGTGCACATCTTTCACTGTTCCTTTGCTTTAAATATTCTACGTACCGTTCTAGTTAAGATAACAGAGACTGCCCAAAAACCTGTTGATGAATTTTCATTCATCTGATTAACACAGGTGAGAAAGGAGATTCAGGAGACGTGATGCCTTACGTTGAAGTATTTAATGAAGCTCCATGGAGGAGAACATAGCTCAACAGTACATGTAGTGAGACAGTGTATTGCTTCACCAGTGCTGAAGGACACTTCCTGGTCTCTGACTATTTAACCTGCTACTGAATACTGCTTGTTTAAGTCACGTTGTAATCGATGGAAGAAGATGGATTTTGGTCGATCATGAAGCTGGTGTGTTTCTCGTATGAGATATAGTGAAGGTTAGTGAAGACACAGGAACCTCTGCACACACAGAAGCCTGTGACCCCGAGCATGACCTCAGGGTAACTCTACCTCCTCTGTAAGCAGAGTGGGAGATGTATATAGACAAATGTACTACTATGAACCTATGAGACTGAACATGTGAAAATTCCTTAAAACCGTCTGAAGGCTGCCTTTGCTCGCCCACCCCAAACACAGGTTTGTATGAAGAGAGACACAGTATTTTGGGAAGTGTAGCTTCACAGACTGAAGCTCCTCCACTACAGTGAAAATCTGTCTCCTGATGATGTTTTGAGTCTGATTGTAGTTTCTGATGTGCTCTGTGTTACAGTGATACAGGGTCAGGATGACTGGGGAGTGACTTACAGCTCTACTGAGATCTGTGCCTTAAAAGGATCAACAGTGGAAATAAACTGCACATACACATACCCATCCAGAATAGATGGTGGTGATACTGAAGTTAAGGAAACATTCTGGTTTACTAAACTGAGTGGAAATCAACCTGTGGATCTGAGTACAGACTCAGATTATCAAGGTCGTGTTGAGTACAGTTGTTATGAGAAGAGCTGCACTCTGAGAATCACAGACCTGAGAGAGAGCGACTCAGCTGAGTACAAGTTCAGCTTCATAACCAACCAACCAGGTGGGAGATATACTGGTTCACCTGGAGTCACTTTGAGGGTCACAGGTAACATTTTCATTCATATTTTGATCATTTCCAAATGTTCAACATCTAGACAACAATAATATAAATGTGTTGTGTGTGTATGTTGACAGTTTGTCTAAAATAACATTCTTGTTCCTTCTTCACATCCAGATCTCCAGGTGGAGGAGAGCAAATCTAGCTGGAGATACCTGAAGTGTCACAGCAGTTGTCGTCTACCTGATCGTTCTTCCTACATCTGGTACAGAAATGGAGAGAAAATTCAGTCACAAACATCTTCTACTTATTCAGTCTACTATAATTATGCAGACAGTTTTTCCTGTGCAGTTGAAGGACACGAGGATTTCCCCTCTCCTCCAGTGTGTGAGTTTACTACACTAACATAACACCATCTGATGGAGTCTTATAACTACATGTATTTTAATATGGAGACCTCATTGTGACTCTTCATCAACTCTGGTTTAAAAATGATCAAAACTTTGTTTTATCTTTCAGGTGTCGATGATCAAACCTGCTACAGAGTGATTTACACTGACAGAAGCATCTGTGCCTCCAAAGGCTCATCAGTGGACATTTCTTGCACTTACAGCAGTTTTTACATTATCAGATCTAAATTCTGGTTCAGTCCTGAACGTTCTCATCAGTGGCAGAGTCCTTCACAGCCTGAGGACCTTAGTGAAGACTCCCAGTTTGCAGGTCGTGTTCAGGTCCTTGAAACAGAGACAGGACGCTCCACTCTGAGAATCACTGACCTGACAGAGAGTGATTCAGCTCAGTATCACTTCAAATTTATCACAACAAGCTTTGAATGGAGGAGTAGTTTACCTGGTACAACTCTGACTGTCACAGGTACTGATGAACACACACTGATGTAAAACATCAACATAGTACATTTAGAAACAGTGAACATGTTGAAAATGATGGATCATCATGAGTTTGTGTAATAATGACTGTTGTGTTGGCACTAATGTTCACTGCTAGTTCTAGGAATAGTAACTGTTGTGTTGTCGTGTGTGTACATCTATCACTGATTTCTGTCAGAACCAGTGATAATAATATTGTTTCTTGTTCTCATATCCAGCTCTGCAGGTGCAGGTGACCAGAACAACAGTCCACCAGTCTGATACTGAGGCAGAGCTGAAGTGTCACAGCAGCTGCAGTCCAGCTGGTCGTCTTTCCTACGTCTGGTTCAAGAACAGACAGAAAGTCACAGGGGTGGAGACATCTTCTTTTAAAGGCCGGGTTTATCCTGGAGACATCATCTCTTGTGCTTTGAAAGGACATGAGAACTACGGCTCTCCTTCAGTCTGTGAGTTCGATCCACTGTATCAGGAAAAATCACATATACACACTGGCTGCAAATTGCAGACAGACACATGTGTAAAGTAGTAAAAGTACAAATCATATTTATTGGCTGTCAGTTTCCACCAGGAGGAGTCTGACCAGGGACAGCTCCATGATCAGCTCTCTACACAGCCACTGTGACAAATAGAGACAATTACAATAGAAACAGAGAAAGATACATTTCAATCACAACAGTCAATTGTCTGTGAAAACATATTCTAATGTTTCATTATAACATGTTCATATCTCCTCCAGATGCTCCAAAGCTTCCCTCTGTGTCAGCGAGTCCCTCTGCTGAGATAGTGGAGGGCAGTTCAGTGACTCTGACCTGTAGCAGTGATGCTAACCCAGCAGCTAACTACACCTGGTACAAGAAGAATGGAGATCCAGACCTTCAACCTCTCAGTAAAGAACCACAGCTTGTCTTCAGCTCCATCCAGTCCTCTGACTCTGGAGAGTATTACTGCACAGCTGAGAACGAGCTGGGGAGGAGGACATCTGAATACATCTCTATTAATGTGACATGTGAGTGAAACAGTTCATTTAAAAATAACAGATTAAATGTGTCCAGTCTTTGCAGGAGAAGATTTTACTGTCATGTCTACGTTCTTGTGCTCCTCATTCTCAGTCTGCTGTAATTCACTGAGCAGCTCCAGGAGACTTGAGGAGTTTTATGCTGTAACTCCTGTTACTTCCAGTGTTTGTGCTCTGTCACTGTTTTCCAGCTACATGGAAGTTACCCGTTGTTCTCTCAACCACTGCTGCTTTTCTGGTCTTCATATTCATCTTGGTCTTGTTCTGCATCAGGTGAGCAGTTCAGTTTCTCTGTGATTGAATTTACTTTGCATCTTAAAGGAAATACTCACATATGTACAATGAAAGAGTTATTGGCCCTCTAGTCCCTATGACATAAAGCTTGTGTTAAGAAAAACATGTTTTGAAGTACCCCAGTAGCTCAGCTGGTAGAGCGTGCGCCTCATGTACAGAGGCTGCAGTGGCCCTGGGTTTGAATCTGACCTGTGGCCCTCTGCTGCACGTCATCCCCTCCTCTCTCTGTCACTCTTTAGAAGTCCAGGAAATTCATCTTTGACACCAGAGCCTTTCAAAAAGTGGGCAGTCGCTGCATCGCTCCATATATCATTTACCATTTATTCTCTCAATGTACATTTGAGCATTGTATGAATGCATGCTTGAAAAATATGAACCTATCCTGTAAAGTCTGTGATGAGTTAAGTCATTGGTTTGTTTCTCTGTTCGGACCTTTTATCCTCTTGTCAGAAGAGTGAGGTCTTCACAACACCCGTCTGAGGCTGAGGAGAGACCAGACAATAGAGCACAGGTATAAACAGAAACATGCTACCTTGTCCTTCTTTGCCTACTTTCTTCACCCACATGAATCACTTCCTTCTTCTTCTATCACCCTCTCATACTTTTGTATGTGAACCTCAACTCATGACCAGAATTAAGATAATGTGAAGGATTAGCTGCAGGGGAAGGTCAGAATGTTATACCGACTTTAAAACTTGTGAACTTGTCCTTTAAATACCCACAATAAATGATATAATTTTAATATTTACAACATTAATGAGGTGATAATACAAACTCAGAAATATTTATTATTTCCATAAGTGAATAATCAAGCTGTTCTCAGAAGAAAAAAAGGTCCTAGAACACTGTTTGAAGCTAGAAAGGTGGCAGGGTCCGCCACATATAAACAAAGTAAAACAGGATGAAACTGTGTTTTCCTTTAGTTTGTTTATTCAGTTTATTCAGTCATGAACACAGAGAGAGTTTGTTTATTTAGTTTGTTTGGACAGAAAAATAATCAGTCTTCTGATTAAAATTCCCTCCCCAAAACTACGTAGTGCTCCTTTAAAGACCATACAGGACTCCATGTATATGGTTGTAAATAATGTGTTTTGAATGAATATTGTGACCTCTGCTGGTGAGCAGTAGGTAGTGCAATAACAAAAACAAGCTTCAGGATCACACACGTCTGTGTCTCAGCAAATTAGGCTGAAAACTCTCCACTTTTTAGTTAATTGAATGGTGATTTGATGCAACAGCGCAGTAAATGTTTTATTTACTACCTTAAAGGGCCAGTTCACTCCCGTAGTTGTATTTATCCATCCAGATTGTTTTGCTGTGAGTAGTTGAGTTTTGGAGTTATCAGCCAATCTGGATGGATGAATAGCACTACAGGTAAGAGAACAAACATGTATTTCTGATGTTGGGGTGAACTAAACTGTCCCTGTCAGCTGTACTTTGTCAAGAGTTTTGAATACATGGAAAATATAAAAGTCCTCTTGTCCCTGTGGCCAGCAGAGAGAAGAGCTTCACTACGGCAGCGTACGATTCACAAGGACCCAGGCAGACGCTCTCTACTCAAACTTCAGCCCAGCTCGGCCCCACAGGAACGAGGAGGAGAGTGTTGTATACGCGTCTCCAAACTTCATCAGTGCCTCAGGGTGAGCAGCTCCTCACACAGGAGAATCTCTGCTGCTGTTTGAGTTTTAATGAAATACACATTAAGTTTGAAGGCTGTTACATGTGTCTGTTGTATTTAAACTGAATTTCATGATTTTTGAGGTTTCTTGTTAATTATTTTACTATTTTTTCAACAAACTATTTTAATTTCTGTTTAATTCCTTCACAGAACAAACCATCAAGCAGCTATGGAGGATCCATCTGCACTGTACAGCAGAGTTATCAAAAGCCCCCGAGTGTGACGACAGCATGGATCTGTGGGTTGTATTGATGGATCTTTTCTTCACTGATGGTTTGACTAAGAACGCAGCGTTGGGGCAACATTATTTCATTTATACCTCATTTATATTAATGAGGGTAGACTGAACATTAGAAACACCTCTCAGTGTAACACATGCAGTTCCACACAATGACCACAACACCTTCCTGCAACTGTTTAAACATAAATGGAACATTATAACTTTCATGGAGGCAGAATTTATTACAGGACTGTTGTCAGACTGTGTTAGTTTTGCTTTAGTGTATATAATAAAACTCCATCTGACTGTAGTTACAGCAGATTTTTATTTTTGTTTTGCTATTTTAATGATCACAACTGTTTATATCACAAGTCAAATATCCTTTATATATGTTCACATGCTCATTTTCTGAATTTGTCTTTTTACTGCATTGAAATCTCAGCTTGTTATTATTAACTGTCTATACTGCTGTATGTATTTATCTACTTTGAAAACTCTGTTTACATTTGTCACATTTTCATCATCCTGCATGGAAAATAGCAAGTAAGACTCAAAGAAAAAACGTATGTCTCTGACTGTATGTTGGCCGAATGACCAAAACATTTTTTTAGTTTTTTCTTTCACATTTCAGCCTTTTGACTTTGGATATGTATTCAGGTCTGATTAAACAGAAGCTTTATCACATCATTTTGTTGTTGTGTCTGATATGAAAAGCACTCAATCATTTTGGGACATGAAT
Source organism: Pagrus major (assembly GCF_040436345.1). Taxonomy (NCBI): domain Eukaryota; kingdom Metazoa; phylum Chordata; class Actinopteri; order Spariformes; family Sparidae; genus Pagrus; species Pagrus major. Next base: position 4,645,838 of record NC_133215.1, on the reverse strand, counting down.
TGACTTTGAAAAAGATCATTTTAGATTAACCGGGGTTTACCAATCTGTACATGTACTCAGTATTTTATTTTATCTACCTCAGTATTTTATTTATCTACCTCAGTATTTTATTTTATTTACCTCAGTGTTTTATTGTATCTACCTCAGTATTTTTATTTTATTTACCTCAGTATTTTTATTTTATTTACCTCAGTGTTTTATTTTCTTTACCTCAGTGTTTATTGTATCTACCTCAGTATTTTTATTTTATTTACCTCTGTATTTTATATTATTTACCTCAGTGTTTTATTTTATTTACCTCAGTATTTAATTTTATAGCTACTTAAAGGGACTTGGGGCAGGATCAAGAAATAAGACTCAATAGTGACTCGCTGGCCGTTGCGGCCGTTAGGGTAACTGCAGCCATCAGCCAAGCCGGCGTGGGAGCGCGCATGAGCTCTTCACAGCAGTGCAGCTGATGCCGTCTCATCCCTATTCGTCAGACGCTTGACGCTTGGTCAAGTGCCCCTCGCGTCGATACCTGACGCAGGAGGCTACCCCTTTGCGTTAGTCTTATCTGCTACACATGAAGCAGCCGGGAAGCTGCTCGCTGTGTGTAGCGACACACAAGCGCAGCAATTTACAGTTACGGTTGATGCAGTCTGAAAGGCACGGCCGAAAGCAAAGACGGCATATCGAGGGACAGAAATATCGTCTCTGATACGGGATTGCTGTGTGTTAGTGGCTAATGTTGCTACACAGACACAAACAAACCGTTAGCCTGTGGCTACAGCCAGCTGCTAACGTCACCTCCCGGATAACAGGTTGGGCTTTCGGTCCCATATATAAAGGGACATATTTCTAACTATTCGGTTTCAGACTAAAGGACCGCGGAAAATGCGCAGTCTGTAACTATTCAGTGTTACACAGCGGTGGACTAGTTGTTTGCAGCTAATGCTACTTTGCACGTTAGGTCACTCGAGTCCTCGGTGATCTCATATGATTTCCAATTCAAGCTCTAAACATGACCTGTGATGTTTTCTTACCTGGTTACTAGGAAATGAGCCATGTCAGCATCTGTTTCCAGTCCCAATTCAAGTTGAAGCTGCCTCCATGAGTCCAACACGTATCCTATGTGTATTCGGGTGCCAGCCCGCTTTGCTCGTAATTTTGTTTAGACTCACGACATGCCGTTGATAAAACCTTTGTTTTCTTCTTAGTATGACTTTTTAGTGGACTTTGTGTGATGGTGGGCTGTTGCTGGCTGTAGCAGAATCCATTACTACCCAAACACTAGTTTGGGTCCACGGCGTTTGTTTACTTCCTGTATCCAAGTCGAAAGCCGGTCGAGGACGCGCATTCAGTGTCATCTGACGTCACGTCCGCAGGCCTGCGCGGGAAATTTGCGCCCGAATTGCAGTACATTATGCAGCACACAGCCTGTTCAAGGCAATGGAGAGATACGTGGGTGGGCTCATTCTTTTTGGCTTTGAACGCTTCATCACCCATTAGCATTAAAAATCTTAAAATCCTCCTTGAACCGACACCTTACCGTGGTGGAGGGGTTTGAGCACCTGAATGATCCTAGGAGCTATGTTGTCCGGGGCTTAATGCCCCTGGTAGGGTCTCCCAAGGCAAACAGGTCCTAGGTGACAGGTCAGACTAAGAGCGGTTCCAAAGCCCCCTATGATAGAAACAACAACAAGGAAGTGTAAGTCGCCCGGAATGGCGTCACCGGGGCCCCACCCTGGAGCCAGGCCCGGGGTTGGGGCTCGCAGGCGAGCGCCTGGTGGCCAGGTCTTTGCCCACGGGACCCAGCCGGGCACAGCCCGAAGGAGCGACGTGGGCCCGCCCTCCAGTAGGCTCACCACCCGCAGGAGGGTTCAGAAGGGGCTGGTGCGTTGGGATTTGGATGGCTGTCCTGGGCGGGTGCCCCGGCGACCCAATCCCCGGACGGTGACTCGAGCCATGGGGACATGGAATGTCACCTCGCTGAGGGGGAAAGAGCCTGAACTGGTGCGGGAGGTTGAGCGCTACCGGCTAGAGATAGTTGGGCTCGCCTCCACGCACAGTCTGGGCTCTGGAACCCAACTCCTTGAGAGAGGCTGGACTCTCTTCTACTCTGGAGTTGCCCGTGGTGAGAGGCGGCGAGCTGGTGTGGGCCTGCTCATAGCTTCCCAGCTCAGCCGCCATGTGTTGGAGTTTTCCCCGGTGAACGAGAGGGTCGTTTCCCTGCGCCTTCGGGTCGGGGATAGGTCTCTCACTGTTGTTTCGGCCTACGGGCCAAACGGCAGTGCAGAGTACCCGGCCTTCTTGGAGTCCCTGGGAGGGGTACTGGAGAGTGCTCCAACTGGGGACTCCATCGTTCTACTGGGGGACTTCAATGCTCACGTGGGCAGCGATACAGTAACCTGGAGGGGTGTGATTGGGAGGAATGGCCTCCCTGATCTGAACCCGAGTGGTGTTCTGTTGTTGGACTTCTGTGCTAGCCACAGTTTGCCCATAACGAACACCATGTTCAAGCATAAGGGTGTTCATCAGTGCACGTGGCACCAGGACACCCTAGGCCGGAGGTCAATGATCGACTTTGTGGTCGTGTCATCTGACCTCCGGCCGTATGTCTTGGACACTCGGGTGAAGAGAGGGGCTGAGCTGTCAACTGATCACCACCTGGTGGTGAGTTGGTTTCGCTGGCAGGGGAGGAAGCTAGACAGACTTGGCAGACCCAAACGTATTGTGAGGGTCTGCTGGGAACGTCTGGTGGAACCCTCTGTCGGGGAGGTCTTCAACTCCCACCTCCGGGAGAGCTTTGACCAGATCCCGAGGGAGGCTGGGGACATTGAGTCCGAATGGGCCTTGTTCTCCGCTTCCATTGTTGACGCGGCTGTTAGGAGCTGTGGCCGTAAGGTCTCCGGTGCCTGTCGTGGCGGCAATCCCCGAACTCGGTGGTGGACACCGACAGTGAGGGATGCTGTCAAGCTGAAGAAGGAGTCCTATCGAGCCTGGTTGGCTCGGGGGACTCCTGAGGCAGCTGACGGGTACCGGCAGGCCAAGCGTGCTGCAGCACGGGCGGTCGCGGAAGCAAAGACTCGGGCCTGGTACCCCACCAACACTGTTTACGGTGGAGGCGGGGAGCTGTTGACCTCGACCGGGGATATCGTCGGGCGGTGGAAGGAGTACTTTGAGGATCTCCTCAATCCCACTGACACGTCTTCCATAGAGGAAGCAGAGGCTGGGGACTCGGAGGTTGATCCATTCATCACCCAAGCCGAAGTCACCGAGGTAGTCCGGAAGCTGCCCGGTGGCAAAGCACCGGGGGTGGATGAGATCCACCCTGAGTATCTCAAGTCTCTGGATGTTGTGGGGCTGTCTTGGCTGACACGTCTCTGCAACATCGCGTGGCAGTCGGGGACAGTGCCTCTGGACTGGCATTCCGGGGTGGTGGTCCCTCTATTCAAAAAGGGGGACCGGAGGGTGTGTTCCAACTATCGGGGGATCACACTCCTCAGCCTCCCTGGTAAAGTCTATTCCAGGGTACTGGAGAGGAGAATTCGGCCGATAGTCAAACCTCGGATTCAGGAGGAACACTGCGGTTTTCGTCCTGGCCGTGGAACACTGGACCAGCTCTATAACCTCCGCAGGGTGCTGGAGGGTTCATGGGAGTTTGCCCAACCAGTCCACATGTGTTTTGTGGACTTGGAGAAGGCATTCGACCGTGTCCCTCATGGCATTCTGTGGGAGGTGCTTCGGTAGTACGGGGTCGGCGGCCCTCTGCTAAGGGCTGTACGGTCCCTGTACGACCAGAGCAGGAGCTTGGTTCGCATTGCCGGCAGTAAGTCAGACCTGTTTCCAGTACATGTTGGACTCCGGCAGGGCTGCCTTTTGTCACCGGTTCTGTTCCTTATTTTTATGGACAGAATTTCTAGGCGCAGTCATGGGCCGGAGGGGATCTGGTTCGGGAGCCACTGGATTTCATCCCTGCTTTTCGCAGATGATGTTGTCTTGTTGGCTCCTTCGAGCCGGGACCTCCAGCATGTCCTGGGGCGGTTTGCAGCCGAGTGTGAAGCAGCTGGGATGAGAATCAGCACCTCCAAGTCTGAGGCCATGGTTCTCGACCGGAAAAAGGTGACTTGTTCCCTCTGGGTTGGGGGAGAGTTCCTGCCTCAAGTGGAGGAGTTCAAGTATCTCGGGGTCTTGTTCATGAGTGAGGGAAGGATGGAGCACGAGATTGACAGGCGGATTGGTGCGGTGGCCGCAGTAATGCGGTCGTTGTATCGGTCTGTCGTGGTGAAGAGAGAGCTGAGCCGAAAGGCGAAGCTCTCGATTTACCGGTCAGTCTACGTTCCTACCCTCACCTATGGTCATGAACTTTGGGTCGTGACCGAAAGAATAAGATCCCGGATACAAGCGGCCGAAATGAGTTTCCTTCGCAGGGTGGCAGGGCGCTCCCTTAGAGATAGGGTGAGGAGCTCTGTCACACGGGAGGAGCTCGGAGTAGAGCCGCTGCTCCTCCACATCGAGAGGAGTGAGCTGAGGTGGCTCGGGCATCTGTATCGGATGCCCCCTGGACACCTCCCTCGGGAGGTGTTCCAGGCATGCCCCACCGGGAGGAAGAGACCCCGAGGAAGACCCAGGACATGCTGGAGTGACTATGTTGCCCGGCTGTCCTGGGAATGCCTTGGGATCCTCCCGGAGGAGCTGGAGGAAGTGTCCGGGGAGAGGGAAGTCTGGGTGTCCCTGCTCAGGCAGCTGCCCCCGCAACCCGTCCCCGGATAAGCGGTAGAAAATGGATGGATGGATAGATCTTAAAATGCATGTTTATAATTTCACAGATCCTGCCCCAAGTTCCTTTAAGCATTTTTATTGTAGGTCTGTACAGTCTCTGATGTGTGTGGAGAGGGAGTTCCAGAGGGAGGGGGCAGCAACTGAGAAGGCTGTGTCGCCCCAGGTTCGGTGCTTGGTCCTGTGTGGTGGAGTGAGGAAGTTTGCGTTGGAGGAGCAGACGGTGAGGGACGGGTTGTGGCGGGCTTTGTGAGTGAGGAGGTGTATTTTGAATTGAATCCGTTGTGAGACAGGGAGCCAGTGGAGTTTCTGGAGGACGGGGGTGATGTGGTCACAGGTGCGGGTGTGGGTGAGAAGGCGAGCAGCAGAGTTCTGGACGTATTGGAGTTTATTTAGGAATTTGGATGGTGTGCCATAGAGGATGCTGTTGCAGTAGTCAATTCTGGAGGTGATGAAGGCGTGGATCAGGGTTTCTGCAGCAGAGAAGGAGAGTGATGGGCGGAGACGGGCTATGTTTTTGAGGTGGAAGAAGGCAATTCTGGTGATTTGACTTATGTGTTTTTGAAAGGAGAGGTTGTTGTCAAAGATGACTCCGAGGTTGTGACTGTGTGGGGAGGGAGAGAGGGTGGAGTTGTCTAGGGTGAGGCAGAAGTTGTGAGTGGTTTTGATTAGGGATTTGCGGCCGATGATGACCATGTCCAATTTTTCGCAATTTAGTTGGAGGAAGTTTGTTTGCATCCAGGATTTGATTTCAGTGAGGCAGTTGGTGAGTGTGGAGTGGGTGGCAGTGGTGATGGATTTTGTGGAGATGTAGATTTGGATGTCGTCAGCGTAGCAGTGGAAATGGAGACCATGACGGCGTATGATGTTGCCAAGGGGAAGCATGTATAGGATGAAGAGGAGTGGACCAAGCACTGAACCCTGTGGGACGCCTTGGGACAGAGGAGCAGTGGAGGAGGTGCAGCTGTTGATGTGGACGAACTCTTGTCTGTTTGTGAGATATGATTTTAACCAGGAGAGGGCAGTGCCGGTGATGTTGAGGGAGGATTCAAGGAGGGAGAGATGAATGGAGTGGTTGATGGTGTTGAAAGCTGCAGTGAGGTCCAGGAGGATGAGGATGCTGAGGTGGCCGGAGTCTGCAGAGAGGAGGAGGTCATCAGTGACTTTAAGGAGGGCTGTTTCTGAGCTGTGTTGAGAACAGAAACCGGATTGAAAAGGTTCAAAGAGGTTGGTGGAGAAGAGGTTGGTTTTGAGTTGAGTGGCAATGGTGCGTCCCAGTGTTTTTGATAAAAAAAATGGAAGTTGGAGATGGGCCAGAAATTTGTCATAATGTCAGGGTTGAGTCCAGGATTTTTGAGAATGGGGGTGACAGCTGCCAGTTTGAGTGACTGAGGGACTGAACCAGAGCTGAGGGAGGAGTTGATTATTTTTGTGATGAGGGAGGAGATGGCTGGAAGACAGTTCTTGACCAGGTGGGATGGGATGGGGTCCAGGGCACAGGTGGAGCTTTTCATTTCTGCCATGATGGTGGACAGGTCCCTTGGAGACACAGGGGAGAACTGAGACAGGGGTTGAGAGGTGAGGGGGGGGAGGGGTGAGTGAAGGAGTGGAGGGGGTGGGTGTAGGGGAGGTGGACAGGTTGCTGTAGATGTAGATCAAGGCTGACTGAACCTTTGCTGTTCTGCTGCCTCGCCTTTGGAAAATATCACATTTAGTGTTCAGTTTGCTGATACGTCCATGTTTTACCTGCATTGTTTGTAAAGCAACAGTAAGAATCATTTCTTCATTTCATCTTGAGGGTTCACAGGCGTTTGTCTCTTCATACATATTAATAAGATAAAGAGGAAGGAAGCAGCCAGTTAACACCTCGATGTATGTTTAAGACAAGTGAACCAACCAGAGAGAGACAAAATGTCTCGTGACAACGTCCACCCTCTTTATGTAGAAGTGTTTGGTGGGATGAACTGACATTCGGTACTTCTCATGTATGTGATCGACCTGCTGATTTAACAGGCGTGAGGAGAAGCTATGAGTTTAACAGCAGCAGCGAGTGGATTTGTTGTCGTCCTTCTGTCTGCACAAGGTACTGTACGTCTACATTTATACTGTAAGACTGTTAGCATTTTTTTTTATAACTTGTTTTTGCCTCGTTTCCTGCTGCAGTTTATCTGCCCAGCACCAAACAACAAAGTTAGCATCTGGCTGGAGACCAAAGTAGGGTATTTAGTAAGGCTGTCAAAGTTAACGCGTTATTAACGCGTTAACGCAGCATGCCTTTAACGGCACTATTTTTTTTAACGCGCGATTAACGTAGTGACATTTGAACCTCGGGCCATTCCGTAGCTTGGAAAACCAGGAAGCAATGCGCCGAGGTCGATGCCGCCAACAGACTACATCCCCGTGAGCAGTAATGGAAAGTGGTAGTATTTTGAATGGCAAATTCAGCTACAAAGTCTTGCCAGATGGCTCTCGTGACAGGACAAAAGTCATTTGTATTTATTGTCACCGTGAATTTACCTACCACCGGAGTACGTCAAGTCTCAAATACCACTTGTCGGCCAAGCACACAGCGGATGCAGAGACGCCGGCGCCCCCTCCTCGCATGAAGCAAACCACGCTGGATAATTTGAAAGGGAAACAGGTGGACAACTCTACAAGCCGCAAACTTACAAAAGCAGTCGCTAAATGGGTGGCTACAGCGTGCAGGCCGATAAGTATTGTGGAGGACGACGGTCTGCGAGAAATAATCCGCTACTACTGTGTAATAAACATTACTATGCAGTTTGCATATGTTAGTTACTTGAACTGAGTATTTCTCATTGTAGCAATAAATAAACCTGTTTTTGCACAAAGCAAGCATTTGTCTATATTCATGTTGAAAAAAGTATTACAATTTGAAAAAATCAATTTAATGTACCGATGAAAAATATGCGATTAATTTGTGATTAATCGCGATTAACTATGATCATCATGCGATTAATCGCGATTAAATATTTTAATCGATTGACAGCCCTAGTATTTAGATGTTAGACAGATATTTCCCTCAGTATTTGTGACTCTTTCTTGCTTCAGGATACATTTGTAAGTGTTTTCTATCCGTGAGAAAAGTTGCTCACACCTCAGAGTTCTGCATGTCTCTACAGCTATCATTCACAATCTGCAGCAGCCTGACCACAGGAAGATAAGCAGCCACCAGACACTTTTTTCATGCGTCACACACTTCTTATAAGTACTTCTCTCTAAGTACTGTGTTAAAGTACACAGTGTCAATACAAGACCGCGGCAGCCCACAAACACCCGCTATAAAGCAGCCAACTTTAGCGCAATTATTTAATCATTGTGTTACGTATGACAAGAAAGGGGCCCGGTGGACAGCTTTTACAGATGCAGTCATGTTGCATATCGCAGTGGAAAAGCTGGGGTTCATCCACATGCTGAAAACTTTCGACCCCAGGTATGTGTTACGAAGCCACTACGGGGCATGCCTCAAGCCAGAGGTAATAGACAGGCTTGTCTTCCTGGCCAAAAATATGATTTAAAAAAAAAAAAACATGTTGAAACTAAAGACAGCAAGCACACACCTCATGTCCTGTACAGCTACCAACATGTGATGTTTACTATGCAATGCATGCAGATGTTTAATTCAGGGATACAAAATACTTTTTGTATACAAAAGGCACCTTTATTTATCTGCAAAAAAGAAAGACACATGTATTTTTTTCAAGAGGAGGCACTTTTATTCATTTTTCCAAGTGAGTTTTAGGGTGCACTGTTTACAATGGCGGGAACAAACAGAATGGGTACATGAATATGATAACAGATAAGAAGCAATCTGACAGAATACAAATAAAACAGAAAAAAGTGCTTGAAAATGATGAGAAACACTAAAAAAACGAACATGACAAAATACAAATAAAACAGAGGTGCATAAAAGACAAATGGCAGACAACCATACAGGATATATATTGTCATATTGTCAGTGTTTTCTATCCGTGAGAAAAGTTGCTCACACCTCAGAGTTATGCATTTCTCTACAGCTCTCATTCACAATCTGCAGCAGCCTGACCACAGGAAGATGAGCAGCCAGCAGACACTTTTTTCATGCGTCACACACTTCTTATAAGTACTTCTCTCTAAGTACTGTATTAAAGTACACAGTGTCAATACATTGTTGCTCCTTCACTGCAGCCTCTGTGTGATGTCCGTCCTCAGTGCTCTCAGAGATCATGTGCACATCTTTCACTGTTCCTTTGCTTTAAATATTCTCATGTAAACCTTAATGATTTCTCCAAACCTCTGTTGACTTTCATGAACCACAAATACCACTGAAACTTGATTTACAGTATCAACCCATTTTTAAAACAGAACTTAAGAGAAACGTGTGATACAGAATAAGTCTAACGTACCGTTCTAGTTAAGATAACAGAGACTGCCCAAAAACCTGTTGATGAATTTTCATTCATCTGATTAACACAGGTGAGAAAGGAGATTAAGGAGACGTGATGCCTTACGTTGAAATATTTAATGAAGCTCCATCTGGGAGAACATAGCTCAACAGTACATGTAGTGAGACAGTGTATTGCTTCACCAGTGCTGAAGGACACTTCCTGGTCTCTGACTATTTAACCTGCTATTGAATACTGCTTGTTTAAGTCAAGTTGCAATCAATGGAAGAAGATGGATTTTGGTCGATCATGAAGTTGGTGTGTTTCTCGTATGAGATGTAGTGAAGGTTAGTGAAGGCACAGGAACCTCTGCACACACAGAAGCCTGTGACCCCGAGCATGACCTCAGGGTAACTCTACCTCCTCTGTAAGCAGAGTGGGAGATGTATATGGACAAATGTACTACTATGAACCTATGAGACTGAACATGTGAAAATTCCTTTACAAAACCGTCTGAAGGCTGCCTTTGCTCGCCCACCCCAAACACAGGTTTGTATGAAGAGAGCCACAGTATTTTGGGAAGTGTAGCTTCACAGACTGAAGCTCCTCCACTACAGTGAAAATCTGTCTCCTGATGATGTTTTGAGTCTGATTGTAGTTTCTGATGTGCTCTGTGTTACAGTGATACAGGGTCAGGATGACTGGGCAGTGACTTACAGCTCTACTGAGATCTGTGCCTTAAAAGGATCAACAGTGGAAATAAGATGCACATACACATACCCATCCAGAATAGATGGTGGTGATACTGAAGTTAAGGAAACATTCTGGTTTACTAAACTGAGTGGAAATCAACCTGTGGATCTGAGTACAGACTCAGATTATCAAGGTCGTGTTGAGTACAGTTGTTATGAGAAGAGCTGCACTCTGAGAATCACAGACCTGAGAGAGAGCGACTCAGCTGAGTACAAGTTCAGCTTCATAACCAACCAACCAGGTGGGAGATATACTGGTTCACCTGGAGTCACTTTGAGGGTCACAGGTAACATTTTCATTCATATTTTAATCATTTCCAAATGTTCAACATCTAGACAACAATAATATAAATGTGTTGTGTGTGTATGTTGACAGTTTGTCTAAAATAACATTCTTGTTCCTTCCTCACATCCAGATCTCCAGGTGAAGGTGAGCGGATCCTCACATTATGGCTCGAAAGACCTGAAGTGTCACAGCAGTTGTCGTCTACCTGATCGTTCTTCCTACATCTGGTACAAACGTGGACAGAAAGTTCAGTCACAAACATCTTCTACTCATTCAGTCTCCTATTATTCTTTAGACAGTTATTCCTGTGCTGTTGAAGGACATGAGGATTTCCCCTCTCCTCCAGTGTGTGAGTTTACTACACTAACATAACACCATCTGATGGAGTCTTATAACTACATGTATTTTAATATGGAGACCCTCATTGTGACTCTTCATCAACTTTAAAAATGATCAAAACTTTGTTTTATCTTTCAGGTGTCAAAGGTCAAACCTGCAACAGAATGATTTACACTGACAGAAGCATCTGTGCCTCCAAAGGCTCATCAGTGGACATTTCTTGTACTTACAGCAGTTTTTACATTATCAAATCTAAATTCTGGTTCAGTCCTGAACGTTCTCATCAGTTGCAGAGTCCTTCACGACCTGAGGACCTTAGTGAAGACTCCCAGTTTGCAGGTCGTGTTCAGGTCCTTGAAACAGAGACAGGACGCTCCACTCTGAGAATCACTGACCTGACAGAGAGTGATTCAGCTCAGTATCACTTTAAATTCAACACAACAAGCTTTGAATGGAGGAGTAGTTTACCTGGTACAACTCTGACTGTCACAGGTACTGATGAACACACACTGATGTAAAACATCAACATAGTACATTTAGAAACAGTGAACATGTTGAAAATGATGGATCATCATGAGTTTGTGTAATAATGACTGTTGTGTTGGCACTAATGTTCACTGCTAGTTGTAGGAATAGTAACTGTTGTGTTGTCGTGTGTGTACATCTATCACTGATTTCTGTCAGAACCAGTGATAATAATATTGTTTCTTGTTCTCATATCCAGCTCTGCAGGTGCAGGTGACCAGAACAACAGTCCACCAGTCTGATACTGAGGCAGAGCTGAAGTGTCACAGCAGCTGCAGTCCAGCTGGTCGTCTTTCCTACGTCTGGTTCAAGAACGGACAGAAAGTCACAGGGGTGGAGACATCTTCTTTTAAAGGCCGGGTTTATCCTGGAGACATCATCTCTTGTGCTTTGAAAGGACATGAGAACTACGGCTCTCCTTCAGTGTGTGAGTTTGATCCACTGTATCCCGAAAAATCATATACACACTGGCTACAAATTGCAGACAGACACATGTGTAAAGTAGTAAAAGTACAAATCATATTTCTTGGCTGTCAGTTTCCACCAGGAGGAGTCTGACCAGGGACAGCTCCACGATCAGCTCTCTACACAGCCACTGTGACAAATAGAGACAATTACAATAGAAACAGAGAAAGATACATTTCAATCACAACAGTCAATTGTCTGTGAAAACATATTCTAATGTTTCATTATTACATGTTCATATCTCCTCCAGATGCTCCAAAGCTTCCCTCTGTGTCAGTGAGTCCCTCTGCTGAGATAGTGGAGGGCAGTTCAGTGACTCTGACCTGTAGCAGTGATGCTAACCCAGCAGCTAAATACACCTGGTACAAGGAGAATGGAGATCCAGACCTTCAACCTCTCAGTAAAGAACCACAGCTTGTCTTCAGCTCCATCCAGTCCTCTGACTCTGGAGAGTATTACTGTACAGCTGAGAAGGAGCTGGGGAGGAGGACGTCTGAATACATCTCTATTAATGTGACATGTGAGTGAAACAGTTCATTTAAAAATAACAGATTAAATGTGTCCAGTCTTTGCAGGAGAAGATTTTACTGTCATGTCTACGTTCTTGTGCTCCACATTCTCAGTCTGCTGTAATTCACTGAGCAGCTCCAGGAGACTTGAGGAGTTTTATGCTGTTTTGGGACCCAGATTCAAACAGTGCTACACACAGCTGTTCACACTTTATAGTTTAAATACTACACAATCTATTGTTGTAACACACTTAACCTGTTCTCTTAACACATCTCTAGATGCTCCAAAGCTTCCCTCTGTGTCAGTGAGTCCCTCTGCTGAGATAGTGGAGGGCAGTTCAGTGACTCTGACCTGTAGCAGTGATGCTAACCCAGCAGCTAACTACACCTGGTACAAGGAGAATGAAGACTCACCAAAAGCATCAGGACAGATCTTCACCATCACTGACTTCAGAGCTGAACACAGTGGAAATTATTCCTGTGAAGCCCAGAACAGCAGAGGACGTCATAACTCCACCTTACAGCTGATTGTTGTGGCAGGTGAGACACTAACTGGCTGATTAACAGACAGTAACACCTGGGAAACTGATCAATGAATCAAACCCTACTAGTGAGGTCCACTACAGTCTATCTAATAACTGTCTATCTCCATTTCCAGGGAGCTCAACAACAACAATGATGATAAACATCATCAGGTTGACTCTGGTGGTTGTGATGTCGGTTCTGCTGCTTCTGTTTTGTCTGTGGATGAGGTGAAACTACAAACATTAATCAGTTCCATCACTGATCTGTTACTTTAAATATTTACCTTCAAGTTTTTTGAGTTTTTAATGAACATTTGTGTTTGTTTGTCAATTTGATTCAGGAAGAAGAAAACTCTGAGCTCCACCACTGAACCAAATGAACCCGTAGAGACTATGGAGATGAGAGAGGTATTGGGCCACAGTGATGAGAAATTAGCACATTTACTGTAGATGTTTTTATAACAAAGATCAATTTCAGGAAACAGTTCTGCTTTAAACATGTCTGAGTTTGTTGTCATTTAAAATCTGATTGTATCCACGTTCCATTTATGAGGCCTTTGACTCTCATCTTGTTGTCTCTCCCCATCAGTTGGAGTCTGATCCTGATTACACCAACATCTCACCTTTGAACAGAGAAACTGCAGCATGTGGCAGAAGTTTTGAGTAGCATGCAGCTTTATGTTTACCTGTGCAGGTACATTACATATGTTAAGGATTATACTTGGTATGCAACATGCTATTTTATCTTTTAATGCTTATAATATAACATTTTATTCTAATGCAGTAAATTGCTTTGAAGAAATACTGATTGGCCTATCACATCACACCTGTCCTGGCAGAGATAGACTTGTGGAACAGGAAGCACAGTATCTCACAGCATGTACATTATATATTAAAACACATTGAAATGTAACATGAGCCCAGCTCTATCACACTCTGTAGCTGTAACTTTTTCAAAGTGTTGCAGTGGCTGATTGAAATAAACATCCAGCTTCCAACAACAACTCTGTAGTTTGAACATTATTTCAGTTCCCTCTCTGTGCTGCAGAGGGCGACAGTGTGCAGAAAGTTTTGGATCTCATCATTTTAGCAACGTGTAACGGTACCAACTGACCAACAATGGACCTAGCGGTCCCACTGTCCAGTACCATGGAGGGTCTGCTGCCCTGTGGTTGCGAGTCTCCCCTGTTGACGCAGGTCTTGTCCCTGGTTCAGTCGACGCCTCTCGGGCCCCTGAGTTTCCAATCCCTGCTGACTCACCAACAGACCCCTCAGACCATCATTCTGCAGCCTTCTCTGACACCCAGGCAGACCTGCCTCATGCCATAGACCTGGTGCCCAGTTTCCAGCCTCCAGCCCTGCTGCCATGTTGCCTGCCTCCTGCTCTGGTGTCCAGCTGCTAGGCTCTGGCTTCCAAGGGCCTCCAACAGTACCAGGACTCTGCCCGTCATGGTTTGATATTAAAGCTAGCCTCCTGTTCTTTACCCTGCCTGCCTCCAGAGTGTCTTGTGTTTTGGTCCTCACTTTTGTTGCTACACGTAACATCCAGTTTATTGTCTAAACATTAGCTCACATACACTCTAATAATAATAATACATTTATTTTATATAGCGCTTTTCAGGATACACAAAGACACTTTACAGGTGAAAAATCAGAATGATAAAAACAACACAGTAAAAATACAAAAAGAGACAAGTTATACATTAAAAACAGTTTTAAAAAAGTGAGTTTTGGTTGAGTGTTTTGAAGGTAGTGAGGTCTGTACAGTCTCTGATGTGTGTGGGGAGGGAGTTCCAGAGGGAGGGGGCAGCAACTGAGAAGGCTGTGTCGCCCCAGGTCCGGTGCTTGGTCCTGTGTGGAGGAGTGAGGAAGTTTGCGTCGGAGGAGCGGACGGTGCGGGACGGGTTGCGGCGGGCTTTGTGAGTGAGGAGGTGTATTTTGAATTGAATCCGTTGTGAGACAGGGAGCCAGTGGAGTTTCTGGAGGACGGGGGTGATGTGGTCACAGGTGCGGGTGTGGGTGAGAAGGCGAGCAGCAGAGTTCTGGACGTATTGGAGTTTATTTAGGAATTTGGATGGTGTGCCATAGAGGATGTTGTTGCAATAGTCAATTCTGGAGGTGATGAAGGTGTGGATCAGGGTTTCTGCAGCAGAGAAGGAGAGTGATGGGCGGAGACAGGCTATGTTCTTGAGGTGGAAGAAGGCAGTTCTGGTGATTTGATTTATGTGCTTTTGAAAGGAGAGGTTGTTGTCAAAGATGACTCCGAGGTTGCGACTGTGTGGGGAGGGAGAGAGGGTGGAGTTGTCTAGGGTGAGGCAGAAGTTGTGAGCGGTTTTGATGAGGGATTTGCGGCCGATGATGATCATGTCCAATTTGTCGCAGTTTAGTTTGAGGAAGTTTGTTTGCATCCAGGATTTGATTTCAGTGAGGCAGTTGGTGAGTGTGGAGTGGGTGGCAGTGGTGATGGATTTTGTGGAGATGTAGATTTGGATGTCGTCAGCGTAGCAGTGGAAATGGAGACCATGACGGCGTATGATGTTGCCAAGGGGAAGCATGTATAGGATGAAGAGGAGTGGACCAAGCACTGAACCCTGTGGGACGCCTTGGGACAGAGGAGCAGTGGAGGAGGTGCAGTTGTTGATGTGGACGAACTGTTGTCTGTTTGTGAGATATGATTTTAACCAGGAGAGGGCAGTGCCGGTGATGTTGAGGGAGGATTGAAGGAGGGAGAGAAGAATGGAGTGGTTGATGGTGTCGAAAGCTGCAGTGAGGTCCAGGAGGATGAGGATGCTGAGGTGGCCGGAGTCTGCAGAGAGGAGGAGGTCATCAGTGACTTTAAGGAGGGCTGTCTCTGTGCTGTGTTGAGAGCGGAAGCCGTATTGAAAAGGTTCAAAGAGGTCGGTGGAGATGAGGCGGGTTTTGAGTTGAGTGGCAACGGTGCGTCCCCGTATTTCTGATAAAAAAGGGAGGTTGGAGATGGGCTGGTTGTCATAATGTCAGGGTTGAGTCCAGGTTTTTTGAGAATGGGGGTGACAGCTGCCAGTTTGAGTGACTGAGGGACTGAACCAGAGCTGAGGGAGGAGTTGATTATTTTTGTGATGAGGGAGGAGATGGCTGGAAGACAGTTCTTGACCAGGTGGGATGGGATGGGGTCCAGGGCACAGGTGGGGCTTTTCATTTCTGCCATGATGGTGGACAGGTCCCTTGGAGACACAGGGAAGAACTGAGACAGGGGTTGAGAGGTGAGGGGGGGAGGGGGGAGTGAAGGAGTGGAGGGGGTAGGGGTAGGGGAGGTGGACAGGTTGCTGTAGATGTTGTCGATTTTTGTTTGGAAAAATGAAAGGAAGGAGTTGCATTTATCGGTTGTGAAGGAGTTGGAGGTGTTGTCAGTGGGAGAACAGAGCTTTGGGGTTGATGGAGCCAGAGTGAATGAGGTGGGAGTAGTAGGTGGAGCGGGTTTTGGTGAGAGCATCCTTGTATTGCTGAAGATAGTCTGTATGAATGTCTGGTTCAGGCTTTTTAATTTAATCAAAGGTCAGGTTAAAATCAAGACTGACTGAACCTTTGCTGTTCTGCTGCCTCGCCTTTGGAACAATATCACATTTAGTGTTCAGTTTGCTGATACGTCCATGTTTTACCTGCATTGTTTGTAAAGCAACAGTAAGAATCATTTCTTCATTTCATCTTGAGGGTTCATAGGCGTTGGTCTCTTCATACATGCTAATAATAAAGAGGAAGGAAGCAGCCAGTTAACACCTCGATGTGTGTTTAAAACAAGTGAACCAACCAGAGAGAGACAAAATGTCTCGTGACAACGTCCACCCTCTTTATGTAGAAGTGTTTGGTGAGATGACGTGACATTCAGTACTTCTCATGTATGTGATCGACCTGCTGATTTAACAGACGTGAGGAGAAGCTATGAGTTTAACAGCAGCAGCGAGTGGATTTGTTGTCGTCCTTCTGTCTGCACAAGGTACTGTATGTCTACATTTATTTTGTAAGACTGTTAGAAAAATAAATGCTAACTTGTTTTAGTTCACTCTGTGTTCTCATCAGCGTCGTTTCCTGCTGCAGTTTATCTGCCCAGCACCAAACAACAAAGTTAGCATCTGGCTGGAGACCAAAGTAGAGTATTTAGCTGTTAGACAGATATTTCCCTCAGTATTTGTGACTCTTTCTTGCTTCAGGATAAATTTTTCAGTGTTTTCTATCCGTGAGAAAAGTTGCTCACACCTCAGAGTTCTGCATTTCTCTACAGCTATCATTCACAATCTGCAGCAGCCTGACCACAGGAAGATGAGCAGCCAGCAGGCACTTTTTTCATGTGTCACACACTTCTTATAAGTACTTCTCTCTAAGTACTGTGTTAAAGTACACAGTGTCAATACAAGACCGCGGCAGCCCACAAACACCCGCTATAAAGCAGCCAACTTTAGCGCAATTATTTAATCATTGTGTTACGTTTGACAAGAAAGGGGCCCGGTGGACAGCTTTTACAGATGCAGTCATGTTGCATATCGCTAAAGATATGGTGCCCATATATACAGTGGAAAAGCTGGGGTTCATCCACATGCTGAAAACTTTCGACCCCAGGTATGTGTTACGAAGCCACTACGGGGCATGCCTCAAGCCAGAGGTAGTAGACAGGCTTGTCTTCCTGGCCAAAAATATAATTTAAAAAAAAATGTTGAAACTAAAGACAGCAAGCACACACCTCATGTCCTGTACAGCTACCAACATGTGATGTTTACTATGCAATGCACGCAGATGTTTAATTCAGGGATACAAAATACTTTTTGTATACAAAAGGCACCTTTATTTATCTGCAAAAAAGAAAGACACACATGTATTTTTTTCAAGAGGAGGCACTTTTATTCATTTTTTCAAGTGAGTTTAAGGGTGCACTGTTTACAATGGCAGGGAATAAACAGAATGGGTACATAAAAATGATAACAGATAAGAAGCAATCTGACAGAATACAAATAAAACAGAAAAAAGAGCTTGAAAATGATGAGAAACACTAAACAAATGAACATGACAAAACACAAATAAAACAGAGGTGCATAAAAGACAAATGGCAAACAACCATACAGGACAGCACGCAGTTAGAAACAGTCACATTCAAATGCTGAGTAGTTTGAAATCAAAGTCTTAAACTGACCTATAGGTATAACTGTATCAAGCTTAAATGTATGTTGTAAAATGTTCCAAGTGTATGGAGCACTAAAAACTGGAAGCAGTTTGCCCAAATTTAGTGTTTACACAGGGAACCTGGAGCATTATACGATCACTACAGACCTGCCTCAGTCCTGGTGCCCAGTTTCTGGCCTCCAGTCCTTTGGATCAATATCACATTTAGTGTTCAGTTTGCTGAGACGTCCATGTTTAACCTGCATTGTTTGTGAAGCAACAGTAAGAATCATTTCTTCATTTCATCTTGAGGGTTAAAAGAAATTTGTCTCTTCATACATGTTAATAATGTAAAAAGGAAGGAAGCCAGTTAACTACGCAATGTGTGTTTAAGACAAGTGTACCAACCAGAGAGAGACAAGCTGTCTTAAAATACCACATCTTCCCTTTTTGATGTAGAAGTGTTTGGTGAGATGAACTGACATTCAGTACTTCTCATGTATGTGATCGACCTGCTGATTTAACAGGCGTGAGGAGAAGCTATGAGTTTAACAGCAGCAGCGAGTGGATTTGTTGTCGTCCTTCTGTCTGCACAAGGTAATGTACGTCTACATTTATACTGTAAGACTGTTAGCATGGTGGGTTATATAGTAAAGACTTGATGTGTGATGTCATGCAGTGTGATGTGATCCCTGATACACCAGACATTCACTTGTCTTTCTTTATATTGAAGACTTTACAGGACGACCAGCACAGAGCTGGGTCTGTTTTTTACACCTGAGACATCTCTGTACACTTCTACCTTAAACTTTATAAACTGCACAGGTAGAGACAGTAAAGCTGTGTTTGTGTGGATGTACAGTGACTGTACATACTGTACTTTAACAAAGGAGAAATCTGAAGAGAAAAGAGAAATCTGTTAGATAAAATTAATCGCTCCATCATTCAAACTTCCTCCAAACTCAACTTGAGCCTGCGTTCGTACGTGTTAGAGGCTGGTCGATGTGCTGCGATAGCATAATTAACACAGGAACCAGAGTTCAGAAGTAACACCAGACGGTATCATGTCTTTCATGTCACGAGAAATTAAATATCATTAGAGTAACAAAGTGCACATTTTTGTATAAAGAATGACATTACAACGAGTGTGTAAAGTGGAGGTGTTGCTTGCATTTCTCTACAGCTCTCATTCACACTCTGCAGCAGCCTGACCACAGGAAGATGAGCAGCCAGCAGACACTTTTTTCATGCGTCACACACTTCTTATAAGTACTTCTCTCTAAGTACTGTGTTAAAGTACACAGTGTCAATACATTGTTGCTCCTTCACTGCAGCCTCTGTGTGATGTCCGTCCTCAGTGCTCTCAGAGATCATGTGCACATCTTTCACTGTTCCTTTGCTTTAAATATTCTCATGTAAACCTTAATGACTTGTACATTTCTCCAAACCTCTGTTGACTTTCATGAACCACACATACCACTGAAACTTGATTTACAGTATCAACCCATTTTTAAAACAGACCTTAAGAGAAACGTGTGATACAGAATAAGTCTAACGTACCGTTCTAGTTAAGATAACAGAGACTTAGTTAGGTTAGTGAAGGCACAGGAACCTCTGCACACACAGAAGCCTGTGACCCCGAGCATGACCTCAGGGTAACTCTACCTCCTCTGTAAGCAGAGTGGGAGATGTATATAGACAAATGTACTACTATGAACCTATGAGACTGAACATGTTAAAATTCCTTTACAAAACCGTCTGAAGGCTGCCTTTGCTCGCCCACCCCAAACACAGGTTTGTATGAAGAGAGCCACAGTATTTTGGGAAGTGTAGCTTCACAGACTGAAGCTCCTCCACTACAGTGAAAATCTGTCTCCTGATGATGTTTTGAGTCTGATTGTAGTTTCTGATGTTCTCTGTGTTACAGTGATACAGGGTCAGGATGACTGGGGAGTGACTTACAGCTCTACTGAGATCTGTGCCTTAAAAGGATCAACAGTGGAAATAAGCTGCACATACACATACCCATCCAGAATAGATGGTGGTGATACTGAAGTTAAGGAAACATTCTGGTTTACTAAACTGAGTGGAAATCAATCTGTGGATCTGAGTACAGACTCAGATTATCAAGGTCGTGTTGAGTACAGTTGTTATGAGAAGAGCTGCACTCTGAGAATCACAGACCTGAGAGAGAGCGACTCAGCTGAGTACAAGTTCAGCTTCATAACAAACCAACCAGGTGGGAGATATACTGGTTCACCTGGAGTCACTTTGAGGGTCACAGGTAACATTTTCATTCATATTTTAATTATTTCCAAATGTTCAACATCTAGACAACAATAATATAAATGTGTTGTGTGTGTATGTTGACAGTTTGTCTAAAATAACATTCTTGTTCCTTCTTCACATCCAGATCTCCAGGTGGATGTGGGCAGATCCTCATATTATGACCGGAGAGACCTGAAGTGTCACAGCAGTTGTCGTCTACCTGATCGTTCTTCCTACATCTGGTACAAAAGTGGAGAGAAAATTCAGTCACTAACATCTTCTACTCATTCAGTCTCCGATACTTATGGAGACAGTTATTCCTGTGCTGTTAAAGGACATGAGGATTTCCCCTCTCCTCAAGTGTGTGAGTTTACTACACTAACATAACACCATCTGATGGAGTCTTATAACTACATGTATTTTAATATGGAGACTCTCAGTGTGACTCTTCATCAACTCTGGTTTAAAAATGATCAAAACTTTGTTTTATCTTTCAGGTGTCAAAGGTCAAACCTGCAACAGAGTGATTTACACTGACAGAAGCATCTGTGCCTCCAAAGGCTCATCAGTGGACATTTCTTGCACTTACAGCAGTTTTAACATTATCAAGTCTAAATTCTGGTTCAGTCCTGAACGTTCTCATCAGTGGCAGAGTCCTTCACGACCTGAGGACCTCAGTAAAGACTCCCAGTTTGCAGGTCGTGTTCAGGTCCTTGAAACAGAGACAAGACGCTCCACTCTGAGAATCACTGACCTGACAGAGAGTGATTCAGCTCAGTATCGCTTTAAATTCAACACAACAAGCTTTGAATGGAGGAGTAGTTTACCTGGTACAACTCTGACTGTCACAGGTACTGATGAACACACACTGATGTAAAACATCAACATAGTACATTTAGAAACAGTGAACATGTTGAAAATGATGGATCATCATGAGTTTGTGTAATAATGACTGTTGTGTTGGCACTAATGTTCACTGCTAGTTCTAGGAATAGTAACTGTTGTGTTGTCGTGTGTGTACATCTGTCACTGATTTCTGTCAGAACCAGTGATAATAATATTGTTTCTTGTTCTCATATCCAGCTCTGCAGGTGCAGGTGACCAGAACAACAGTCCACCAGTCTGATACTGAGGCAGAGCTGAAGTGTCACAGCAGCTGCAGTCCAGCTGGTCGTCTTTCCTACGTCTGGTTCAAGAACGGACAGAAAGTCACAGGGGTGGAGACATCTTCTTTTAAAGGCCGGGTTTATCCTGGAGACATCATCTCTTGTGCTTTGAAAGGACATGAGAACTACGGCTCTCCTTCAGTCTGTGAGTTTGATCCACTGTATCAGGAAAAAGACATGCATACACACTGGCTGCAAATTACAGACAGACACATGTGTAAAGTAGTAAAAGTACAAATCATATTTCTTGGCAGTCAGTTTCCACCAGGAGGAGTCTGACCAGGGACAGCTCCACGATCAGCTCTCTACACAGCCACTGTGACAAATAGAGACAATTACAATAGAAACAGAGAAAGATACATTTCAATCACAACAGTCAATTGTCTGTGAAAACATATTCTAATGTTTCATTATTACATGTTCATATCTCCTCCAGATGCTCCAAAGCTTCCCTCTGTGTCAGTGAGTCCCTCTGCTGAGATAGTGGAGGGCAGTTCAGTGACTCTGACCTGTAGCAGTGATGCTAACCCAGCAGCTAACTACACCTGGTACAAGAAGAATGGAGATCCAGACCTTCAACCTCTCAGTAAAGAACCACAGCTTGTCTTCAGCTCCTTCCAGTCCTCTGACTCTGGAGAGTATTACTGTACAGCTGAGAAGGAGCTGGGGAGGAGGACGTCTGAATACATCTCTATTAATGTGACATGTGAGTGCAACAGTTCATTTAAAAATAACAGATTAAATGTGTCCAGTCTTTGCAGGAGAAGATTTTACTGTCATGTCTACGTTCTTGTGCTCCACATTCTCAGTGTGCTGTAATTCACTGAGCAGCTCCAGGAGACTTGAGGAGTTTTATGCTGTTTTGGGACCCAGATTCAAACAGTGCTACACACAGCTGTTCACACTCTATGGTTTAAATACTACACAATCTATTGTTGTAACACACATTTAACCTGTTCTCTTAATACATCTCCAGATGCTCCAAAGCTTCCCTCTGTGTCAGTGAGTCCCTCTGCTGAGATAGTGGAGGGCAGTTCAGTGACTCTGACCTGTAGCAGTGATGCTAACCCAGCAGCTAACTACACCTGGTACAAGGAGAATGAAGACTCACCAAAAGCATCAGGACAGATCTTCACCATCACTGACTTCAGAGCTGAACACAGTGGGAATTATTACTGTGAAGCCCAGAACAGAAGAGGACGTCATAACTCCACCTTACAGCTGATTGTTGTGGCAGGTGAGTTATTAATTCCCCAACATGATCATTTATTGTTTGTGAAACCTTTGACAAAACCAACCCAAAATCCATTGTTTTTTATGATAAGCCGTTTAGGCCAGAAATACATACTTGACGTACGTATGTAAACGTCTGTATGACTTTCTATAAAAGTATGTTTGTATGTAAAAGTGAGTATGTATGTATGTATGTATGTATGTATGTGTTAGGCATCAACATTGTGACAGGTCTAGGTTTTATCATGCAGGTAGTCAGAGGGACAATGCCTCAGGACAGATGCACCAATCTTGTTAGCAACTTAACTCATGGTGCAACTCATCTTTTTCCATAAAATTAACTATAGTCCATTTTAACATTTAAAAAGAACGACAACACTGAATTCTGCATAGGTAACATTAGAGTTATCTAGAACACTCATAAACAGTTTGTCTGGCTTTCAGCCCAAAATGCATTGCCTCAAGGCATGCTGGGGAAACTCTGGCCACCTATTCAACAACTGAGTTGAGTGTCAATGTAACCGGATGTAGGATGGTGATGACGTTGGAGGTCATTAACCTGAACCGGAAGTTGCTGCCACAATATGGCGCTGTGGGGATTTATTTACACGTGAAGGAGCTAGCCCTCTGACTCCCTGCACGATAAAACTGCATGATAAAACTGATATTCTCACTCTTACATATATACAGACTCACTTTTACATACATACATAAATACTCACTTTTACATATATACATACTCAACTCGCACAAATATGCATTCTCACACACATATACACTACTGAGAGTATGCATGTATGTGCTCAGTACCAGTATATATGTATATGCAAGTGAAGTATGTATTTTTGTCCTTAACGGCTTCTCATAAGTTTTGCGCAACTTACAATCATGTTTGGATCCAATAACTCCTGTAACTTCCAGTGTTTGTGCTCTGTCACTGTTTTCCAGCTACATGGAAGTTACCCGTTGCTCTCTCAACCACTGCTGTGTTGCTGGTCTTCATATTTCTCTTGGTCTTGTTCTGCATCAGGTGAGCAGTTCAGTTTCTCTGTGATTGAATTTACTTTGCATCATAAAGGAAATACTTACATATGTACAATGAAAGAGTTATTGGCCCTCTAGTCCCTATGATATAAAGCTTGTTTTAAGAAGAACATGTGTTGAAGTACCCCAGTAGCTCAGTTAGTAGAGCGTGCGCCTCATGTACAGAGGCTGCAGTGGCCCTGGGTTTGAATCTGACCTGTGGCCCAGAGCCTTTCAAAAAGTGGGCAGTCGCTGCATCGCTCGAGAACAGCGACCATTTATTCTCTAAATGTGCATTTGAGCATTATATGAATGTATGCCTGAAAAAATATGAACCTATCCTGTGAAGTCTGTGATGAGTTAAGTTTTTCATTTGTTTCTTTGTTCGGACCTTTTATCCTCTCGTCAGAAGAGTGAGGTCTTCACAACACCCGTCTGAGGCTGAGGAGAGACCAGACAACAGAGCACAGGTATAAACAGAAACATGCTACCTTGTCCTTCTTTGCCTACTTTCTTCACCCACATGAATCACTTCCTTCTCCTTCAATCACCCTCTCATACTTTTGTATGTGAACCTCAACTCATGACCAGAATTAAGATAATGTGAAGGATTAGCTGCAGTGGAAGGTCAGAATGTTATACTGACTTTAAAACTTGTGAACTTGTCCTTTAAATACCCACAATAAATGAAATAATTTTAATATTTACAACATTAATGAGGTGATAATACAAACTCAGAAATATTTATTATTTCCATAAGTGAATAATCAAGCTGTTCTCAGAAGAAAATAAGGTCCCAGAACACTGTTTGAAGCTAGAAAGGTGGCAGGGTCCGCCACATATAAACAAAGTAAAACAGTATAAACTGTGTTGTCCTTTAAGGTCAGTTTGTTTATTCAGTTTATTCAGTCATGAACACAAAGAGAGTTTGTTTATTTAGTTTGTTTGGACAGAAAAATAATCAGTCAATGAAGATCTTTCTCTTCTGATTAAAATTCCCTCCCCAAAACTACGTAGTGCTCCTTTAAAGACCATACGGGACTCCATGTATATGGTTGTAAATAATGTGTTTTGAATGAATATTGTGACCTCTGCTGGTGAGCAGTAGGTAGTGCAATAACAAAAACAAGCTTCAGGATCACACACGTCTATGTCTCAGCAAATTAGGCTGAAAACTCTCCACTTTTTAGTTAATTGAATGGTGATTTGATGCAACAGCGCAGTAAATGTTTTATTTACTACCTTAAAGGGCCAGTTCACCCCTGTAGTTTTATTTATCCAGATTGTTTTGCTGTGAGTAGTTGAGTTTTGGAGTTATCAGCCGCAGAGATGTCGGCCTTCTCTCCAATATAATGGAATTAGACGGCACTTCGCCTCGACCTTGTTGTGAACAGTTTCATTATCTTGAGTAGCCAGCTCATGATTTCTGGAAAGAGAGATTGCTGTAGAGTTTTTAAATGTATTTTTTGGGACACAAGCCGAGCATCTAGTTCCATTATATTGGGTTAGGGTTTCTTTGTCAAGAGTTTGAATACATGGAAAATGTAAAAGTCCTCTTGTCCCTGTGGCCAGCAGAGAGAAGAGCTTCACTACGGCAGCGTACGATTCACAAGGACCCAGGCAGACGCTCTCTACTCAAACTTCAGCCCAGCTCGGCCCCACAGGAACGAGGAGGAGAGTGTTGTATACGCGAGTTCAAACTTCATCAGGGCCTCAGGGTGAGCAGCTCCTCACACAGGAGAATCTTTGCTGCTGTTTGAGTTTTAATGAAATACAAATTACGTTTGAAGGCTGTTGCATGTGTCTGTTATATTCTAAACTGAATTTCATGATTTTTGAGGTTTCTTGTTAATTATTTTACCATTTTTTCAACAAACTATTTTAATTTCTGTTTAATTCCTTCACAGAACAAACCATCAGGCAGCTATGGAGGATCCATCTGCACTGTACAGCAGAGTTATCAAAAGCCCCCGAGTGTGACGACAGCATGGATCTGTGGGTTGTATTGATGGATCTTTTCTTCACTGATGGTTTGACTAAGAACGCAGCGTTGGGGCAACATTATTTCATTTATACCTCATTTATATTAATGAGGGTAGACTGAACATTAGAAACACCTCTCAGTGTAACACATGCAGTTCCACACAATGACCACAACACCTTCCTGCAACTGTTTAAACATAAATGAAACATTATAACTTTCATGAAGGCAGAATTTATTACAGGACTGTTGTCAGACTGTGTTAGTTTTGCTTTAGTGTATATAATAAAACTCCATCTGACTGTAGTTACAGCAGATTGCTTTTTTTCACTATTTTAATGATCACAACTGTTTATATCGCAAGTCAAATATCCTTTATATATATTCATATGCATATTTTCTGAATTTGTATTTTTACTGCATTGAAATCTCAGCTCATTATTATTAACTGTCTATACTGCTGTATGTATTTATCTACTTTGAAAACTGTTTGTTTATATTTGTCACGTTTTCGTCATCCTGCATGGAAAATAGCAAGTAAGACTCAAAGAAAAAACGTATGTCTCTGACTGTATGTTGGCTGAATGACCAAAACATTTTTTTTTTGTATTTTCTTTCACATTTTCAGCCTTTTGACTTTGGATATGTATTCAGGTCTGATTAAACAGAAGCTTTATCACATCATTTTGTTGTTGTGTCCGATATGAAAAGCACTCAATCATTTTGGGACATGAATTGACTTTGAAAAAGATCATTTCAGATAAACTGGGGTTTTACCAACCTGTACAACAGTTTATGTTTGCAGGACAGTTATTCCTCTCTGAGCTGCAGTTAACGACAAGAGTGAAAACCGCAGATTTTGTCTTCAAACAGTCCGAACTACAGTTTAATTGAGACATGAGCTACTGTAAACACACAGAGCAGTATATGTGTGCAGGTGATGGTTGTTGTATAAAATATGAACTCTGTCCTGAGGTGAACAGCAGCCAGATGTCCAGAGAGGTAACCACACCTGCCTTTTAAAACCTCTCAAGCTGTCCGGTGTCTGTGAGGGAATTTAGGGCGGATTAAGTGAGGTCACCTGTTAAAGTGAACCGGTCTCCTCTAATGTCTCTGGACAGGGTGCTGCTCACAATGCCAGCTGCCATATGTCACATACAACCAACTCTACAAACTTACGGAGTGGTGGTTTCATTTATCTGCTTTATGATTCACCACTTATGA
The DNA here is from genome assembly GCF_040436345.1 of Pagrus major. NCBI lineage: Eukaryota > Metazoa > Chordata > Actinopteri > Spariformes > Sparidae > Pagrus > Pagrus major. The sequence goes on along the minus strand of NC_133215.1, from coordinate 4,619,267 downwards.
GCTTTGAGTTCAGTTCAGGTTTTCTTACTGTGACTTAAATGGCCATTTATTTTGTCATTGTAACACTTTCTTGTGTCTGTTTAAGGCCTAAACATATTTTTGTCCTATAATATACAGCACATGGACATAAAGTGCAAATTAATAATCAAGAGACTAATAGATACAAACGTAAAGTCCAGCCTAACCTTTTTTTTTTTTTTTTTAGGTTTTATCCCTTTTTTTGAGGATGTGTTACTTGTGTGATGGCTCGGACACATCATGGGGACTTCCCAACAATGTAAATAATTCAACTTTAGGAATAACACTTGGTTTAAGGTGAATGATATATCTACTGTTAGACAGAGGTGGCAAAAGTACACACAATCTTTACTCAAGTAGAAGTTATAAAGTACAGGCTCTGAAATGAAGCTCATGTCATATTAATATAATTCAAAGACAATTAAAGTTAAAGGTAGAATCAGCAGGATTTGTCCCAGTTGTTCCTAAACACACCACAAAGATAGTTGATTGTTGAGTCTCATTCTCGGGTTGGTAAAGTGTCCCGAGCAGAGTCCTCTGAGTTTCAGTGTTATAAATACATTTCCCTCACGTACAGGTTGCATATAAGACCTAGATTCCCCCCTTGAAGATGGAGGAATCTGCCTCTTCTTCCTTTTCAAGGTGTGAGGCCTCCATGGGGAGAGAATCAGGCTCCATATGCCGGTCTAATCCGGTCCAGGTGGTCCTGTCTGCTCCTATTAGAGGAGGCTGCGACCAGAGGAGCCTCCAGCAGGCCGCCTCTGAATCAAAGAGGAAAGCTGGTGATACTCTGCTTACACTGAGATTACAGGAAAATGACCCGGGAGACGCTCTGACTCTGGCTGCCTGACTCTGACACTGTATGAGGTAATGATGCATTTCTATGCATGCAAGTCCGACTGCTCAGTAGCTGGTCGGGAGGATCAGAGAGCTGATGAGAAAATCAACGACACTTGATCCCTATTAACCTGTCAACATGTCCCGTTGTTGTCTGGCGAAGGATCAAGAGCAGAAGTCGTGGGGCACTGAAGAAGCAGGCGAGTGCTGCTCCAGTGTTTGCATACAATTTATCCATCATGGTCATGTGGAAGGTGATTATAGCTCCCATATTTATTGTGTCATTTATTTATATTTTATGTTAATTAGTTATTTTGTCCTGTTTCTTTTTTATTTGCCACTCAGACACTTTTTACTTTGCTTTTTGAATTATGAGCTGCTGTATGAAGTGACTTTCCCCGGTGCAGGATTATTAAAAAAAAGAAAAATCACACTGATATTTGTTTTTTTTTACCTTGAAATGCTTCTTTTTTTGTTGACAAATGTAATAATCATGTAAACAGTTGTTATAAACTTTAATCAAGGCTTCTGAGCATATTCCATGATCAGTGACGGCGATGAAAATATAAATATATAAATACATAGATAAATAATGAACCTACAAACTTACAGTCAAAGTACTAGTGATGTTGGGGTGTAATGTGACAAACAACACACACATCGAGTCAAAAACCAAGTTTAGCTCTCCGGTCAAACCGAACCCTGGTCTGAAAACATTTGTTTTAACCTCCTGGGAGTCTCAGACGGGTGGGGTTACCTACATCGAGGCAGGAGAAGTAAATATCGAAGCAGAAGAGGCTGAGACTTCCTGACATTTAGGCTCAAAAATCTTTGGATACTACACTTCCCAAAATGCAACTTGGTAGCACCTCTCAATAAAACCTCTCTGTCTGGTAAATAAATGCTTTTAAACTCTGCGCTCTCAGTGTGTCATCAACATTTAACGACCGTCTTCACAGGTTGTGTTGAACTCCTCACTACTCACTACTACTCACACTTGGCCTCTCAGTCTGGGAAGTTGAGCTGCAGCCCCGTCACCAGGATAACATTTTGGCAGTAATCGTCTCTGCAAACCACGGATATGTTCAAGTTTATATGTGTCATGCATGTTGACGTTTCTACGATATGCGTCACATCAGGTTCACATGACATGTTTGTGAGTTGACTTTCATGTCAGGAGGTTGAGGGGATGGCGGTAGACTTACGACCAAGCCAGTGACAACTGTTCAAGATGCCCTTTAAACATTTGTATGTGTTTGATGTGTTTTCTGGGATTTGTGGTGTCCGTTTCCCTCCTGTGTTCTTGTTCTTGTGCTCCTCACCAGCCTGATTTTCCCTCCACACCTGTCTGGCATCTATCTAATTAGCCCAGCCCTGTTACCAGTGGTTTCCCACTCACAACCCTCACCTGTGTCTCTCGGCCTCACTCCACCTGCACCTCATCCCCTCGTTAGTTTAGTTTGTATTCAAGTCTAGACATTAACTCAGTCTTTGTCAAGTCATTTGCTGTGTTCACCTGTTTCTGTTGGGATCCTGAGTAAAACGTAGATATTCCTGCCTACTGTTTCCTGCAGTTCAGTTCTCTTTCTCTGCTCCAGCGTGACAAAAACATGTTTTTCTAACAAAATGTTTTTTGTGCTTAAACCTAACCAGACCACGAGCACAGCGTAGTCGCAATATAACTCTGAAAAGTGAACCAAAAGGGAAATGTAAAGTCGCAGCATATCCGTGTTTTGCAGAAACGTACATTGCCAACATTTATTCTGCTGATGAATGAATTGACAAACCTGCAGCTCTGAGCTCGTTCTGGACCTTGCTATGTTTACCTGTGTGGTGATACTCGCCACCCGCCTGCCACCCTCTGTTGAAAAGCTGAAACAAACCAAATCTAGACAGTATTTGAAACATGATGTGACCCAGGTCTGTTGTGTTCACTTGAAGTCACAGCTCTTCTCTCCCATCAGACAGTTGATTTTCTTCCACCAGGTCTCCGAGAGGCTCTTGATCTTATCTGGCGTCTTCTTCCTCAGAGTCAGCCTCTGCTGCTGGACGCTACAACTGTCTGTCTGCTGGATGCTGGCCAGGATGGCCGAATCAAAAGCGTCCTTCAGGTTCTTCTGGGTCAGAGCCGAGCACTCGGCAAAGCCCACTGCCCCGATCTCCTGGGCGAGCTGCTGGCCCTCCTCGGTGCCCACCGGCCGCTCCTGGATCTGTGCCAGGTGGATCAAGACCTGGACGTCCTCCCTCAGGTCCAGCTGGGTGCCTACGAGGACCAGAGGCGCACCAGGACAGTGCTGACGGATCTCGGGAACCCATCTGGTGATCAGGTTGCGGAATGAGCAGGGGCGGACCACGCTGTAGCAGAGGAGGAAGACGTCGGCGTTCTTGTAGCACAGCGGCCGGAGGCGGTCCAGCTCGTCCTTCAGACAGAGAGACCAGGTTAGAAGAAACATGGCTACTTAAAGAACAAGGCTGGAATTGTTCTCTATATTTCTAATTCTGAGCAAATCCCATGAAAAGATCAAAACCAACAATATGTTAGTGTCTCTCAATACTTTGATCTGATATCACCATGTTCTGCTCTGAAAAAACCCTAAAAATAATAAGTGAACAAACACGGACTCAAACCTCATCTAACTGACGGCCTCACTACTTGAAGACGGACCAGCTGAATTTGGTTGCAGATTCAGATGTTGTCTCTGATAATAAATTGTCTGAAACTGAAACAGGACTCAAAATCCTGGCTAGCAGGTTTTTATCAAAAGTTGGATTTATCTGGTCTTAAGTTGTCTTATCAGAGGAAATAGTTAACTTTACATTTTGTCTGTTCTAACAAACAGAATAAAGGGTTTATCAGATCTGAAACAGGATCAGCAGCAGCTTTGGATGTTTAGAATACAGTTTAGTCTAAGTTTGATTAATCTATGTAGTTTTATTGTACCTACAAAACTATTTTCACATACAAATTAAAAGTTTTATACACTTGAAAACAGTGTTCAAGCTCTCCAAAATAATGTATTAACATTTTGTGAAGTGTGTACCAGACAGGGGTGGTTTAGACAGGGAAAAAAGGCACTTATTTACTGTTTAAAACTGAGTTTGGACAATATTTATTTGACTTCAGACCTGTTTTTTAAAACAGAGTATCTGGCCACGCAGATGGTTTTGGTTTAATGTTCTTTATGTCTTTGTAAATCTCCTGTTTTCCCAAAGTAGTGTTTTATAAAATGTGTTGAAAATACGTTCTGTGATTCTCCGGAGTGACAGGGACAACATGTTGCTATAGTTCAGATAAATCCACCCTTTAACTTGCCTTCATGATGCAAAAGACAGACAGGTGTTGCATTTTTTCTTTTCAATTTATGTTTAAAAAGACACTTAAACTTCTTCACCATGTTATTGTTGGATGTTAAAAGGGATGCTCCTGATAGGAAAGGTTGGATGGTGGATAAAACACTTTCAACACTCAGCCAGAAGTAGGTGAAGGAGCTCACAGGGTGACAGACGGGGGCAAAACTGGCTTCATGCCTGCAGGGGGCGATGTAAACTGTGGAGTTACAGGACTACTTGGCACTTAAACTAAAGGGGTCTTAAAGGATTTCAGTCCAGGACTAAAAGCAGGCTGCAGGGGGCAACCAACACAAACACAGCGAGAACTGCTACTTACTGACAAATACTTATAGATCAATGATGACTTACATTGATTGATCCATCAACCAGCCCCCATTTCTATCATGAAAAACCGCAGGAAGGGAAAAAAGAAGTGAAACTGAGTGATTAGGGGAAATGTAATACAGCTGCATGTTCAGGTATGTTAGTAGATGTTACTTTATGTGGGCTCTTCGTGGTTATATTCAAAGTGACAGAGAGAAGGTGCAGCTCACCTGTCCAGCCATGTCACAGAGCTGCAGCCTCACTGGTTTTCCGTCGACCACAACCATCACTGAGAAGATAAAGAAGGCTCTTACTGTACAGTTTGTGTTTCACATGTTTTAACATTATCTACGTGAATCCATCTACAGGCTTTAAAACGAAAAATACTGGCATGTGACGACTTTCAGTCGTGCGTAAAACTCGTGCGTAAAACTCGTGCGTAACGCTCAAAATCAGACACAGTGAAGTCAAGGTTTACCGGTGAAGTTGTCAAACGCTGTCGGAACATATTCTGTCGGGTATCCATTGGTGGTGTAGCTGACGATGAGGCTGGTCTTGCCCACGGCTCCGTCTCCAACCAAGACGCAGTTCACCTTGCGCTCAGGTGCGGAGCCGGACCGCCGGCGCTTCACGCTCAGAGGGAAGTCCCGGTTCTTCAAGAGCCGCGGCGGGGTCGGGGGAGCGTCTACTCCGCACATCGGTTCCGACACACGGCGCGGCTTCTGCTTCACGACCTCCTGAGGCAGCATGGCTCTGCCTTCTGACAGGGAGCGGGTTTTGTTTAGAGGCTCCCCGCGCGCTCCATCTTCTCACAACCCACGTGTATCTGCTGCTGTTTAGTTTGTTTAAACTGCGAACACAAAGCGCCAAACGACATTTAAGGTGTGATTCAAGTGAACCGAGGCAGAGATGTTTGAAGCGCGCAGCGGCACAGCCGTCGGGTTTCTCCGCTCAGCAGGAGCTCCTGATTGGCATTCTCCCTACATCTGTTGTGGTCGTGATTCATAAGAGGCTTACCGAGCAGAGCACCATATGAAGCTCCAGAGCTTTCCAAGTGAAATGAACTAAGCCTACTGGAAGCCTTTATCCCATGGGGTAAAATATACAGTATGTCACCCTCTTTAGCCAATTAAAAGATAGAAATAAAAGTCTAAACTTTCATATTGATCGTGCATTTATTCATCTTGTGGAGTAGAGGGGGGGCTACACAATAAACACACAGGTTGAGTTTTAAGTTTTATCCTTTTTTTTAATATTACAAAAATCCATGGAGATGGATTACAAACTATATCAAATAAAATAAATGATCTTTAACTATAAAAATCCTCCCATATGGAGCTCCTTGAGACAAATTCTGCCCTCAGTGCTGAATACATTTGAGAAAATATCAAATAAATGACAATTAATGACAATCACACATAAATAATCACTCTGTTTTATTTTTCTTTATCAGTCTGATTCACTGCTTCCGTCCAGTTAATCAATCAACCCTATAGTTCATTTCCACCAAGACTGTTTATAGGAAAAACATGTAGAGGTGATGTGGCGCACTGACGCCCCCTAGTGGTGGAGTCACGTCAGCTGCGGGTACTGAAGGACTGTGTGCAGGATGAATCATCCTTCCTGTCACTGTAACCAGCAACAAATAAACAGCTTCCACAGACAGACAGACACACAGGGAGCCTGAAGCTGAAAACAGATTAGGACATCAGAAGAGGAGAGGCTGCTGTGAACACCCTGAACAGAATACTCAAGAAAACACGGAAACCTCATTGATGGTTTTAATGTGCTGTTTTTATGATCCTCATCGAGCCAGAACTTAATGAGGAACATAAACGAATCACACAGCTGCATGGCCTCCTAATCCGGCTATCAAACATGTCTTTGACATGTGAGGGAATTTTATTTAATGGTTCAACTAATATGGAGGTTTTTTAAGAGCTGAAACAGCAACACTGATATTCAGTTAAGGATGTGATCCTTTTTACAGCTTCCCATTTAAAAAGTCAGATGAGGTGGAGTGCGAGAAGCTTAAAATACAGAATATAATATAAAAATTGTTGATTATGATTGTTTCTACATTAGAAAAAGCTCAACGTGGCCTGATTTATACTCACTAACCGGGTTTTGATTCTCTCATTACAGAGGAGATGAGCAAAATCACAAAAGCCAGCCTGCGTCTTCATTTCTCCTGGAGGCTTCAGAGCGACGACACAGTGAGAGAGCAGCAGCCTATATGTGTGTGTGTGTGTGTGTGTGTGTGGGAGGCAGACTGTGTTGCCATGCATTGAGCAGCACCAAAAAACACCAGTGAGTGGGAGTGAAACCATACGCACCAGCAAAGAACAAGACACCTTCTCACACACACAGACACACACCATGCAGCTCCACTGTGTGGTGTTTAATTGTTATTCCACCTTCTGAGTTACCACACTGGTCTCTACTGCAGACAGTTTTGATTATATCTGTCTGAGATTTATTATTCCACTGAAAACAGTGTGTTTTACCCAGTTTTCTCTTCTACACTGAAGCACATTTACTGTAACTTTTTGCAGCATTACTTTGTTAACGTAATCTTATATCTAAATTATTTTAGCCCCATTTATTAATTGTAAGGTTGTGATTTGTGTGTCTGCTACAGTGCATACAAGAAACCAGAATAAATAATGTGGGGACTGAGGTGGCATGATATCCAGGTGAGACAAAGGGGAGTGTGGTGGCATGACATCCAGTCAAGATGAAGAGGAGTGTGGTGGCATGACATCCAGTCAAGATGAAGGGGAGTGTGGTGGCATGACATCCAGGTGAGATGGAGGGGAGTGTGGTGGCATGATATCCAGGTGAGATGGAGGGGAGTGTGGTGGCATGATATCCAGTCAAGATGAAGGGGAGTGTGGTGGCATGACATCCAGTCAAGATGAAGGGGAGTGTGGTGGCATGACATCCAGGTGAGATGGAGGGGAGTGTGGTGGCATGATATCCAGGTGAGATGGAGGGGAGTGTGGTGGCATGACATCCAGGTGAGATGGAGGGGAGTGTGGTGGCATGATATCCAGTCAAGATGAAGGGGAGTGTGGTGGCATGACATCCAGTCAAGATGAAGAGGAGTGGGGTGGCATGATATCCAGTCAAGATGAAGGGGAGTGTGGTGGCATGACATCCAGTCAAGATGAAGGGGAGTGTGGTGGCATGATATCCAGTCAAGATGAAGGGGAGTGTGGTGGCATGACATCCAGTCAAGATGAAGGCGAGTGTGGTGGCATGATACCCAGTCAAGATGAAGGCGAGTGTGGTGGCATGATACCCAGTCAAGACAAGGGGGAGTGTGGTGGCATGATATCCAGTCAAGACAAGGGGGAGTGTGGTGGCATGATATCCAGTCAAGATGAAGGGGAGTGTGGTGGCATGATATCCAGTCAAGACAGGGGGAGTGTGATGGCATGACATCCAGTCAAGACAAGGGGGAGTGTGGTGGCATGACATCCAGTCAAGACAAGGGGGAGTGTGGTGGCATGATATCCAGTCAAGACAAGGGGGAGTGTGGTGGCATGATATCCAGTCAAGACAAGGGGGAGTGTGGTGGCATGATAGCCAGTCAAGACAAGGGGGAGTGTGGTGGCATGATATCGAGGTGAGATGGAAGGGAGAGTGATGGCATGATATCCAGTCGAGATGAAGGGGAGTGTGATGGCATGATATCCAGTCGAGATGAAGGGGAGTGTGGTGGCATGATATCCAGTCGAGATGAAGGGGAGTGTGATGGCATGATATCCAGTCAAGACAGGGGGAGTGTGATGGCATGATATCCAGTCAAGATGGAGGGGAGTGTGGTGGCATGATACCCAGTCAAGATGGAGGGGAGTGTGGTGGCATGATATCCAGGTGAGATGGAAGGGAGTGTGATGGCATGACATCCAGTCAAGATGAAGAGGAGTGTGGTGGCATGATATCGAGGTGGGATGGAAGGGAGTGTGATGGCATGATATCCAGTCGAGATGAAGGGGAGTGTGGTGGCATGATATCCAGTCGAGATGAAGGGGAGTGTGATGGCATGATATCCAGTCGAGATGAAGGGGAGTGTGGTGGCATGATATCCAGTCAAGACAGGGGGAGTGTGGTGGCATGATATCGAGGTGGGATGGAAGGGAGTGTGATGGCATGATATCCAGTCAAGACAGGGGGAGTGTGGTGGCATGATATCCAGGTGAGATGAGGGTATTGAGTTTGCACGATATCTAGGTGGGACGGAGTGGGTTGTCATGGCATGATAATCACACAAGATGGAGGGGAGTGTGGTGGTGTGATAACCAGGTGAAACAGAGGGGATTGTGGTGGCGTGCCATCTAGGCGAGACCACTGTTCACTTCCTGTGTCATCTAATAAAACTGGGTAATTTTAGCGACCATTGGGAAATTTTCCAGCCGCGTTTGTGGCAACTGGGGCAAAAACAGGTATTTTAAGCCAAAGCACGATATTTTCCTCATCTTGAATAGTTTTTTGCCCAAACATTAAGCACAGCATTGTCACAACATACAGTAAATTTGAAACATAAAGAATCGTACTGTTGAACATGTAAAGAAATATAAAGCTTCAACATATCCGTGGTTTGCAGACACGTCCGGTGCCAACATTATTCTTCTGGAGTTTGGGTTGTTAAAGAGATGAAGACTGCAAAAAATGTCCTCATTCCCAATGTCTCAAACTAAAACTTGATCCTGTAAAGATATTCGTACAAGAGCAAACTGTCTCTCAACTCCTCAACCGTGTGAATCTGCTAAAAATAAGCTTTAACCAGGCGCTGACATCACTGCTGCTTAACAGGATTAATGAAGAGTCAGAGAAAAACAACAGCTCTGTGAATGGAGACATCGGGCAGCCCTGCTCCAGGAGCTGGCACAAAACCCAGAAAGCCATAAACCCTGTCAACACACACACACACACACACACACACACACACACACACACACACACACACACATGTAACATACAAAGCTGCCATTCTACTCATGTACAAACAGTCTCCCTCCTCCTCCTCCTCCAACATCTGATAAACTAGACACCTAATCAGAATCTTTGGGGTCCCCGGGCCTCCTATTGGAGTTTTCAGACCAGGCAAATACATTAACTCAATTTAGAGTTTGGGATTAAGGATCACCCCTCCCCCCTTGTAATACACACACACACACACACACACACACACACACACACACACACACACACACACACATAAATACAACAAAACACACCATCCACCCTCCTCCTCCTCTGCCTTTCCTCCTTCTCTCATCTCTCTTTTTGATGGGATCAGCTGAGCGCTACATTCTCCTCTTCCTCCCCTGCAGCCTCTCTCCCTCTCCCTCTCTCTCTCCCTCTCTCTCCCTCTCTCTCCCTCTCCCTCGGGGGACCGGGGTGCTCGGACTCTATAGTTATGGGCCGGGGCCATCTGTCACCGTGCGCATTCACGCAGCCACCAGAAGGCCGCAACATGTGCAGATTTAAATGGAGAACCCAACTTTCCCAGGACACACAGGCCTGACCCCGGCAGCCGCGGCAACCTCCCCCTCCTCCTCCTCTTCCTCCTCCCTCCCCATCACCCCGTGCCTCACCCCTCCTCCTCTCCTCTCCTCCGTCCCACGACCATCACCAGCACCATCCTGCATCCCTAAAAACCCAGACCCCACCCACCTGCCACACCCTCCTCCAACACCACCAAGAAATACTGTCTGCATGTGAATCAGTGAATTACAGCCCCCCCATCTCCAAAAAAAAACCTCCTGGACCACTCACCCCCCAGCCCAAACACACCCCACTAAGTGTGTGTGTGTGTGTATGGTAATGGCTGTGCAGCATGCACGAGCACCTTCTTTACACACAATGATGGATTTCCACCTTACGTAGCAGCTGATGGTGAAGGGGGAGGTGATGCAGGAGGTGGGGTGAGGGTGGGAGGAGAAGGGGATGAGGGCAACCCCTGGTGGATGTGTGAGAAAGAGAGAGATCAGCTGATTGGTAAAATTGATTGTGAAGGAGAGAGGGAAAGGAAGAAGGGGTGTGTGTGTGTGTGTGTGTGTGTGTGTGTGTGTGTGTGTGTGTGTGTGTTGAGAAGCAATACAAGTGTGTGTTGTGGTTTTTGTGGTTGCGAGGAGGGGTTGGAGGGCGAGGGGGATGAGGGGTGGGAGGGTAACAGGATTGGTCTTGTCTGTGGGACCCACGGGGAGGACAATGGGACCGGCGGGGGTGGGGCGAGTGTCACACGCTTTTGCTTTGTGGCTCGGTCAACAGGCGTGTGCCACGGGTGTCGTCTCGCCTCCCCTCGCCTGCTGTCCGACTCGGGAGAAGGACCGGCAGCCATGAGAACCGGGGCCCCGGGCCCTTTAATGAGGGGCGTGCTGTTTCTTATCAAAGATGGACAAGCCATCATTACAATCATCATTAGAAGCTGCACAATGGAGCACGCCTCCCTTAGCAATGGATGGGAAAATCCTCCTACAGAGCTGCGGCGGTGAAGGCGGTGGCAGTTGGGGGATGAAATAAAAAAAAAAAGAGCACAAAAAAAGTCTGAGTGTGAATGTGTCTATTTAGTGAACTTGCAACAGTTACGTCTGGTGAGGCAGCACGGCTCATCAGGTGCAACTGAAAGATTACTGCTTCAAACAAAACACTAAATTATGCAAATTACACTGAGATCCCACATTATATTAGAGCAATAACCTCCGTTGCACATTTCAAACCGGGATATAAACACGATCTGATGGAGGGACACACCTGCAGCCACTGATTCGACTCACATATATCATCTTACTACACTGACGTCCTCTCTTCTGTCCTGTTTGTGTAGCTGTTTGTGTTTTGTTGTTGCTGTTTCTGTGAATTGTTTTAGATTTTATTCTGTGAGAACCAGCTGTGAACCAGTTTTATGACAGGCCGGATTAGATGCAACACACTTTATTATCTGTAATGTTACTTTCAATCATTCTCCTCATGAACCCAATCACCAGAATAAAAGTATGTTTCTGCAGTCTATGGATTTGTTGAAACTTTCTGTTTTTTAAGGTTTACATTTTTTATGTTTTGCAAACGCTGTGCTTCTGTTCTGGTTAGGTTTGGGCACAGAAACCACTTGGTTAGGGTATGTTTTGTCTTAAAATACACTTACACTTTCATTCTTACAAATGTTGAAACACTGTATCTCAGAGCTGTAATGACACCCCCACCCCCTCCACCTACTGATAAGACAGTCAGCTCATATACATGTAATCACAAGGACCAAGATTCCCATATTGACGACTTGGTAGCGTTTATATTGTCAGACAACTCAAGATACATGAAGCAGAGTTGGTCGTTTGAGGGTTAGAATTACTTTGTAAGGTCAACACAGCATTACATCCATTCAACTTGGGCTTAATTACCTTTAACGGCGTCCATGTTTGTTTGTACTTTCAGGCATGAATCAAGTCTGAATTTCACAGTCAACATTAAACTTGGACATTGGTGTGAAACCATTGGTCATTACAGAAACTCCAGTGTAGCAGGAACATGGTAAAAGGACTGAGGGTGTTGTATCTTGTTTGAATTGGATGCTACAGCTAGTCACTTAAAATATGATCATGCTCTGTGACAGGCATGAAAGTGCTGAACAGGCCCAGATGTCAACTCAAATTACACCAACATGAGGGAAGATCTTTGGGAAGAAATGTGTTGATCTCTCCAGTAGAGCTCCAGACTGGGAGACTTTTATGCCAAGAAATACTGAAGCTCTTGTTGTGGTCCATCCAGAGGTCCATTTCCTTGCTAGGACACTTTTTTTTTTTTTTTTTTACACTCTGCACAGCAGAGTAAACACCTGAACTGATAGTGGTAGTTTAATAGATAAAATGAATCTAACTTGATAAGACCAGTGATAGCGTCTGCAGACTGAAAGATGAACTTTGCTACTTTTATGGTTTGAGTCTAAAGGTTGATGTATGGATTGGATTTTACAGGATGTGCTGACGGTGTGGCGTCAAAGTGAAAGAAAAAACATTTAAATCACATCTTGATATTGAGAGGATTGAGAGGAGGCCTGCAGCTGGGATCACTCTTCTTTGAAATGAACAAAAAGGACTGCTGTGAATCTTCAAGTCCGGCATCTACAATCAAGCTTCCTCGACTACAATCTGCTGTAAGTTTTGCACCGTCACACACAATTTATGATCACTCTTTGTATCATCAAGGGCTCTATTTCATTGGGGCCTGGTAGTCAGATTCGTCCAGGTTACCGTGTCGTGCACTGTAACCCTGGTTCGAGTTTGTCATCATTAATGTTCAGCCAAAAAACGTGTTGCTCCGCTGTGGCCTTTCTCAAGAGTCTCCTCCAAGTCCTTTTTAATGCTCTCCGCTGGCCTGTGGCCCTGGCCGCAGGGAGCATTGTCATGGTGCTGAAGGTGGAGGGGATACTGGGAGGAGGTGTGTGTGCGAGTGTGTGTGTGTGTGTGTGTGCAGGGGGAGGAGGGGGGCATGACGCTGCAGCAGTGGCAGCTGGCGGCCCAGCTTGCAGGGGCCATCTCTTCACAATGGAGAGCCTTCCCCCTGGGGCCAGTGATTTAGGACAGGGCTCTCTGGACAGGCCCCTGGAGAGGAGGAGAGAGGACACTGGCTTTGGAGGAACGCACCCTCTCTCCCTCCCACCTCCACCTCCCCTCCTTCTCCTCCTTGTCTTGTCCTCTAAAGCTTCCCTGCTGGTTGCCGTGCCCCCCCAGCTCCTCCACACACACTCCTGACACCCTCCCCTCATCCCACCGTGGCTAAGCTCTCTCCTGGGACGAGCAGCCTGGCCTCTGGACGGGGAGCATTCCTGAGGTGTAGCACGCTAGCCGGACACAATAGGGGGACGACAACAGGTGCGTGTGGATCCTCTGTCGTCCAGCGGCAGCTGAGAGATAGGGACGGGGGGCTATTATGGCGCCATTATCCACCGCTGCTCTACCGTTGGGCTGTTGGACCTCTTTTCTCGAACAAAAACAAGGCTTTTTATGTGTAACCTGGTCTTGTACCCACCCTGCTCCGACAAGCCTCTCTTTCATCCTCCTACCCCAGCTAGCACCTGCCACCCCCGGGCCCTCAAAAACAAGCCCAACGGCCACTTATCCCAAGACTGGACTCAATTCAGTCGAACCCCAACTGCAAGAAAACCTGAGCCCACTTGTTTAAAACAGCCACCACTTCATACTGGAGCCATAGAAATTATCCAGGCAGCCACCTCTGTACACCACCCAGCCGTCCCCCTCCTCCCTCCCTCCTCTGTCCCTCTGAATTATGTTATGTCTCAAATGAGCAGTCATACAGCAGATTGTTCGGTGCAGCCACTTGATATAACTGGTGACAATGCCTCTAACAGAGCGAGTGTCCTGGGGGGATAGGCAGTATTTGGTTACTGCATCCCTGATCTCTCCCCATTGTGGTCGGCTCCGGGTCCCATGGAAGGTTGAAAGGGGGTTTGGGGAGGGGGACATGTGCGCATATGTGGGCCCACAACGCAGGTGCCTACATCTGTTCATTTCTGGGCAGATGCTCATGGTTGTAGAGATAGAGAGGGAGAGTTAGAGGGAGGGAGGGGAGGGCAGGGGAGGTGGACTTCCTCCATTTACTCTCTCATCATTCATACTGGTGATTAAACCTCCATAGGACAACAGCAGAGGAGAGTTGCTCTTCAGGTCACAAAAACACCCATGAGTTTTGTTTTTTTCAATGGATGGAAGTATTTTGGTACGGGGTCGATGTTTTAGGATCCACAAACAAGTACTCACGGGCCACTTGTTTTTTTTTTCATCAAGATCCGTGCATAATTTCCTGAGTAATTAATAAAAATGTCCAAAAATTGCGATGCTAAAGAAAGTGAGAAAAAAGTTTTTGTATCCGTCCCTTTATCTGGATCCACACCAAAAGTTAATGTGGTCTATTCTGGGCTGACACCCATCCTCCATCCGCATTTTATGGAAATCCGCTCAGTACTCCTGCTGACAAACCAACCAACGGATGAAAATATAACCTCCTTAATATATATATTATGGAACGAAAATGGTATTCACTTTATCCCGCTTCTCAAATATGAATTAATCCTGATTGTTTATGTTTTCTTTCACAACAAATAAAAAAAAATCTTAAAGAAACCAGCAACCTGGAAAACATCAGGAAAATTGTAATGGGCATTTTTCCATTTTGTCTCACATTTTATAGCTTAAACAATCGATTAGTCGATTTATTGAGCCTTCATCATCACCAACATCAGTGTTGGACGTCGCTGAAGCTCTTGTGGCTGAATGGGAGCAAAAATCCTGCAGCCAGCCTCCAACATCTGCCTGAAACCAGAAGAGTGGAGGCTGTTATAGAAGCATAAAAAACATATTATTTCATTTTGGTATAATATTTGGGTGTCAACATACTTTTGTTAGCTTACATGATGTGCTGATCATGGCAGGGATTTTTATTGTTATATGATTTTATTGTATTTTGGTATCGGTGACCAAACAGCTGAGTGAGCTCATCTTCTCCTCCACTTTCATTTTCACATACCATAATAATGGTTAATGATTATTTTTCAGCTAGTACCAATTTCCTGTAAATCACATCAGATCGGTGACGAATTAAATCAAAACAAACCAAGAGTGTATGGAAGAAATTTTTAACTTGATGGTGCTGAAAGCCTGTTGGAATAATAATTGGACCTTTTATGAAGAAATCTGGTCGTGTACAGGGTCATTTTGATGTTTTAAGGAATTTTTCTCCATTTCAGACAAACTTAATGTATGTGACACTCATAGATCCATCATCTGGTCTCTCTGTAGTAACTCTACACTGTTCTTAGAGGAGCCTCGGTTCCGAACCAAGACTTTTTACCTCATTAACAGTTTTTAACACCACGTTTATTAAGTTGTTTTTATGTTTATTTAACCCTCAGCTCGACATCATAATGGCAGCTTGATCTCTCATCGGCACTAACTCCAGTATTTGTTGTGGGTAAACGTGTCTCGCGCACAGTATCAGTTGTGTGAGTTATCGATTTTATTCATAGGGACTCGCATATGTTGCGGTGCGTCACCCCGGGGTGCGCGGCAGATGTGTTTTCATAAACATTGGCACGCGACTGGCCACGTACAGCTCCCTCTTTACCTCCCCCTTAGGTCCCCAGTGTCTCTGCACACACACACACACACACACACACACACACACACACACACACACACACACACACACACACAACCCCCTCCCTTCTCACACACTTACAACGCACACACACACTTGCAGCCGCGTCTCTGGGCCCCCCACGTAATTACTGCGGCACTCTTCCCATAAACTTAAGCTCAGCACGTCTCCAGTAACAGCAACGTATGCAAATGAGACAGCAGCCCGGACCGGGAGGCTCGAGGAGCCGTGGGAAGCCGTGGGGAGCCTCGCGGAGCCCTGAAGAGCCCTGGGGAGCCGCGGATCTGGCCTGTGGCCCCCGCTTCCAGCAGCTGGCCACAGTAATCTGATCTGGGCACAAAGGAGCCTGTTGATCTGTGCGTTTGAGCAGGTAAACCAGGCGAACCAGACAGAGGGAGACGGTCCGGGTCTGGGCTCAAATCATGGGACTCGACATGTTACAGAACTTTAAGGATGATGTGACAAATCATGGCCAAAAACAAGCCTGTAAAGAAAATAAAAAAAATAGATTTAAATTTGAAGTGAGGAGAATAAAACACACACAAACTCAATAGTGAGTAAAATGGATACTTTTAATCGTCCATGTGATTTTTAATTAGTCATTTTTCGTCACGTTAACCACAGTTTTTTTGTGCGTAAACGTCATTAAGGACTCAGAGGAGGCGTGCGTAAAAACCATCTCCTGAGAAAGTGCTGATTCAAAAGCTGCCTTTTCCTTGAGGTTCACCACTCGCCTACATTCAGCACGAGTGGCCTCTAAGACACCCCACTCCCTCCCTCCTTCCTCCTCCTCCTCCCTCCTCCTCCTCCTCCTCCTCCTTGTCTCAACTCCATCCAACCGTGCTGGTCTGGTGCCTTGCTCCTCCTGTATCATTCGGGTTGGAACCACCAACCCTGGCACCATCACGGGCTCGACTCACTGCGCTCCACAAGCTTTCACTCCGGGTGAAGATGCGTCAATATTTTGCGCAATGATGAGGTATCAGTGTAAAAAAAATCAATTGATCATCACGCAGCAGTACACCCCCTCCTCCTCCCCCTCCCCAATCACCGCTTCATATGATCGATATCGTGTGATGCGCGCCGTGTTTACGTTCCCACGAGTGACCATGTGGTGTCTCCTCTTCGGGGACCAAAAAAGGAAAAAAAAAAAAAAACCTCCTGGCTTCCCCCTCGCCATATGGCCCCGGAGGGCCCATACCGTTACAGGTCCTTTAACATGCTTCCAGTTGAGTGTAGACGGAGCCCGGTGGACAGAGGCGCATAGAGACGTGCGCTTCAGGCCGGAGGAGGGAAGGAGGGAGGGGAGGGAAGCAGGGAAATAAACGTCGTTTTCGGGATGTGGAGGGGGGGTAGTTAGTGGCAGATGGCTTGTAAGGGTCTGTCCGCGTCTGAAGGCGTGTCGTGGTCCTTCACTGAAGACCCCCTTCCTCCCTCCCTCCTGCATTCACAATCAATGGAAATTAAAGCGCAGAGAATGGATGAATAGTCAGACCCCGAGTCACCCTTTTTTGTTTGGCGCAGCTACTGGTGGGCAGGAGTTAAACTACAGCAGCCCCCTACAGTAGCACTTTAGTTAAACAGTCAGAGCTCAGCCAGCAGCTTCTTGGCCACCAGAAACTATACTGTAGGGACAACTGTGTCCAAACTGGGCACAGGTTTCATCCTCACTGGTTCAGCTCCTGGTGCAGTTTGATTCCCAATTAACTCAGATCACTGTCACATGATTTCCCTCTGGTGCTCTAGTTTAGTGTCTTTGCAGTGGTGTTCAGGTTTAGATGCATTTATAGTCAAACATTCGTTGTTTGTTTCATACTTAAAGGAACAGTTCACCCAAAAATGGAAATTCAGTCATCATCTCCTCTGCTCCATGCTGATGGAAAGTCAGGTGAAAACATTTCTGGAGCTTCACAGCAAAACAGCGTTGCAGCATTCAAGTTGGGGACCTGTTTTAAACCTAAGGCTCCATACAGCTCGTCCTGCGAAATCCAAGTCTCCAGAAGCCCCGAGATTACAAAGTTGATTTGAAAGACGTTTTTTACTGCTAAGCTAAAAGCAAACACCCCGTCTGAAATGGGTGCATGAGCTCAAGCGAGCATGGAGGGTGTAAATAACATCTTCTGAAATCAATTTGGGATCTCGGGTCTTCCAGAGCCTTGGATTTCACATGACGAGCTGTTTGGAGTCAGTAGCCGTGTTTCCATGAAGCATTTTGAAGCAATATCACATTAGAAAAATGTTATAGAAACAGCAAAATTCAAAAAACTTCCTTTAATTCTCAGGAAAGTTTGTACGCTCGCTTGAGGTGGTTTTTGTCTTTTAAATCAGAGTAAATGTACAAAATGTTTGATGGAAACAGATTTGCAGAATAAACTGACGTAGCGAACATTCAGCTCACATGACTGATCAGCTGTTTCTGCTGTTGTCTCCAGGCAGCATGCAACATGGCCGATGCTAGCTGACATGCAAGAACGATTACAGCTCGCCCTATCAAAAGAAATTCTTGATGACCTCTCTCCACTCTGTCTCCTGGTCTGTTCACCTCCAGCCTCTGTTTACCTCCACATCCACGCGTGACGTAGCCACGTAGCCTACACCTCGTCATCCTCTGACCAAATTACGCTTTACGTAGCCGAGTTCATTCACTCAGAACAGTTTATGAAAACACACCAGATTCACATTTTGTGTTTTTATTTTTTTTTTGGGAACTTTCAAAAGTTAAGCTTAGAATTCGCTTGACATTTTATGGAAACAGGAAACTCCTGAACAACTGAAGTAGCTGGGGACTTGTTTTCAAACAAAAAAACCCACAAAAAATACATAAAATGGCTCCATACAGTTCATTCATATACTCCAAGATCCCAAATTTGGGATCTCAGGGCTTCCAGACACTTGGATAACAGATCAGGAGCTGTACGGACTCGTTGATTTTACATTTTAAAACAAGTCTCCAGCTTCTTCAGTTGTTTAGCAGGATGCTGCAACTCTGTTTTGCTGTGAAGCTCTAGAAATGTTTCG
This sequence comes from Pagrus major, assembly GCF_040436345.1. Taxonomy (NCBI): domain Eukaryota; kingdom Metazoa; phylum Chordata; class Actinopteri; order Spariformes; family Sparidae; genus Pagrus; species Pagrus major. The sequence goes on along the minus strand of NC_133215.1, from coordinate 4,600,559 downwards.
TGGACAACGAAACTTCACCTGACTTTCCATCAGCATGGATGGAAGAGATGATGGTGGAATTTTCATTTTTTTGGGTGAACTTATTTAACTTCAGCCTCACAGAGCCTGCAGCTCCTCGTGGTCTCATTCTGCCTGTTCAAATTTGACTTTAAAGGTTTTCAAGCTGACATTTGTCTCCACACAGACTTTATGGAAGCTGTAAAACATGTCGGAGTGTCTCCCTGAAAGACTGGAGAAGCTTCTGGAAATATAATCGATCCTCTCCTGTGTGTCTCTCTCGGAGGTTAATTGTGATGGTCACGGTTCAGCCTGGAAAAAAGGAGAGCTGGACGGGTTTATTAATGGAGGAGCACTTTGTTTGGTTGTTGCTGCCATTGATTGGAGGTAATAAGTAACTACAGACACAGGATGAGAAAGGGAACGGATGGAGGACAGCAGCAGCAGGTAACGCCAGAAAACCGAAGCCGTGATGCGCATATCTGAGCACAGTGACGCAATTTACGCGCACGGTACGGTAGCCCGCGCGTGCAGCTTGCCATTGGTCCCCATTATACAGCAGAAAAAAAATCACACTTCTAATGAACGACCTAATTAAGAAACAACCCCCACCCTCCTCCACCTCCTCCTCCTCTCTCTGCAAACCTCCTGCTCCTTATTCACACACGCGCGCACACGCACGTGCTCACACACACACCACCTTCACGCACAAGTTCAATAATGTTTTTTTGGGTTTTTTTCTCCTCGTGCCACACAGGATGCGGTCAATCTTTAAAGAAGAAGAAGAAAAAAAAAAAAGAAAATGGGAGCGATATTTGTCCGGTTATGTTTGATGTGTGAGGTGAAAAGTGTGTGTGTGTGTGTGTGTGTGTGTGTGTGTGTAGGGAGCATTGTGTGTGGGACGTGTGGGCGCGCGCTCAGCCCAAGGGGAAGCGCGCGCACGCTGTTATTGAGGGGAGAGCAGGTGCTGGACGAATTACCATACAGCTGAGGGGGGAGAGAGAGAGAACTTATTCCTTCACCACACACACAATAACAAAAAGTTCCCCCTCATGTTGGCCACGCGAGCGACTCCGGTGCGCGCGCGCCCGCTTGCACACACACACACACACACACACACACATCTATATGCATGCACACACGCTTTTTTTTCTCTCCTTCTTCTTCTTCTCCTTTCTTTAATCTCAGGCTGGAGAATGAGAAGAAGGGGAGAGCAAAATGGGAAAACGCAGCAGAGTCCAGCCCCTCGAGTCGTTTACCTCACCGCGCAGCTCTGCCAAGGAATGTTTTCTTTTTTTTTTTAGTCTTTTGAGTCGATTCAAAGCATCAAATTCTTCCCACAACCAGAAATACCAAAATTTTACAGGGTGTGTAGAGGAGTGTGTGTGGAGGAAGGAGGAGGAAGGAGGAGGAGGGGTGTAAACAATTAACTGAGTCAGGGGTTTGACCAAGAAACATTTTTTCTCCTTCTATTTATTGAGAACCTTTGAATCAACTTCACACTCTTTATTTTATAATTTGGCACTTTATCCAAAAACATCTCAAGACGCACAAAGAAGTTTGTCCAGTGAGGCAACAGCTGGAGGGATCAGTCCAACCACATGTCATCAACATCCTGTCAGGAGCAGATCTGGCGTGTGTTTTTTTTTTTTTTTTTTTCACATTTTGGTTCATCTACATGTTCCCGATAGGGGAACTAGTGTGATCTCACAACAACCACAAAAATTCCATTTACTCCTCATCCTGTAAATTTTCAGGTTACACACAATATTTTCTCCTTCAACAGGTTATCTGAAGCCTCCTCTTCCTCCTCTTCCTCCTCCTCCTCCAGGAGACTCACAATCTTTCTTTAAAAAAGTTTCCCTTCTCGTTTGCTCGAAATACTTTCACACGTCTTCCATTTTTTAACGCTGCGTGTGCTGCACTGCTGCTGCTGCTGCTGCTGGGGGGGCTACAGGGAGGCTGTTGGGGTACTTGCATGGGATCCCATTGTGGAGAGCCGGGCCAGATTGGGAGGTGAAGTCGGGGAGGAGGAGGAGGTGGAGGAGGAGGAGGAGGAGGGGGGCGTCCATTTGCATGTTATTACCATAGCATGTGTCAGGCCGTATATAACAGGCTGCAGGCGGCCTTGGCTGGAGACAGACGCACAGTTCACAGTGAGGAAAGACATTAGGAGGAAGAAGGAAGCATGTTGGACCAGTGACAAATCTGTCCTTGGGTTAGACCAAGACCTTCACACAAAAAGCTACTTCCTAAAATCTGCCACTTTCTTCCACTAAAAAAACAAAACAAGGAACGCATCTTTTATTTTTTCCCTCTTTACGCATTGGATTAACGCTTTCTAACGGAACTGGAGGACTTCTCTGTTTTTGAACACGCACTCGCACAAGTTCACAGATCTTGTTTTTGTGATTTTTTTAAATTTATTTTGAAGGATTGGGATTTATCCTCTTCTCGCTCCTCGGGACATGAGTGAGAGCGGCGCGGCTGACAGCGGCAGCAGTTGATGCGAGAACCCCGTGAGGCGACAGAAACGTGCTCGATGCATCTTCCTCAGAGGGATTGAACAGGAGGAGGCACCCTGAGGACAAGCCGAGCCCCGAGACTTTTTACTTTTTTTATTTATTATTTATTATGTATTTATTTAATATGGGGCGCGTCATCCTGCTGACTCTCGCCGTCATGTCCATGTTCCTGTGCCAGGTAAGCTCCTGAATCTTTACATTTTTTTTTCCAAACAATGAACCATCACCCCCTCCTCCTCCTGCTGCTCTCCCTCCCTCCCCTCCCACCACAACACTCACTCATACACGCGCGGTGTGTGTGTGTGTAGTTAATGAGAAGTTGCTTTCCTCCGCAGGGGTTTTGTTCGGGAGTTTTTGAGCTGAAGTTGCAGGAGTTCCTAAACAAGAAGGGAGTACAGGGCAACAAAAACTGCTGTAAGGGAGGCCTGACGTCGTCTTTCCAGCAGCAGTGCGAATGTCAAACCTTCTTCAGGATCTGTCTCAAGCACTACCAGCCCAACGCCTCCCCGGAGCCTCCGTGCACCTACGGCGGCGCCGTGACGCCCGTGCTCGGCTCCAACTCGTTCCAGGTCCCCGATGTCATCCCGGAGAGTTCATTCAGCAACCCCGTCAGGATAAACTTCGGCTTCACGTGGCCGGTAAGTGCAGTAATTCATGTCCATTTTCACTATTTGAAGCGCAGGCGACAGAATCGCGCCATTTTTGTTGTTGTAAATCCGTGCGTAAAAACGCGCCGCGGCACGATCTCTGACCACAGCTTAAGAGCCGAGAGCGCACAAAGTTTACAGGTATTCAGTTTCAGCAGATCAGGTTAGGCAGATTGCATTCAGCACAGAGGGTGTATGGCGCAGTCGCCTCGGGCCTTTGCTTGATGTTATCGCCACATCTCCGCTGGCCACCTGTCTCATGAAGCCATTTGTGTTCCCAGGGGACCTTCTCGCTGATCATTGAGGCATTACACACCGACTCCAAAGACGACCTCTCCACAGGTAGGAAACAAACACCCTTCCCTTTTCAATCTTTATCACAATCACGCACTTTCCTCATGCCTTAACCCTTAAATTTCCTCCTCCACATGTGCACTTTAGAGAATCCAGAGCGCGTTATCAGCACCATGACCACACAGAGGCATCTAACGGTGGGAGAGGACTGGTCTCAGGACCTGCACACCGGCGGCAGGACGGAGCTCAAGTACTCGTACCGCTTCGTGTGCGATGAGCACTACTACGGGGACGGCTGCTCGGTGTTCTGCCGGCCCAGAGACGACGCCTTCGGCCACTTCACCTGTGGAGAGCGCGGGGAGATCGTGTGCGACTCCGGGTGGAAGGGACACTACTGCACTGAACGTGAGTAACACAACTGTTTGTTATTGTGTCAGGAGTGTGTGTGTAGACGTGTGTGTGTGATATATTTCAAGACACAAATTGAAAAAAAGAAGATATGATCAGAGATAAAAACACAATAAAGTTGCTTTAAACTTCAAATAAACAGATTATACGATGGTGTAAAGATGTTATTTGTTAAAAAGTGTAGAAAACATAAAGTATATAAAAAAGTTAATTTTCTCTGTTGGGTCTGTAATCAGATCCTCTGAGTGCCGTTAGAAGGCAACTTGTGCGTAAACACCACACGCACCCCCTCCTCCTCCCTCACACACGCACACACACACACACACACACACACACACACACGACCACTTGATTTATTCTAAGGAAAGTTTTTTGGGGAATAATCTCACGCGTGCCATAAATTTACATGCTACCTTCCGATTCGTTACTCTCGGAGTGGGCCGGGCGCTGATTGGCCGAGGCGGGGGAGGTATTGTTTGAAGTGGGCAGCTGCCGGCAGAGAGGAGACAATGGAGCAGCTGTCGCGCACTGGCAACACACTCGCCAGCTGTCCACTCTTATCTGCCCCAATCCGAGACATTAAGGGGAGTGTGTGCGTGTGTGTGTGTGTGCACAGAATGAATAAAAGAGTTTTGACCCGCAGCGAAGAAGAAAAAAAAGAGGGTGGTGGGGTGGGTTGAGGGGGTCTGTGTGTGTATGTGTGTGTGTGTGTGTAGCTCTCTTCGGCACACACACATTCACACACCCCCTCCTTTGTCTCAGCACTATGTTAAGCAGAAAATTCTTCCACGGTGATAAGGAGATTGAGTTTAAGGTAACAGCTAATGGGTTTTAGGAGCCTCTCGTTTCATTTATTTTAATGACTTTTTTGGGCTTTGGGTGATAAACTTAATATCTCGAAGAGAAAAGTGAACCATGAACCTCGGTTTGAGTTGTTTTTCCTAAAAAGTCTAAAAAGGTGTTTTTTTTCTCTCTCTACAGCGATCTGCCTGCCGGGCTGCGACGAAGAGCACGGCTTCTGCGAGAAACCCGGAGAGTGCAAGTAAGTTTGTCTCTGGTTCACTGGGGCATTAATTAATTAGTGGGACACATGAGGTAATGTGAGTGGACTGACCGGTGTTTCCTCCTAATTGGACGACAACAGGTGCAGAGTGGGATTCAAAGGCCGCTACTGCGACGAGTGCATTCGTTACCCGGGCTGCCTCCACGGGACCTGCCAGCAGCCCTGGCAGTGCAACTGTCAGGAGGGCTGGGGAGGACTCTTCTGCAACCAAGGTGAGGAGAGAGTGTGATGAGAGTGATCAGTGATAGAGTGATTGGCTGATCAAGGTTGTTGAGGCTCAGTTTGTAAAGAAAGTGAAGTACAGCTGAAAAGATGATTTTTCAACTCCACTCGGAACCATTTTCACGGTCTTTGAACCAGCAAATCACCACATCAGTGTTTCTGGGTTTACTTCAGTTGTTAATTGACCGAAGCCTTTGCTGAGTGGGAAGACGAGACAGTGGTTAGAAAGTCTGTAAAGTGTTCTCGAGGCCAAGTTTCACAAAGTTCGGTGCGAGATCTTTGCCCCGTGTCATCTCCCATCTTTCATCGTTGATAACTGGTAAAAGTCATCAACGATGTAAAAAGAAAAGGGCAGGAGAGGAACAAAATGAGGCGTCATCACTGCGGTAAAGAAACAACAACAGAGCTGCAGTTGTCTCCAAGTGAACAGCACAGACAGGAAACAAAAAAAAACCACTGGAAGAAGAGAAAGAGTCGAGTGTGCCGGAGGACAAAAAAGACATTCTGTCGCCGCTGCTGTTGTCCCGCCATGTGTTGTGCTGTGGCTAATCCACATGTGTTCGCTGTGTCTTTCCAGATCTCAACTACTGCACTCACCACAAGCCCTGCATGAATGGAGCCACTTGTAGCAACACTGGTCAGGGCAGCTACACCTGTTCCTGCAAGCCCGGCTTCACTGGGGCCAGCTGTGAGATCCAGGTCAACGAATGCGCTGGAAACCCCTGTCGCAACGGAGGGAGCTGCACTGTAAGTGTTGTTTTTACTTCTTAAGACATCCTGTCAACTGTGGCTCACACATGTCACGAGCCTTCATCCCTTCCCTTCCATCTTTTTCTCTTGACTTCACATTAAGCCAGAAAAAGCTTCCGAAACAATGGAACAGATACAGCAAGAGGCACAGTGAGATGTAAAGACGTTCAGCTTGCAGCAGCTGCAGTTACGAGACAGATCTTGATGTCGAGCCTGTTCTATTTTCTCCCCCACAGGATTTGGAGAACACATATACCTGCACTTGCCCTCACGGTTTCTATGGCAACAACTGCGAGCTGAGTGCCATGACGTGCGCTGATGGGCCCTGCTCCAACGGTGGCCGCTGTGCTGACAACCCTGACGGAGGCTACTTCTGCCAGTGCCCCACAGGATACGCGGGGTTCAACTGCGAGAAGAAGATTGACCACTGCACCTCCGGCCCCTGCTCCAACGGTAAGACTGATCTCATTGAGGTTGTGTAGATTTCTTTCTGAGTTCCTTTTGAATCCAAACAACTTGTCATTCCAACCTCCTGACCAAACATCTATTCCTCTGTTCTCAGGTGCCCGTTGTGTGGATCTCGTCAACTCGTACCTATGTCAGTGTCCCGATGGTTTCACTGGCATGAACTGTGACCACACCGGGGACGAGTGCTCTATGTACCCTTGCCAAAATGGCGGGACGTGCCAGGAAGGTCTTGACGGCTACACCTGCACCTGCCCGCCGGGATACACCGGCCGCAACTGCAGCTCACCCATCAGCCGCTGTGAACACAACCCTTGCCACAACGGCGCCACCTGCCACGAGAGAAACAACCGCTACGTCTGCGCGTGTGTTCCTGGCTACGGTGGCAGAAACTGTCAGTTCTTGCTTCCAGAGCACGCTGCCATCCGCGGGTCGGAGGTGCCCTGGATGGCTGTCGGGTCCGGTGTGGCCCTGGTGCTGCTGCTGCTGGCAGGATGCGCCGTACTTGTTGGATTTTTCCGATCGAAATCCCAGCGCGGCGGTCAAATAGAAACCGTCGGTGAGGGAGAGACAATAAATAACCTGACTAACAACTGTCATCGGAGTGACAGGGACCTTGCGGTCAGTGTGATGCCAACGCCAGGCGTCAAAAATATCAACAAGAAGATGGACTTATGCAGCGGTGACCCCGATGAAGGATCGTCACCAGGGAGGAGCAGCTACAAGAGCCGCAATCCGCCTGCAGACTACAACCTCGTACAAGAGGTCAACTACGAGCAGGCGGCTAAAGAGGCCATGCTTGAGGCTGCCTGCGAGGACAAGTGCCAATCCCTGGACTCATTTGAGTTCGAGGAGAAACGCAGCAAACGTTTAAAATGGTAAATATTTGTTACTGAAAAGTTTCAAACCTCTCAAACCAACTGTATAACTGAGGCTGTCAGAATGACGGAGCTAATGATGTTTTTTCTGTCTTTCCTGCAGCGATGCATCAGAAAAGAAAGCCCCAGAAATGTCTGCATGTGCGGACACCAAGTACAAATCTGTGTTTGTGATGTCAGAGGAGAAGGACGAATGTATAATTGCAACTGAGGTGAGTTGTGTTTGCTTAACTTTGTTTTACCTTTCAGTGTATCAGGACTTCTGTCTGTGATCATGTTGCACAACAAACTAATGTTTTTTTTGTCTTCTTGTTGTATCTGCAGGTGTAACGAGCCACCAATGGGCTGCCCGTTGCTCATTTGCTCTATGGGAGAGTTTTTATACTCCTTCAGATGCTGCTCTAACCCTAGGGGGAGGTGTCCCGCCTTGAGACTGCTGCTGATACTGAGACGTTTAACTGATATTCAGAGTGAGCTGGTTCTCTACTGGAAACTAAGCGCAGGCAGCGGCGGCCTGTGGGATAAGAACTGGCGGGGTAAAAAAAAAAAAAGAAAAAGAAAAGTTTACGGTTGAAAGTAAACTGCCACTTAGCTTTCTGTTCTGCCTTTTATCGGGGAGAGGGGGTAAAAAAAATAAATAAGATATAAACGGACAGTGTCTCGTGGCGATAACATGCGACGCTACGATTTTTGTTTTTGCAACATTTGCACCCAGGCCTTTTCTCTAACCCACACGCCGTTGCTGAGCGCAGGAACTGCATCAAACGGTGGATGTTTGGCCATACTGGCCTGTTCTTCATGAGGCTGTTCACATGGGCTGTGCACCCATCACCACACCTGTGAAGACTGTATGTATACTTGATCACTGTGTTAAACTGAAGTGCGTTTTCTTCCCCTAAGCCCCCTCCAAAACCATTTATGACATAGTATTGTTCATTTTTTTCATTTCTTTTTTCGGGGACATGAAAACTTTGGTCTTAATTACAAAAAAAAAAAAATGTTGCTTTTTGATACAGATTGTCCTTTTTGTAAAATAAAGAAAGAAAAAACAAGAAAAAAGTTATGATTTAAAAACTATGATTTAATTTAAGTTAATTTAATGATTTTGTGTTATTTTTATTTTGTATTGTATATTTGTGATGTTTGTTATGATTATTTAAGTTGGCTTTTTTTTTAATGATGATATTTGCAAAGGCACTTCAGGTCAATGGGACTCTTTTTTTTAAGAAAAATGTTATTTAAGAGGGATTGTACTGTACAAATTGTTATGTCACTGTCTCCTTTACCGTTTTTGAATGAAGGAATTAGCCAAGACTATTTTTCCAAATAAATATTGCTAAACATGAAACGTTTAATTGCGTCCAACTTTTTTGTTTTGTCCATCTGCAGGCACTCTGAAAAAAAAAACACTTCTTTAGGGGTCTGTGAGCAAAGTTAATCAGTAACATCTGTTGTCTTCCCCTGGCGACCCCATAGTGGGCTTTTCTATGCCGACACTGTTGGCTACTGCCAGAAGTTGAAAGTGTCTCCCTGGAGACGGGAGAGGGGGCCTATTCATAAAAAACAATGTCCCTACGCTAGATTTACCACTCCTATTTCTCCCCCTAAAGAACAAGTCAGGTAATTCATGGCTCTAAAATTCAGATCAATGTAGAGTTACGCCTACTGGACGTCCAGCTCTTTGGGTTTTTGGTTTTTCCACCCTTCCTGTTTCCCACCAAAAATAACTTTAGTGGCTTTTTTTCTCACTTCTGTCCTTCCACTGCAGTAAAAGTTTTGTCACATTTAAACACAGCCATCGTGTCAGCGAGAGAAACTTCACATTTTACTTTTCTCAATTAGCTCTTTAAATTCCCCTCAGTTTTCTTTCTTAATTGCCCCACAAGGACGTTGATTGTTTTTCAAGACACAAATAACTGTAAATCATCAGCCCGGTAGAGTCGGCCTCTGGAGGGGTTTATAACCCCGCGGCATTATGGGAACAGACTTCAGCACAGACAATGATGGAATTGACAATGGGGCACACAAAAGGCCACCCTTGGGAGAGCCTGCGTGTCCCTCGGCATGCTGGGAGAAAGAGAGTAACAGGAACAGATGTTGTTGAGTAACAGATGCCTTCTGGCCAGAGTTCAGCCACGACCAGCCAGACCTTCAAAGGCCCCGAGCTGCAGGGGAAAAAAAGGAGAATATCTATGGGCCGTCAAGAAAAGACAGCTTCTACATTGTCCTCCTGATAAATATGTTGGGATTTTTGAGAAATGGCAGAGATAAGAGGACACCTCAGAGGACTTTTGTGTTGAGTGATGAATGCAGACAAAGGATCTACAGTATGTTGGTCAGGGACACAAAAAAAGCATTCAGTCAACAATTTGAGGAATAAAGGAGTTATTTTTTTCACATTATAAAAGAGTACGCATCAAGAATTTAGCAGCTTTTAAGGGTCAGAACGCTGTGAGAAAAGTCACAGAACAACAGCGACCACATTAATGTTTGATTCAAATTCAAAGATGTGAAAAAACACCTTTTTTTTTACCTGACAGCTGCCGAAACAACCTTTATTTATCCAATAGACGATTAATCTGTCAGAAAAGAGTGAAAAATGCACAACACAGTTTTTCATTTTGACACTTGGTTCCTTGTTTGTCCACCAACAGCTAAAAACCCAAAGATATTAATTTACTATCATGTAAAACCGATTAATAAAATAGTTGATGAAGTTTTTCTATGAGAGCTTTTCTGATTTATTTAACCCTCTGGCATCTGAGGCAATGTTTAACATTTGTTTACCACATAAAATTATACTGTACATCTAGTTAATCCTGTTCTGTTGGCAGTTATCTTACCCCGTGAGAAGTTGTTTTTTTACTACCTCTTTATGTCAAACACGATATAAACGTATATTTTAAAAAAATTAATGAAAAGAATTATACATGTAGCGCCCTGCTAATTTGTTTATATGGGTTTATTTCATGTATTTCAGTTGGTAATGTGGGCCTATACATGTATTGCTGCTGTTAATATTTGTATGGTTAATGAATGATTTCAAAATGTCCTATGTTTTGAAAGGCCTTTGAACGCCTCCGGTTTCTCTTGGGTTCTCATTTGTTGGGGCAGCTGTCAATCATTTTCTGTTATTGGGGATTATCCTGTCGGATTGTTAGAGGGGCGGGGCTAGAGGGAAAGGGAGGGAAATGAGCAGAGAAAGAGCTGCGGAGAGAAGCGGAAAGACGTTAAGTCCGAGCAAACTTTTAAATAACTTTATAAAAAAGTATTATTTACTGTTATCAAGTGGAAGTTTATGCGAGTGTTTGCTTATTTTGTTAAGAGTGTAACCGAGCGTGTTGTAGAAGTGAGGGCTCGATACTGGCGGCAGTTGAAGACCAAGATGGGACTGTTGCTAGCTGTTAGCATCGCCAGCTGCTAATCAGGAGAAGCTGCAACGAGGTTGGACGTTGGACGTTGCCAGGCTGCTACAGGACGGAGGAGTCGGTCCAGGACCAAGCATCTGGACAGAACCAAGGTTTTGGAGGAAATTGCTGGACCGCTTTTCTAATGTGAGTGTATTTCTTGGTTATGTGGTGATTCACAACAAAGGAAACACATATGAGCCACAAGGTTTAGACATTAAAACGGTTTATTATCGCTAAATCCTTGTTTGAAGGTGTTTTTCATGATGATGTTTATATTAAATAAGAGCTATAGTTACTGTTAAAGTCAACTGCATGGGAAAATTAATGCTCAATAACAGTATAGCTGCTATTAGTAAACTAACCAGGCCTCTCTGCAATTTAGCCAGAGTCATTTTTAATGTGTGTTAGTTATTGTATAACATCCCAAATTATACATTTTAGTAGCTCCCACCTATTCGCTCCCATGCAGTCTGATACATAGAAGGGATATTCATGAAAATCATAAAGCAGAGTTGAGTGAGAGGGCTACATACACACACAACATATTTTTCAGCCCTTATTTGTCAAAAAAAAGTTTTTACTGTGCACCAGGTCAAATATTCACACAAATCTGCACGTTTGAGATTGTGGCTGTTATTCAGAGATTTTTAAGCAACTGTGATTCATAAAAACACGAAAATAAACTTTTACTAAACACTGTGACTAAAGAGGGTTTTACAAACTTTACATGCAACAGTATTTTGGTGCAGCGATGAACTGATTTCACTCTTAGTACTTGTACTTTACTTCACTTATTAGCCGACTTTAGCGAGTAGCTTAGCTTTGCAGATCGCTGCATCAGAGCCAGAGTAGCACATTTTAAAATGATTGTATCTGCAATCAGATTTAAAATATATTATTTACTTTTTACTTGTACTTTTAATACTTAAGTATGTTCAATATCACATACTTTAAGTCTTTTACTCAGCTACTTCTCATATGGGTGATTTCTACTAACAAAGTACAATTTTAATACGATATCTTTACTTTTATTCAAGTAAACACCAAAAAGTTTTGGGTGTTCCTTTAAAAAAAGGGACATAATGGTACATTATTTTATTTTTTTCCAGAAGTGGTGAGTTAAAAGTTGAGCCTTCGGTGCAACATGAAGCAACAAAGCAGAAAAACCAGCGACTGAACAAAACTAACATTCACCAAAACACCTGCATGAGAGATGCTCTCAGTTTATTTATTTCATTTTCACTGAAATTTGTTCTTCAGCCGTACTTTTTGTTTGTTTTTATTCATTAAATTGTTCTCCATCATTTAGTTATTGTGTCATTCCTGATTTGAAATGCAGCAAGTTAAAAAAAAAAGCCAATAAAGAAATGTAGTGTTGTCATGATACAATAAAATGCTCATGCGATTAAATATATCATATGGTTGTGAAGAAGGTTAATGCATTAGAACCATGAGACTGACAGTTTTCCTCAGATTAAATCTATAATCAATGCATCCACACTCGTAACACGGAGCGTAACTTAAAACACTGAGTCAAGTCTGGACTTTAAGTGCAGTTTTAAGGTACTTAAACTTCACTTGGGTACTTTTATACTTCTACTTTACTTTTAAGAGGCAACTCGTGTGCTCTTTTGTTATTTACCTTGTTAATATTTTACATACAAAGCATCTGGGCAGCTTTTACAATGGGACTCGTGGTTAATGATTAAGCTGCTAAACTGTATATAAACTAGTTAATAATTAATGAGTAGTGATAACTCTGTTTACACACTAATGCCTGAGTGGTAATACTCCAACATAAGAACAGATAGCAGCATATTAACACCGACTGGCTTCAGTTTACATTTTCAATACCAGAGTTTGACTTGTGATGAAGTGTCTTTACATGTGTGAAAGCTACTTTATTCAGTCATCATCTCCCCCCCCATGCCGATGGAAAGTCAGGGGAAGTTTTGTAGTCCACAAAACATTTCTGGAGCTTCAGATAGCGTCACAAATGTACGTTTTAAAATCAAGTCTCCAGCTGCTTCAGTTGTTTAGCAGAACGCTGCGACTCTGTTTTGCTGTGAAGCTCCAGAAATGTTTTGTGGACTACGAGACTTCACCTGACTTTATATCAGCATGAGGGGAGGAGACTATTGACTGTATTTACATTTTTGCGTGAACTGTTCCTTTAAATAAATCTGAATTCTTCTTCTTACACTTACCACAAACAACAACACAGCGTTATCAAAGTTTAAAATAATAAGTGTCCAGACGGGAGCGCTGAGCTATGATTCGTCAATTCGTACAAACACACACTTAAAACGTTGATTGAAAGAAAACAAATAAATGAAATGAAATGACGAGCAGCTGGCCTGGAGCCATAGAAGACTTTTTATTTGGAGAAAGAAATCTTTGAAATCACTCATTTTTAAAATTCAATTAATTCATTGAGTACAACATCTAAGTTCTCAGAAAAAGTTAAAATCATGCCTTTAGTCTTTTTTATACATAAAAGATGTGGTTTTACGATGACAAGTGATTTTTTTTTTTTATAAAATGACAGTTTTCTTCTTTCTGACATATTTTTAACCTCTGTTAAAAGAAATATTAATGTAGAAAAACAATTATCAACTTCCCTCCCAATAAAACAAAGAACAAAAAAAAAAGGCAAAACACAGTACGTTACAATGCGCTGACATGGCTTCAAAGCACACATATTACAGTACTGTACAAGGGTCCGCCTCAGACAAAATGCACCAAAACCACTGCTGAGGATAGATCAAACCTCTGAAACAGCTCAACACTGCTTATTTACCAAACCCAGACCACAGCATGGCGTTGGCAACTGGAAAATGAGGTAAATATTTCCAAAAAAAGCACCAAAGGTTTGGCGTTAAAATTTTAATATAGCTTATAACCAACAGTGAGTTGGAGGCGTTTCAGTCCAGCTTCTCTTAAACATCTTCTTTTTTTTTTTTTTTCCGTCCACGACGCTGGCGAAACAAACTGAGTCTGCAAATTCATTTGCAATGTTCAGAGGCCAATGAACACACGCTGCCAAGCCTAGTTCCCTGTAAATAAGCAGTTTCTCCACATTTAAAAATGGGACATTTAATGTCAATATTTATAGTGAAGTCCAGACAGAAAGGATTTGAATCTACGTCTTTGCTGGATTCACTCTTCTTTATTTGGAATAAAATTGTAATTAAAGTGATACTCTAGTCGAATTATCTCATCACTCGCCAAATATTCAAGCTCAAAAATGGCTCACTTGTGAGGGAGGCCCACTTATGAAATCATGTCAATTAGAAGGCTCTTACAAAGCTTAAGTAAACTACTGAATATCATATAATGCTGCGACTGACAAACATTAAGGAAAATGAGCAAAAAGCAGGGACACGTAAGGTCTTTTTAAGATCACCTTTCAGGTGTAAAAAAGGAAAAGAAAAACAATCTTAGGCCAAATACTTCAGGGGACAACAACATCTATGTCTAAGTAATATGATGTGCAAACTTAACTGTGCATAGAGATCAAATTGTAATAAATATTAATGTGATAATTAACATTATCACGAGTTTGACTTTGTCAAAACTTGTAGGGGTGATTGTACATTTTCATGATTAATTTAGTTTTACTAAAACGTTAAAAAGTTTTTGTTTTTTTTAATAAGTGCTGCGAAAAAAGCTTTTATTGTTTTTTTTTTTAAGCAACAAACACTTCCCATTTATCATTAAGAAGAGCCCCAAAAAGACAAACACAAACACTCAATAAAAATCCCAATAAAAATCATTGATTTGTCATAGTTATTCCACCAAGTTTAACTTCCTCTGAATGGCTCTTTCACTTTAAAAGTTTTTTTTTTTTTTTTTAAATGTTCTGCCTTAGTTCTGCATCAAAGAATCACATGAGCAACAAATAACAAAACTGAGCGTTATAGCGATGTACAGGAACTTTACATAGAAGTACTTTAGTAAACAGATCTATCTTAGCTTTCGTTTTCACTGTTTCTTCGTTTGATGTAGCTTAAAAGATGTGAAGCATAATGCCTGTCTTTGGACCACCGAGGTAATTGTAGGTGTGTGTGTGTTTGTGTGTGTGTGTGTAAAACATGCTGAAATGTTTCCCAAACATTTCAAAAATGAGAAAATAGTGTCCCTCCGAGCCGTCAGAGGCTCGTCCTGGTTCGAGGTATATGATCCTGGGGCCGACCAGTGGCGCCTGTGGAAAATGTTACAAAGCTGTCTGATGGATGATGGTGAATTTCATTCACACTGCTGTGCATCACGCCTCCTCCCTCTCCTCCCCCGCCCTCCCTCACCCTCCTCCTCCTCCTCCTCCTCTCCCTGCTGTAGTCTCGCTCTGCTCGAACTACTTTTCCTTCTTCGTCGAATCATTCATCAACAACCCCTCTTTGTCACCCTGGTTTGCTCCTGAATAGCGCCGGGCTCCATTCACATTCACATTCATTTGATTCAAGAATTCATTTTGTGTTCTTAAAATATTCAAAAACAGGAGAATGTTTACAACGACGAGGCTCTCAAAGTGCATTTAAAACGAGATGGGAAGCAAAATTTTTCCTTTTGTGTCATGCAAAGCAAAAAAAAAACATGACAGGTGCATAAAGTGAAAACTTAACTAAAAGATATCACCGTGAAGCTTCCCAAGTTGATTTACTGACATTAAGATGATCATTTGTGTACACATTTTCTGAAATTGGATATTTAAACATGCAGATTACATTTTATTATTATTATTATTTTCATCATTGGATAAAGCCAGGTTCAAAGTTATCTTTTCATTTTGTTTTCCAGGGTTTTTTATTTTTTTGGATATCTCTGTATCGCTCTATGAATCATAAGTCAACAGCCTTAAAAAATAATCAGTATTTTCCATGTTTTAGGAATAAAATGTTCTATAAATCAGGTTATGAATGATTTATGAGCTGAACTCAGAACTAAAACACCTGAGAGTACGTAAGAAGACATGTTACAGTATGAAGGGCTACAACTATTGATTATTTTCATTGGCGATTACTTTCTATTTCCCAAACATATTCAGTTTCATGAATGAACTGATTAATCATCGCAGCTCTAATGTTAACACACCTGTAGTGTTTTCCTCCGCCTGCATGTTTTTAACAACAACACACAAGAGACCACAGGTGAGTGTGTGTGTCGGCTCAAATTCATACACAAAACTCAAAGTTTTCTTATTTTTCTCCCGTTATCCTATTTTTAATGAAGTGAGGTAAAACAGCGCTGTTAAAGTTTTATCTATTATCTGAATTTTCAAATCTAGAAAATATGTTTTTGCCTCAACTTCCACCGCCTCAAGCTGAGCTGAACGTTATTTTGACCTTGTATGGATTCGCCTCGAGTCTCATTTTCAAACTGTGTTCACCTTTTAATATTATTTTTAACCCTATGCTCTTTGCCTATGTTCCCATAATTTGGTGTCTAAATGACAAATAGGCACAAAAAGTTTTGGCTTTCACTAGATCACCTAAACTGATAGCCATGGACAACATAGCTGCAATGAAATCCCTGTGGAGAGGCTCAGATTGTTATTGTAAGTCTCTGACAATATTACAGAAAAGATCCCTGCAGAGATAGCTCTCGCCAAATCCACCAGACTCCATTTACAGAAGCAGTAATTTTATCATCGTACAGCTTCATTTAAACTGCAGAAACAAAATAAACCATCTTTGTTCGTCTTTCATCTCTGGTTCAGCCAAAACAAACCTTTAAATTCACTGCGTTAGATATAAATGCATAAAACTGAATCGATTCTTTAAGAATTTAACTTAACATGTAGTCGTTTGACCACAGTCGGTGTCGTGTTAATTAATTAAACAATATTGACGGTGCAATTTGTAGCCGCTTCAGGTCGTCAACCGCCTGCTAGCTGGCAGGCTAACTAGATGCCATTAATTTTTGCATCTTTTGGGTGGATTTACATGAACATGCAGGATGTTAGAAAGTACCAGAGGGGAAATAATGAAAAAGTTCATGTTTTCATCAGAACATGCTAACGAGCTAACGTGCTCGTACAGGGGGAGAAAGCTAATACGATACAACCTGATTATTTCCACGTAGTTATTCTCAATCGGCTCTGACAACATTTTACTCAGATCTCAGGGAAAAAACACAAATTTGCTATGAAGAAGTCGGATGAACGGTTTGTAAATAAAACTCTGTTACATTCAAACATTTAGCACTTAAAGAACCGAATGACTCTCAGCTTGAATTAAATGAATTGAAGGTGAATAAAACTCTGCATCCCCCCCCCACACCAAACCCTTCCTGCCCCTTATTTTCCCCAACTTGCATCTCAATATAACTCCAATCCCCATCCCCCCCCCACCCTCACCTCCACCTAGAAACCCTACGACTCCTCTCGTCCTCACCCACTCCCAAACCCGCTCTGTATTCCTAACCTCTTTGGTGACTCTCGGGTGTCTTTGAAACAGGGTTCCTACACATTCTCTACTTCAAGATTCAAGACTTCTTCTCCTTCTTCTCGCCACCAGAAAAGTATCTTTCTGGCTGGATTTTGGATGGCTGTGTGATTGTTAGCGATGTCGCTCGTATGATTAGTCGTCACGGCAACAAATGTCACAACACAGGAAATGACAGTAGGACTACAACTACTTAAGATGGTTGTCCGCGGAGGGAACAACTACTTTTTTTTTCTTCTTTTTTTACAAACTTTTCCTGGGTTTTTGTGCAATTCCAAAACAACTTTAAAATGTACACAATTTTTCAAACTTCAAAAGCCTTTCAGCCCTGTGTAGGAACCCTGATTGAAGGTGTCGTCGAGCTAAAACAAGGAGGAACTATGAGCGCTGTTCCCACCAGAACAAAAGATCAACAAGGCTGTTAGGACCAACTAAGTGTCGGTTCGAGGAATGGGCTCACTAACCTCCCCCCGTATCTCCCCTTCTCTCTCTCTCTCTCTCTCTAGGTGGAGGAAGCTCCGTGGCTGGGCATGTTGGCCATGCTGCCAACCATGCCAGCCGCGCCAGCCATACCTGAGGGCCCTCCCAGAGCCGGAGGACTGTGCTTGGTAGGTGAGGTCATGTCGGGCCCACGCCCCTGGCCTTGGCCCTGGGCCTGGGGGGCGTGGTGGGCGTGCTGCAGGGCATGGCGCTCCAGCAAGGTGCGGTGGGTGAAGGCCCGGTGGCACACGTTGCACTGGAAGGTGCGCTCGGCACGGTGGGTGCGCATGTGCACGTTGAGCGAGCTTTTCTGGGTGAAGCGCTTGCCGCACATGGAGCACTGGAAGGCCCTGACTCCAGTGTGCACCACCATGTGTTTGAGGAGGTAGTCACGCAGGGAGAAGGAGCGCCAGCAGATGGAGCACTGATGAGGTTTCTGACCTGGAGGGACATACAGAGCAGCCGTGTCAGCACATCAAGCTTTTTCTATGTTTCTTTTGTTCAAGTGGAGGCAAAAAAATCAGTTTTTATTAATGATTCTAACAATATAAAACCGTCTTGGGATTTGGGATTTTATAGACCAAACAACTAATCAAGAAAATAGTCATTAGTCGCAGCCCTTAATTACACAAAACTGCAAGACTAAGTCACACACTCGTGTCAGGTCCTTTGTGTGAACTGTGAACTGTGAATTGTGTTAAACTTTGGACACTCATCATTTTATCTGATCCGTCTTTCTACTTCAACGCTCGCTACTTTCTCTCTTCTCCTACATTTTGAAATCATGTCAAAATGATAATCATCATCAGCGTGTTGTGCGTCGTTAATATTCCCTGTATGGTGTGTGAGGATAACTAACCTTGAATGTTAGTCAAATTGTCACTCTCCTTTTAGCTCAGGTTTGGTCTCCACCATCTCCTGAGAGAAATATCTACCTTTTTTTAAGCTGCTAGATGTTCAGCTTTCTTCATCAGCTAGTCTCCAACTGGGTCTGTCTGCTGTTTGGTGCTGAAAAACAGCTCCATGACAGAGTTTAGGGACGTACGATATGGGTTTTTTTCAGCTGATGCTATAACCTGTAACCATGTGCTTCTCATGGCTGATCCAGATAAGTTAAACAATTATTTACATTTTTGTATTTAAAAAGAAGTTCATAACCTGTCGTTTATGCACAGTTGAGGGTTAGAAGGGATTAGACGTAGTGAGCAAAGATGGATGATTTCATATTTCACATTTTTAATAAGGTTTGTTGTGTTGATGCAGAGTTGCTGATCATCCTCCAGATGTTTGTCACTGAAATCAACATCTTTCACATTACATTTCCATTAATTTATTATATAAAGGTTAGGAGACTTTTCTAGCGAAATAAAGACATAAATAACAGACAAATATAAATAAGTAAACAACGAGGCGTGTCTCACCGGAGTGGATGAACATGTGCTTGCTGTAGTTCTTCCTGGAACGTAAAGATTTGCCACAGTGCGTGCAGTCGAACGAGGTCTCAGATCCCTGGGAGGAAGGGGAGGGGCCCGCGGAGCAGGAGGAGGTGGAGGGAGGCGGGGCCGGGGTCATCGGAGCCGGGGGCGGAGCCTGCTGACCGGGCTCCGTCCCCGCCATACTGTCAATCCCACCCATGGGCCCGCCCACGTAGAACGGAGCGGGCTGCGACTGGCTCACTGGGTACTGGAAAAGAAGCTGAGGGCGGAAACAACGTTCACTGTTAGCGCGGATGCTTTTCATGTCTCTTACCGATTTTATTTTTATTATGTTCATCTCTTTTTAATCCGTCTCTCTACACTTTTTTTTAATCCCTTGCAAAACAAAATTGGTGCTTTAAAATTTGCACTTCTGGCCGCACTGAGTTACATTTCCATCACCGTTTTATGCCGGCCGTGATGCTGTGATGTCTCGTGACCGTGGCTGACGATAAGTAAAGGCTTTTAAATAAATAAACGACAGGAGACTTTTTTATTGTGAAGAATATGCAGTGTTTATCAGAGATTAACATAGATTTAGAGCAGCTTTGTTGGCGGCTATCCTCCAATAATACTGTTGACTGCTACTCAAGACAGGCGCCGCACTAATTATTGACACACCTCAAAGCAGGTATCCTCATAATGGGAATGCAAATCCCTGCCATGCCGGGTTGATGTGGAAAATCAAGCTGAGTCAAGCTGAGCTGGCACAAGCTCCAAATATTGCCTCTACGTCTATGAAAACTACATCAATAATCACCATAATTAAAGCTTATAATATCAGTTTTTTTGGATTCTGGCAGCTTCTGTGGATAAAAGATGACGATGATCAAACAAAGTAAACGTTGTTTTAGTGGCGTACCACCAGACTACAGAGCAGCTTCTGTCCTCAAGTCTTCCTCAAGACTCCTCCATAAAAAATAGTTTTAATTTTATGACTTATCCAACCTGGACAGGTCAGAATCTGACCCGTTGACAGGCATTAAGAATAGCTATAATAACTACATGAGATAGCCAATCTCCTCACTGATAGTTTGCTTATGTAGGTCAACCAGAGACATCAGTATTTAATTGAGACTGTAGATTTTGATTCTAGTTAAATAATCTTTGATAAAAAAGTAAATTATAATTCAATTTGCCTTTTCATTGTTTAATCATCATTGTACCAAGGTGACAAAATCAATGCCTGTGCTTTCTGTTTACCTTTTCTACATGGTCATGTGTCTGCGCTCCAAAACTTCAAATGCAAATGTAAAACCCTCCTTTGCATTTTTCATTTTCAAAGTAAACACACACACCTGTCAATCAAACTGTGTAGGCGGGAGCTTTGAAAAAGTCCATCACGCTAAAATCGACGGCCTCGTTTAGTTTTTCTGTGTTTCATTGTTCTGAGTCGAGTGTTTTCCTTTTATTTTAGTGCCGCATTGCGATAAATTCTGCCTTCTGTCAATCACCCATCATGGCAAAAAAAAATAAAATAAGAGGAAGTACAGGAGCCGTCTCGACTAAATGAACTTTAGTTTAGAGGCATTCAGCTCCGTAATTTAATTATCATACTCTTGTTATTTTAGATGCTGTGAATGCCGTGGATACAGAGGGCGAACCAGACACCAGTAATAACTGTCTTACTTATTCATTCATGGTTAACCTATCTGCCCCCTATCAATGTTAAACAACTGTTTTCTGCCTTTTTGTTTCCCTGCTGCCATCATTTGTGTTTCCTTTGTAGTAAAATACATCAAATATAATCAGCAAAAACCTTAAAGTTTATAATAATGCTGTACTTTTACTGATGCCTGCTACTTTTTAATCCTGTGTGAGTCTCTCTGTGTAGACGTTTTACTGCCAGACCAACAGGAGTTGGCAAACCTGTCTCTTTCGTCAGGAAGTTATTTGTATAAACTGTAACTGTAGGATATAATAATTGTACAAAATCTACAATTTCAATGCGTTTTAGAGATATGAATTTAAACAAAAAGACAACTTAAGACACGTGGTGGTGTTTGTATGTGATGATTTTTAATGATCACTGTGTCAAATCTGCTAAAACCTTTGCTAAACTATTACTTCTACATGTAGTTCATATTTTAATTTAATTAAAAACTTGGATGCAAAAATTTAACTGCTCGTTTTGTTTCAACCCTAAAAGATTTCCAATTTTAACTGCCGTTTTTTAAAATTACATCAAAGTCTTTTTAGGTTTATTGTGAACGAAAAAGAAAGTTGGGTCTAATAAATTGTTCGTTTCTGATTTATATAATTTTGAAAGACTTTTTATTCCTGACCATGCCAGAATATAATCTATTATAATTATGGTCGATTTGGCTTGTATTTGTTTTGTGAAAGTGTTTACTCGGTTTACTTATCTTTAAATTAAACGCTTTATTTAAGTAAAATAACTGAAAATGGAAGTTTTTGGTGTTGAACTCAGATGTGGTTGTGTTGTCTGTCAGTATGAATGTTCGTTTTCCACCTGTGACACGTTGTGTAACTGTAACTTTGCCTCTGGCATGTTGTCTGACAATCTTTCAAAGCTCCACCTCAGCTTGTAGAAACATTTTGTAAGTGCAGTGCAGATTAAATGTAATTAACGGCGCACGATGCGAGACAACTCACCTGGTTGTTCATGGACTGTGTGGTTGGAGGCGGAGTCAGAGGCTTGTTGACCCTCCCTCTGGGGTTGAATGCCATGGCCTGAGGAGGCTCGCTCTGGGGCCAGAAACTCTCCGAAAACACCCCCTGCTCATCGTAGAAATCCTGACAAGACACACAAACACATGGAAATTAATTAAAAGAGCCCAACATGGAAAAATCTGACAACTCCAGTTTTTAGTGGTGTTCATGTTTTGGCTTCAGTTCAAGAATCATTAAAAATCAAATCTATAACACCGATTTTTTGTTAGAAAACACAGCTTTGTTAGGTGTCAGGTTCATAGACACGCTGAGACCCGCAGGAAAATGACTGAGCAGATGCTGAACTCTTACCTGCTCCATAGGTGAAGGTCCTACCTGTCTCTGTGCTCTAACTGCTTTGTTCTGAACATATGTATGCATACGTCAGCCACACATACAATTAACTTTGGCAGGTCGCCATGGTATATTAACTACCGCCCAGATATATTTGGCGACCCGTTTTAGCATTGTTTAACTTTTATTTTTTGATTAGTCCGAGAGAACGACACCATCCACGATCGATTAACTAGCGGACAATCTGCCCTCGCTCTGTCGACTGACGTTCACACGTTCTCTGTAGCGCAACACAGAGAGTGTAACCCAGCTGGTTATAAAGGTAATATATCTCCAGCTTTAGTTCTCAACTGTTTCTTTTTCATGCATTTACATACAGACCACATCCCTCATGATTTGCATTTACTGTTTTCCCACACATGCATGAACACAGACGTTGGAAAGATTAACTCACACGGTGCAGTCCAACCAGTCCAGCTACATTACATAGTCTGATGTGAACCACCAGCATGAGATGAGAAGAGCTCGTCTAATTTAAAGGAGCAGAAATGCCATCGTGAACTTTTGTTTATGAGTCAGAGAGGCAGAGTGTTCGACCAGCCGCACGGAGGAAGGTGATATGGATTTAAATCTCATTTGGTATACGTGTTATTTAATGTTGCAATTGTGAAATGCATCACTATATAGTATATTTCCTACAGATGATTAAATAGGTTTTATTCATATTTTTTTTTAAACTTTATAATCATTGATTGTGGTGAAGTACTTTTACTGACACTCCATAGAAAAGGCAAGCATCCTACTGAACTATGTGCACACTGATAGATTACAACAGGTATGTTAAAGAAAGTAGGAAATTCATATCATCACTAAATTATGAAAAAAACTGTAAGGAAAGACACAATTAATTAGAGTAATTAACAGGAATTTATCTTCTGCTAATGTCCAGTCCAGTAGGGGGAGGTAATGTACCTATGAGCTCTGGAGTCTGGCTATGCGATACTAACAGCTCATTAGCGCTATCGAGAAAAAAAAAATGTTGCGTCCCCCGTCAGAAGCGTTAACTGCGTCTTTTTGGATTTTAACTTGTCACACTTGTCTTAGGTCTCGCGCCATCTAGTCTGCACTGAAGAGAGAGATAAATGTGGTAACAGCATGAGGAGACAGATGCTGCTCAGTTCAGTTTGTTATTTGCTAAGCGACAGTCAAACATACTGTGCACATACAAAAACTCTTTCTGTCCCGGTTCATTTTCTTTTGTCCCCGGGATGACGGGACGACATTAGTCTCGAGCTCTAATCTGAAACATCGAAGCATTTCATCATGCTGATACAACGCTGTTAGTACAATATTACAATAAAAGCAGTTTTTAAGCAACATTAACAAAAATCGGTCTCATAAACCCTATTCACACATGACCTGTATGTGGACAGGACAGATGATGACGTGATTGGAGAGATTAGAGCATTTGGACCTGGTGATAAGTATTCTAGTAATCTCAGCTTTGCCTGCTTTGTGATGATCAGGGGCCTGTTAAACCTAATTTACAACACACAAGCATGTCATGTGAACTAAAGCTCAGCACAGAAAAACTGCTCAAACACAGAAGATTTGATTATTTCAAGCAGTTTTGGGTAAATTGACGATCACGTGCTTCGCTTTGCATGAAAAACTTAACGCTTTAACCTTCGTAAATTGAGTGAAAGAATCCATTTCCAATCCGAGTTACTCTGCAGCACTTTTTGAGAAAACTGTCAGGCAAAGCTGAATCCTTTTGACTGTGTGGCAGATGTTCCTTGTGTAGTCTGCAGGGTACAGCAGGCTGCGGCATAAATCCACTCCACCGTGTTCTTCCCTCTACTTACTTCGGTACTTGTGACAGAAATGCTGAGAATAAATCCGACACAGTAAACTTTCCTTTTTAAGAAAAATTAACAAATATCCACCAAAATATTACCTTGAAATCAAGGCTCAACGCTCAAGCACTGAATGTCCTTCTACATGCCCTCGTTGATATATTATTAAATTAAAAATATATTTTTCTTTAATCACTTTCTCTTTATAGCTGGCTCCTGTAACTGCAGGTCACCTCTGAGTCAAACTCACCTGGCCAAAGCCTGCCATGGTTTCCTGGGAGCCCTCCTGCCCTCCATCTCGTCTCCCGTCCTCCAAGGCATAGACGGTCCCATCAGTGTCCTGAACACCTTCATCTTTCACCACCACTCCCTCTCCTCCCAGCACCTGGAGAGGAAAAAAAAAAAGGTCCATTTAAATCTTGAGTAGTGAAGAGATTATGGTACCAACACTGGCAGCAGATAGTCTGCAACAACAACAGCGCATCGACCCGACTAAAGCCCCTTTAAGTAGGTACTAATAAGTTTAATGACCTACAGTGAATATGCAGAAGTCCATAGAATGTCAACAAGGCAATTACGGCTGAAGTTAAGACGAGATCTTCTCTTCAATTGTGCAAAGTGCAGAAACATCTCAGCGATATACGCCAATGCAGTGCGAGAAGAGGGAAAAGCAGAAAAAGAAAGAAAAGCAAACCGTTGCAGCTCTGCATGCCTGAAAGCTGTAACCATGGCAACCCATTCCCCTTATCCCTCTACCTGGAGTCTGAGCGGCTGCCTCTGCTTGCGGCTGTGGCTCGCCCCCCTGTCTCTGTCTCCGTCTCTTCCCCGCTCTCTCCCGTCCAGGTCCTCCTCCTCGCTGTATCTGTCCATCCCCACCAGGTCATCAGAGAGGTCAGTTGTGTTGCCGCGGAGGCTGTCCCTGCCGATGCTGTCCACACTGCCCACACCGGAGCTGCAGCCCGCCGAGAGGTTCCCTGTGCTACTAGTGCTGGCTCCGTTGGCCGTCTGCGCCAACAGGTCTCGGAGCTTGTACCTGACGTCCTGAGTACAGCTGGGGCTCTGCTTCATGAGGATTGTGCCGGGCCCGGAGCCCAGACCGTCCCCGCCACACATGGAGCCGGGGCCCATGTCGCCCAGCGCCATCAGACTGACGGTGTTGGCTTGCTCCATTGGGCCGCTCTCACTGACATTTACGCTGGCACCCCCTAACCCCCCGCTCATGTTACTAGCCCCGCATTCAGCCATGAAGTTAGAGAAGTTCGCGTAACCTCCACCTCCACCTGCACCACCAACAGAGCAGCTTCCACCGCCGCCTCTCTCTGTCCCTTTCCCGTCGCCGCGCTCTTCTTGTTTAGGGAGAACTCCTCCGAGCATCCCTCGTCCCGCTGCAGCCGCAGCAGCAGCGGCGGCCCCTGCCGCGGCCTTCCTCTGAGAGATGATCTGGGTGCACTCGTCAATGACCGTCTTGATCTGCAGGATGCTTGCAGCGGTGAGGATGCACAGAGCCTGCGACTGCAGCACCACCAACGAGCCGCTGTACATGAAATCCACAAGCTGCTTCACGGTTTCGGCGGGCACCAGCGGCGGCACAGAGATTTCAGAGTGGCCCAGCAGCAGCTTGTCCTGGAAGAAGGGGCTGCCGGCTGCCAAGACGCAGGCGTGGGCGCGCAGCGAAGCATCGTGTATCCGCACGGTCACATCGCAGAAGAGGCCCTCGCGCCGCTGCGTGCGCAGGGCTTCCAGCACCGACTGGCTGGAGTTGTGAAGGTGGATGTAGTGCACGGTCTCTGTGCCAGGCGCCATGGGGGGAGGGGGCGAGTCGCTGGGGATGGGGTGGGAGTGGGGATGGGGAAGGGGGGGTAGGTGTCTGGGGTTTTGCGTCAGCTTGAGGGATAAGGAGGGCAGGGAGGGAAACGGGTACAGTGCATCGGCCACGGTGGGTCCGCGTCCTCTCAAACAGTCATGAGTCTGATGGAAGCTTTCAAACTGCTGCGGTTCAAGTGTGTGAGGAGCTGCCTTTGTTGTCCTGAGCGGGGGGGTGGGGGGGTGGGGACGAGGGGCGTCAAGAGGTTGTTTCCACCGGCTTCACTATCTCTACCAAAACCCTGTTGAAACAAAGCAGAACAACAGTGATTAAACACTCGGCAGCTGTATTAAATGTTGACATCAGAGCTGGAACGATTCGTCAATCAACAAAAAGCGGTGATTTCACAGCGAGAGGTCCGGCGAGGCGCAGTGCATTATGGTCATTGTAGGTTTTCTACCATATTTTTTTTTTTTTATGTTCCATTGTACTCAGAACTGGGAAAAAAAACGCCCTTCGACACGGAAAAGTGCAATGAAGCGGCCGTCTATTGTATTGATGCAAAGTGGTACCACGATCCCAAGATCCCTTAATTAACTGACTTCCTGCACTGAGTCACAATCTGTCCGCTGTGCTCAGATTGTGTAAAACAATGAATAAACAGGGGCTCTACGTAATTAAGGAGCATGTTCGCCTCACAATAAACACAACAGCATCAACATTACATCTCTCTAACTTGTGTTTTTTGCTTTCTGTTCCTGCGTCGCTCTCCTCCTCCTCCTCCTCCTCCTTATATCTGCATCATGTCTATAACATTGACATATTTTTACATTGTTTTGGGTTTTTTTTTGCTAATTATCTTGTGTGGACTGTCCTCCTCCACAGAGGAGGAGAGGTCGAGCGGCTCGGGCACCACTTGTCGATGTCTTGTCCTGCTCAGTCGTCCTCCTGGACCATGATTTCCTCGTATCAGTTATAAGTCAGTATAATCTGTAAACTATGATCTTGTCGTCCTGTTCAGTCCGTCCTGGGAGACGGATCCCTCCTCTGTGGCTCATCCTGAGGTTTCCAGAAACATCTGGCAGCATTGAGCGTTATGGCGGGCCAACTTTGACCCGTCAGGGCAGCCCTGATTTTAATAACTTTAGAAGCGGATGCCGAACACATCTCGTTTCAAATGTTAAGCTTTGCTCTTTATCGTTGCTTTGCATGACTGTAAACCGAACATCTATGACAGGAGTCCCCCGGGCATCATCCGGCCCACGACCTGATGTCAAAAATATAAAATAATCCTGCACGCAAAATTCATTTTAAGCTGTGTCACACTAATTTAAACTACACATTCATATGCAACTGGGGGTTTAGCAGTAATCGGTGTTACACAAACTGCTGGATGCATTTTTGTTTTAGTACGTAAACAATGGAAATGAACAATTAAATCTTCTGATATATATATTGCACTTTCTTGTAGCAGCCCTCCTATAAGATGACAATAGTTTGAGACCCTGATCTTCATCAACTGAGCGACTGAGAGGGACATTTTGTGATCAGCACAGGTAAATAATTAATTGACAATAAATATTCAACACCTCACTTGATAATTAATACAAATAATCGCCAGTTTCATCCCAGTTTCGCATCGTGTACACAGATTTCTGTCGTTTGAGCCCTTGTCACACAGCTGCACCTGAAGGTGACACAGGTGCCAATTAACCAGCTGCTGATCGATCATCAAACGAGTCGCGTGCCTCGTGTGAAAACACCTGTTTTGGACGGATGACAGCACGTGCCAGCAGCGGCAGCAGCTCCTCGGGTCAGCGTCGGTCCTGCTCGGTGGGTGGCCGGAGATTATGTGACTGTTGCTGTGCTTTTTTTAAAAAACCAGACGCACGGAGAGCGAGGTAACCGACCGAAAACACACACACACACACACCCCGTTAACTGAGTGCCAAAACCCCGCCAAGGTCCCGTGAAACAGCCTCACCGGGCAGCCGACGTGAGCTCCGGCGACCAGCGACCAGGTTAACGGGGACGAGCTAAGTTAACGGCAGCTAGCTGTTAGCTGTTGACATTAGCCCGCTCGGCTCGCGCACGGAAAACCGCACGAAACGGGCCACATTCACGCACGCAAACCGCACACCGGCACCGACCGAGACACGAAGGTGGATCGCTACGTGTCAAATGCGAACTGGCAACCCGCCTGGCACCGCATAAAGGCGGCTGTCGGGAGCTCGCTCGCCCCCTCCTTAGGCTCCCAGCGCGAATGCTAACCTAGCTTAGATTACTAGCTCGCTAGCGCTAAAATCGCGAGACACACAGAACTAGTAAAGTTAGCACGGCAGCTAACGCGCTAACACCCTTTTGTGTGCGGGGCGCGTTAACGCTGCTGCGGGCGATTGTTTGGTGTGTTTGCGTGCGTGTTTAATC
Source organism: Pagrus major (assembly GCF_040436345.1). Classification (NCBI taxonomy): domain Eukaryota; kingdom Metazoa; phylum Chordata; class Actinopteri; order Spariformes; family Sparidae; genus Pagrus; species Pagrus major. The sequence goes on along the minus strand of NC_133215.1, from coordinate 4,572,448 downwards.
GCGGTTACATACCTCGCGATGTGCGGTGACAGGTCGGCGCTTTTTAATTTTCAGGCGGATGGATGCAGCAGGAAGCCCTCTCGGTATAACGCACCCAACCCGGTGAGAGCTGGAAACAAACACACACACACACACACACACACAGCCACACAGACTCACACATGCATACACACACACAGCAAAGCGACAGGGACACAAACACACACACACACAAAAAAAAGGGATGTTGGAGTTTTGTTCTGCTGATCGACAGCTTAAACCATCAACAGCTGTGGACGCACTGTACACACTGTACCCCCCTCACATTAACACACACCCTTTCTAAAAGTAGGACAAATGCCTGCACACAAACCCTCATTACGCACAGACATGAAGCCACACAAATGCATGCAAATACACCTGTACACACCCACACACACACACACACACTCTCTCTCTCTCTCCAGGAAACATACCTTAACAAAAGGATGGCACACAGACAAACAATGCATCTGATTAAAATGTCACTCATCAGCAAACACTGTCACAATAAAGATAATACGACACCGGGATGAGAGATTTATAAGTTGGCAGGTGTTTTAATTGTGCAGCTCGGTCAGGTTGTGTGTGAATGTGTGTTGTGTTTGTGCAGTGTGTCGTCCTCTTTGTGCTGCAGCCTTGCAGACATTCGTTAAATGCTTGAGTTAACATGCAAAGTCAGGTTTTTGCCAGACGATGAGTTGAAGTGAGACACACGAGGAAAAAATGTCTCCATGCATTGATGACCGACATAAAAAACGTGTATATCAGCAAATATATCGATATATATATATGAATTTTACTTGATAATATCAGCATAGACCTTGAAAATCCATTATCAGTTGAAGATTTGTGTCTTAAATGGGACAAAATATTGATACGTTAATATTTCGTATCACTTTCTTTGTTATGCCGACGTTCGCTACATGCTTTAGTTACCATTAGGGATGCACGAAGTTATCGGTTATCGGCAGATAAAGAAATCATAGCCGATAATACAAAGCCAAACTGCTTTTGTTGACTTAACAAGTGCAGCATCTTCACACAGCAGGTGGTGGTACGCACCTTTACAGTCGTTTTGTGAGCAGCCAATAAAAACAGAGAAGAAGAACAAACACGCTGATGTCGCTCGTAACGTCAAACAAATCATATCACAGCTGGAACATCAAATAAACCATCTTTGCTCACTACATTTGAGCCTTTCTTGCGCTCCGGTGTGCAAACAAAAGCATTAAAATGTTGTTTTCTATTATCGGTTATTTTATTGGTATCGGCCATGAGAGTCAGGTAATTATCGGTTATCGTATCGGCTGAACAAACATCCATATCGTGCATCGCTAGTTAACATGTAAAGATCAGGTTTTGCCAGATGATGAGTTAAAGTGTAATATGTGTTATGATCAACATAAAAACATTGTACTGGGCATTTTTAAAATCCTTTTCTCACATCTAAAGACTAAATGAGTTAATGATTAATCATAAAAATAATAGAGCCTGACCGATATAATGATCCGCTGAGTATATCGACCTCTCACAGTTATGTAGGTATCAACATATATGCTGTTCGCTCTGCACCAATACGAAACCTTTTATTTCTTCCTAGAGATTATAATGCAGAAAAAGATTCAGCGTGTCGTCCTCTTTGTGTGTCGTCTTGCAGCAAAGTGAGTTTAATGCATTGCTGTGCATCCTTGAGGCATTTGATCAAAAGATCAGATTTTGCTCAGATGATGAGCTGAAGTGCAGAAAATAGAAGTGTAATATCCATTTTGATTGACATAAAAACACTGCGCTGAGTTTTTAAGATTATTTTCTGACATCTGAAGACTTAATGATGATGTTAATGATGAATCATAATAGTAGAGCACGAGCAGTATAGTTATATGTTATATAGGAATCAGCGTATATGCACCAATAAGAAAACTTTTTTTTTCGAGATAATAATGCCGAATTGTAAAATATTTTGTCTTTGTCACAAGAGTTTGATAACTCCATTTAAAGGGATCATTGCAAAAAAAATATGAGCATATGAACTGATCTATTGATACCTGAGTTTTTTTACTTGATGATGTCAGTATACGCCTCGAAAATCCAGTATCATCCCAAGATTTGTGTCTTCATTAATAGAGGTGGGACAAAATATTGATGCGCTCAATACTTCGTATCACTTTCTTTTTGTGACACGTAATCGATACACTGACGCCAAATATCGATACATTTTTTAAACATGCATCTACTACTTCAGTCACTACCTTTCCACTGGTTGTGGCCTAAACTTCTGCAAACTTATTTTACACAAATTAAAAATATTCGAGTGAGGCAGAGTTATATTTTTCCTTTAAACAGAAATGTTCTGCTCTCTGACACTTCAGCCTTTTTCCCAATTTATGGCTGTTTTATCTTTTAAATGACGGCACGTGTGGACATGAACGAGTCAGTGTGTGTGTGTGATAAAGAGGCACTGAGCCTACATCACAGTGAATAACTACATAATTCCTGCGTTTTGCCTCTTTAGAGGGTCATTTCTCTTCAGTCACACAGACTTTGTGACGTATCTTTAGATGACTGTCTTGCAATATATCGATCGTTACTGTGGGCAACATATCGTGATGGTATCGTATCATTAGAGATCCTCAGATTCCCACCTCGAGTCATTAAGATTATTTTCTAGATCAAATCAAACTGTATGTTTCCTGATTTTCACCCGTGATATTAACCAAAGGGTCACACTGTGGCATCTGTTGGAGAAAGGACCCTGAAAATAAACAGGATCTCATTTCTTAAGAAGACAATTAGTTGGAGATTGTTTGTATTTATATCTATTTATATTTGTATCTCAACTACTACTAGAGCTGTAGCCTGCACTCTTATTAATGTTGCTTTGCTAATTAATCATCTCAGCTAATTTCTCTGTTCATTTGTCAGATTGTGGTGCTTAAAGGATGAATTCAGTCATCATCTACTCACCTCCATGCTGACGGAAAGGCAGGCGAAGTTTCATAGTCCACAACACATTTTCTGAGCCTCACAGCAAAACAGAAGTCGTAGTTTTCAAGTCTCCAAAAGTGATTTTGAAAGGACGTTATTTACAGCCTCGACGCACGGTCGAGCATGTGCACCCACTTCAGACGGGGTCTTAACAGCTGCAGTGAAGATTTACGCTTTACAAAGGGTGTAAATAACGTCTTTTCAAATCAGTTTGGGGTCTCAGGGCTTCTGGAGACTTGGATTACGCTGAACAAGACCTATGAAGCCATTTTATGTTTTTCATTTGGATTTTTTTTTAGTTTTAAAACAAGTCTCCAGGTACTTCAGTTGTTCAGGAGAACGCTGCAACGCTGTTTTGCTGCGAAGCTCCAGAAATGTTTTGGGGTTTACGAAAACTTCACCTCACTCTCAGTCAGCACAGGTGTGAGTAGACGATGACTGAATTTAATCTCTGGGTGAACTTTTCCTTTTAATATAAAGTTCCCCCGCTTAGTGTTACAAGTTTAGGCCTCCGCTGCTGCCTGGGAGTTTAAGAAAGAGACGCCAGGATTTACTCCACAACAAAATATAATTTAATGAATTCACTTTTCACTGTGTCGATCACAAATCTATATTGATGTAAAAAAAAGAAAGAAAGAAAGAGAATGATCCAGTGCTCTCCTTTGTCTTAATGTAAGGCATGCAGTCTCCACAGAGCTTTGGACATTGAAAGCTACAGGTCATTACAGTAAGACACACTGACACTCAGCCACAAATACACACAAAAGCGCTCATAGTATCCACTCTTTGTCTCCAGGGGGGCCCAATAAACATTTATTCTTTGCACATACAATGAGAAGAAGTGGGATTCATCACAACACCAAAAGTATAGTAGTTCACAGATAGCAACAGGATACGCTAACACTTCCACTTCGGGCCTTTTTCTACCCTCTCAGCTCGTGAGGAATAAATGTGGTGCGGTGCTGCTGGAATACTTTAATATGTGAGTTACATTGACAGTTACACAAAAAAGGGGGTTAGTAGCAGATTAGCACATTGTGTGAGCGTGTTGCACATAAAATGAGGATGATTTGAACAGCCGTGACTCTTGCATTCAACCCTTATGCAGCGAGCCCTTTTTTTTTGGATCTGGTTTTCTGAACCAGTGGAGCCCGTTAAAAACGAGCTTCATCACTCGGTGAGAAGGACGTCCTTCGTTTGGAAGTTACATTAAAATGCTGCTGTTGTAACTCTCATATAAAAAGTGCTGACATTTTCTTCTGTGTCTATGGTGCAAAAAATCCTAATGACCTCTGGGATTCAAAGTGGCCTCAGCTATATAAATACAATTATATATGTGCCTCCATATAAAAATAAAATTAGCAATACACAAATATTGCACACCTAAGGAGTTTAGATTTATCAGATTACTGACGAGCTACTGCTGAAAATGTACAAACATGGAAATAATAAACCCTCTGGTCGCAGTATAAATAAATATTTAGAGATTCAGTTTTAATTCCCGATGCATGCAGCATGTCTCTCTGGCTGTGGGGGGGGGGAGGGGCCAGGTGGGGCAGAGGTGGAGTCACGGCTGCCAAAGGGAGATGGAGTCGGGCTGTGCGGCGGGTGAAGGACACGGTGGAGCAGCAGATCTGGAGGACAGATGGGGCGGAGCTTCCTCAGTGCTGCTGCGCTTCCAGCTCTCTCTGGCGGCAGCCCACGGCCGTGATGAGGGCGGCCCCCTTGCCGCTGCCGTCCTCGGAGAGCAGGAAGTTGACGTCACATTTCGGGGCGAGTTCCTTTACCGTCTGCTGGAAGATCCGAGAGAAGCTGAGGGTAAAGAGCGACAGGAAGCCGTGGTTAGGAGGCAGCTGAGAAATGAGAGATGCTTTCTAGTACAAGCGTCAGATGCAGCTTTCCCCGAAGCTTCGCAGCCCGGATGAGCATCGACGCAGAGCGAGGAAAATTCATTTAGGGCCTCGTGAAGAGTGATTATAATCATCTGTAGAGCTGCAAAGATTAATCAGTTAGTTGGCAACTATCACATTCATTTCCAGCTGTTTTGATAATCAGTCAGTTTGGGTACAAGTTTTAGGAAGAAAAAGTCTAAATGTTTTGATTCCAGCTTCCTAAAAGTGTCTTTCCTGTTCTGTGACAGTAAACTGAATATTTTTGTGTTGAGACGTTTGAAGACGTTGTCTCGGGCTTTGGGAAACTCTGATGGACATTTTTCACCATTTGAAAGAATCGATTAATCAATAAAATTAAGAAACTTGACAAAATTCAATGCTGCCAAATTCATTAGTTGCAAAAAACACCATCCCGATGAGGTGAGCCCATCATGTCCGAGTGGAGGAATTAATTATTCTCACATTTTGAACATTTTCTTTCATATTAAGGTGTCACAACGTCGTGATATTAGCAATAATGCTGATGAATGAAATGTTCATATTGTAGTTATAACACACACACGCTGTTTATGAGCTCATGTTTACAGACTCACTCTCCTTCTCCTCCCTCAGCTCGTATTTTGAGGGTAATTTATTCAGCATAAAAAGAGACAAAACACACAAACAAAGTTAAAGATGGATTTGATTGCAAGCTTTTCTTTTAAAAAACCTCTAAAGATATCACATGAGCATTGTCATCATGAATTTTTTTGGCCACGATTATCTTGTAGGGAGTCTGCTAGTTAGTCTTTTAGTCTGTATCAGAAATGTTAGAACTAGAAAATAATGTCTGGAAATTGCTTCTTTTGTGAAACTAACATCCCCAAACCCAAAGAGATCAAATGTACAGTGACATGAAAACAGAGACTGTTTATTTGAGGCCATTGAGCTCTAATGAGGAGCCTTTATTATCAGTGTTATGAGCTTTTAGAGGCAGTTTTTAACAATCTAAAATACTCTGCATCTAAAAATGACTCCCTTGCCACTTGAAGTTAGTGCTTTCCTCGCTCCTGAAATGATTAAAACAGTAAAAGAAAAGACACAACCTCTGCAGCCTGATGAAATTCAATATGTACTGTAGTGTTTCCCCCCAAACACGCCCTGTATTATGCTCTCATCCTGTGTCTCTTACTGTGGGTGCAGCTTGTACAGCGTGCCGTCCACGCCCACGGTGATATCCAGGTGGTCCAGTCCTCTGTTCTCACGGATCTTGTCGACCACGGCAGCCATCCCGGCTCCGCAGATCTGAGCGGCGCGGCGGGACACCGTGCCGCACACCTCCTTGACGATGATACTGTCATCACAGGTGCTGTCGAGCCCCAGCTGCTGCAGGATCGCCCTGACCTGCAGCAGCGCCAGACGATCGCTGTGGAGCAGGAGGGGGGAGGAGAGAGCGTGTCAGAGGTCAGCCAGCAGCATGAGAGTCACCGGATACCTCACAGCTGTTCCCAGAGGCTAAGGTAGGCTTAAACAGTGTATAAACTCAAGTCGTCACAGTGCCTGCCCCTCCTCCTCTCATACCTGGGCGTGTTATCCCCCCTGGATGCTACTTTTCTGCAACAGTGCTGCTTAAACATGCGCTTTCATGCAGTTATCTCAATCATACTGCTGTTTCTGTTATATACGTATACATATACATCAGATATTTTACTGCACTCCAACTATTTCTGGTGTTTCAACTTTTTAATTTGTTTTTTTCTTTCTTCCAGGGAACAAGTTTCCATTCATTTCCCCACAGTGTGAAACCAACATGAACCTGCTTACATGAAATTCTGCTAACATCTTTTGCTTATACGCTAAAAATGTAATTAAATTGGAGTGAAATTTAACCACCAAATGGCCCAAAAGGTTGATTTTTACCTTTTAAATATGACACTAGTTTGTAGCAGACAAAATAATGCGTCTTCTGCCTTTTGATAAACAGTTTTGGACGTGATTAGAGGTGGACGATGTGGCCAAAAGAATAATACCACCATCTGTTTAATCACAATCACAATCGCAATGCAAGATTGATATTGCTGTCGTTGCTCGTCGTTTAGAAACAGAAGTAAGAGGACGTAGTTGTCTGTTGCTCTGTCTCTTTAGCTGTTTGTTTCTTTATTTCTTTGTGACATCTTTATAAATACCACAATCTCTGGGATTCGCTTTAAAAGAAGTTAGTGGACGCCTTCAAGATTGATCACGATCAACTCCTGGATTTGAAAAGCCACTGCAACAGCACTTCAGCACTAGTAAACCGTGTTCAGTGATTCATTTACCTCTCTATCTGTGACAGGAACTTTGTTTCGAAGATGCCCCTGGTCTTCAGTGTCTCAGAGATTTGTCCCCGGAAGAGGAAGCCACGCCTGGTCAGATCGATCAAAATCTGCCTGACGATCTCTCCGAGGTACATGCCACTGCACATCTTCTCATATCTGACACGAGTGAGAAGCAGACAGATCTTAGTTACAGGAAACACAACATCTTCTTCAGCTTGTTCAGACATGTTATATGAACTGACAGTGAAGTGTTGAAGATGACTATCAGAGTGTTCATTCCAGCATCTTTACCTTTGTTTGCCCTCGTTGAGCGAGTTCTCGTCCACCGCCTGGTCATACTTCGTCCTGATGTCGTCCAGACAGCCGTTGTCTCCAAACGCCCCCCACTCCATGTTGACACACATACGACCCTCACTTCCGTCCACTATCTCGATGTTCTTCGTCTCTTCCATGTAACAGGCGTTACTTCCTGTCCCTGAAGGACACACAACAACATCCCATCAGTGTCAACAAACCCTGAACTGTGCCTCGTTTTCCAAAAGCTTTCTGTTTTCAAACACACAAAGTCGAGACTTTCTATCACATAGATCACTAGTACCAGACAATATGAACAAAATATAAGAAACTTTAGTTATATAGTGCTTTTATGACAAATGTTACAATGTGCTTATGAACAGAAATAAAATCAGACTGTAGATAAAATAAGAATAAAATGAAATTGATTAAAATCAAGTAAATGGAAACAAAAACAGCATCAATTAAAATGTGTATCAAACATTTACAAAAGCTTACACAAAGTTTTAAAAAGAGATTTAAAAGATGTCAGAGACTTAGTGTGTCTGATAAGGTTGTTGAAAGTATCTATACTATGATACTTTTTCAATACCACATGTTTAAAACAATATTAGATACTCATATTTTATGATATCGAAAGTACTGAAGCTATTATAAAAATGATCTACAATCAGATTCTCAACTCAAGGCTGCACAAATATGAACAATTAAAACAAAGAAAGAAATAATCCTGTTTTATGTGCCTCAGACTTTATTTTCTTTTGCCACTGTACTGAAAGAGGTATCGAGCATCACGGTTTTTATCTTAGTATTGTATCGAAGTTTTAAATTCTGGTATCGTGACAACCTAAAATGGGTGCTCTAATAGCAAAAGAAAAAAGTGTGGTGTGGTACAATAAATATAAAGAAACAGGAGTATGAAGTACAAAATAATCACCTGAAACTTTAATATCGTACGTGTAAATTAAAAAATATCCTTTAAAAAAGTGTGGATGTTCAGCTCACCTGCGATGAGCCCGACCTCACAGGTGGGTTCCTCGTATGCACACGTCATCATCGTCCCCACTGTGTCGTTCACTATGGCGACAACATCCAGCTCAAACTCCTGTGAAAAAACACGACGACAAGAATGTGACTCACAGGTAGAAGAAGATGAAACTACACGTGTGATGTGATGTGGTGTCGTAATTCAAGATTCATGCTTTGTGTTATAATCCAATAAGTAAATGAACAGTAGAGTTCGACTCATGTTACTTTTAGATTATTAGAGTAAAGCTCGATATTGTTTCTGTTTATCTGCAGGCTACAAAACACCTGATGATTCTTTGTATCTAAAGTAAAAGATGTAATTAACAGATGGTATCACTCATGTTTCCAGCACTTCACTCAACAATAAAGCAATGTTAAGTCTGCATTTTGTTGCTGAACAGGTGTGTTGATGGGTGGATTAATGTCAGGCCTGGCAACTTTTCAAACGTCACACGGAGCTCAATGCAGTTCACTCACATTCCTACACAGACTGCAAAATAAAATACACAAGCTGCCAACTTCAGGAGCTCTGCCAAACACACAATACAGAATATGATCCTCGTTATCACTGTGTTTATTCTGAGCTTTAAAATCAGACCCCACACTGCAGACACAGACACACACGCTCCTCCACAATATCTGGAAGTAGGTCTTTTTCCACTTGTTATCAACATGCTACCACTACAATAACCACACACCGATCCAGTCCCCGCGCTGCTTTACCTGCCAATTAATGGTTTACAGTCACTTAATACTTACTGGATTCTCCATCTAAAGGGGTGAAATCAGTATAAGGAACTCAAAAGTGATGACATGAATGAAACAAAACTTCCTGAATACACAAAACAGATGCAATAATAATCAGCACTGTTAAAAAAAGAGTCAAGACAAGGTTGTATAATGAACTCCAGTTGTTTTCTATGATACACACACACCCAAAAAACAAAACATATACCAGCTGGTGAATAAATAATGAAGTCACAAAACTAAACTTTGAGTGTGGAAGCTGTGCCTAAGCCTAAACTGTAGGTTAACACAGTAGACGGTGGTGTCTTCTAAAACTACAGTCCACATCTGTCAGTATGCCAGGAGTAGCATGTAGCCATGTGATGTTTCAGTGCAGGGAACAATTTCATTTGTACACTCGAGCAAAAAATAAAACAGTAGTTTCTGTACATGAAGACAAAACAAACTCGTCCTGCCAAAGGACTTTAGATCTGAAATCCCTTAATCGCATTTCAAAACATTGCTGCAGAGGTCGTTGAAAGCCTGGTAGAGACATCTATCAGCTGTCTGTCAAACCTTTGTGTATGTGTGACGCGTGAGACAACAGTCTGAGCTACAAACAGCACAAACAGACATCAGATGAACTCTTTAGTTAATTTTAACTGAGCAGGGAAATGGCAGATATCGATCTATTGGGTATAAATGGTTGGAGTACATTTAAATATTACCCTTGCTGAAGCAACTACTTTAAAGTTTTTTATTAGAGATGCACCACTCGAGCGTGACCGGTGACGTTGGTTGGTCAGTGTCAGATATATCTGATTCTTGCCTTGCGCCCTCCTATAAGGCCCCCAGCCAGAACTGAAAGAAAAAAACTAAATATTTTATTGCATTTACATAATTTATGTTACGTTCGTAGGTCAGTGTGAGAATCTTTACTGCGTTTTGCCGTCATTTACAGTCTTGGAGCGAACGGGGACGTTACTCAAGTTAACGACAGGCTGTGTTGTGATAAAACATTGTAGCCGACGGTTATGAAATGCACATTTACTTTGAGGATAAGGATCCATTATCTGATCCTGAGCAGCAAATTGTTTATTCCGCTCGTATCCTCCTTCTGTTTTTACCTTTCATAATAAGAGTCCTGTATGTGCCAATATGTCCTGCATAAATACTCAAGAAGGAGCCAAAATTCACTTTGAAATTTTGGTAACAGGCCGTTAAAATAGCGCACGAGGTTTTATTATTAGTAATTTAATAGTCAGTGAGTCGGCAGGTCTGACTTTTAAATAAATCGGATATCCTCCAGGAGAATTGTAATCGGTGCATCTCTAATTTTTACCTCATCCTGACTAAGCCCTGAACTTAATCACACAATTATTCCTGATTATCTTCCTGTGGCAGCGTAAGCATCCCCACAGTATGATTTGATTTGTCAGTTTGCCATTTACCTCTTTCCTCTTGATGGCGTCCCTGAGAAGCTCCACCACATCTTCACCCTCGCAGTCTGTGGCCTTGAAGCCTTTGGTCCAGGTGACGAGGATACCCTGGCAGAGCACACGACAAACAGTACAACACGATTATAATAAGACTCTGATGACTAAAAGGTCACATGCTGCTCATCTTTGGCCACATCCGATGGCCAGCAGAAGAATACTGAACTATAATCTATATTTCAAATACTTTCTACTTTCTAAAGAACATACTGCGTCCAGGCTGGTCTGATGGCAGGGGAAGGAGAAGGTGAAACCCAGCGGCAGTCGAGCGCTTTTCATTCCCATGTAGTCCAGGAAGTCGGAGATGCAGTGCACGATGTGGTCAAAGAGCTGCAAAGAGACATGCAGTGTTTCAGTGTTTGCTGACTGAGACAAAACTGTTTAAATGCTTTTTCTTCCAACGTTGTTTATTGTGGACGGAGCAGAAATAGGACTAAAATCTTTTGTCAGAAATAGGGAAAGCACAGCAGTAAATCTATTTCCGTTTGGAAGGAATGTGAATGATTTCCTCAAACCAAACTGAACAGCGTTACCTCCTCTCCTGTGCCCTGCATCACTTCTATGGGAATGGCGTAGATTTTGTTGTGCATCTCCACCGATCGCCTCTTCCCGCTGCGAATCTTCACCAGAAGCACGCGGAAGTTTGTCCCTCCGAGATCCAGAGCGAGGAAATCTCCGTTCTCTGTGGCGCGAGAAAAGAAAGGCCATGTTCGAAACATCTGCGACTGCAGGAGACATTTACTTCCGGTCGTTTCGGTTTTATTGAAATGCTTAAATAATATGTTATACATAACAATGAAAAAAATGTGATTCACTTGTGCTTACTAAGGTGGGGGAAAGAAGATGATTTTATTTGATGATTAAAGGTGCAATTTTTTTTGTTTTCAAAGGCACAACATCAATTTACATTTGGGGTTATACGAGGGCTGCAGGCTCGGGAATACTAATTGAAAATCGTATTAATTTCATCGGTAAAGGAGATTAGACTGACTTAAAAAAGAAATCAGTGACACAGTTCAAGGTCCAGTTTATAAAACAGCTGATTGTTGAGCCTCATTCCTCGACTCGCCAAGATATTTTGGGGTTGGAAGGTCGGATCGGACACCGACTGTCGATATTTTTGGCGAGTTTGGAACAATCGACTTTCTTACAAATTGGACTTTTAAAGAAAAACGTGTTGCATTTATAATTTGCAAAAGAAAGGAAACTCTACTACTGGGTGGTAGTAGTACTGTAGTAGTACTGTAGTAGTGCAGTAGTAGTACTGTAGTAGTCTTATTAGTAGTGCTGTAGTAGTATTGTAGTAGTGCTGTAGTAGTACTGTAGTAGTGCTGTATTAGTGCTGTAGTAGTACTGTAGTAGTACTGTAGTAGTATTAGTAGTAGTTGCAGGTTGCAGTCACCTGTTCCGTCTGGTGTACTCCGGACGAAGGTGGGCAGCATCTTGACCGTGGCCTCCTTGTGGCTGTCCTTCTTGAGGCCCCTCTCGATTTCCACCCTCATGCGTTTCTTCACTTCTAACAGCTGCGCTTTGCTCAGCCGGAACTCCGCCATCGTCTGCTGAATCTGGCGCGCCTGCTCCGTCAAACGGTACGCCACCGCCGTCACCATGGCTGCGCCTTTCGCACTCCCACTCTCCGACAGCAGGAAGCGGACATCTGAGTCTGGAACCAGGCGACGCACTGTCTTGTGCAGACGGCGGGCGTATCTGTGAAGAGAGAGAGGGAGAGCAGGGGTTTTCAGACAGAGAGGCTTGATGCATGCAACAAAATCTAAAATGTTCATCTTTGTGTGTATTTTAACACCAAATCTTGTTGGACTCATTATCACGACATTAGTCTGGATCACGATATAGTCATGTTGCAATAATCAAAGCAATTATCTCTATTTCAGTGTTGTTTATACATTGAACTTAAATAACATTTTTTTTTAATCACAGTTTCAGAATCAGAATCATTAACTGTGACTACATACAGATCAGATCATCATAATAAGATATAGTTGAAGTAATAGTAGAAGGTATTTTATGAAGTACTCACATAGTTTACAAGTAAATTCACAAATAAGTACAAAAGTACTGGTGTTAACAGATACTTAAAAGTACTCATTATGCATAAAGGCCCATTTCAGAATAAGATACAGTATATTATTTAATTTAATTATTGTTGCCTTCATGTATTTGTCACTTTAATGTTGCATCTGGTTTGTGAATTTCCTCCGAGAGATAAATAAAGTTTTATATTGAGTAAAATCCATAATGTCCCTCTGAGATGTGGTGGAGTTGAAGTAAAAAGTTTTATTAAATGGAAAATACTCAAGTAAAGTAAAAGTACCTTAAAATCCTACTTGAGTATGTACTTGTGAGGTGATTTGGATTCGTTTGGACGTTTTATTTTTAAAAGCTGATTTATGGGAATCTGAAATCTTCCCACTGTCTGCTGCACATCCTCTGTATTCCTCTGAGGATCCTGTTACCACGTTCTGGATTTGATGTTTTTTGTTTTTTTGTGGCAAACATGAATCATCACTGATCTCTCTTCACGTCCTGCTGCTCCTCAAGAATACTCACTGAGGGTGCATCTTGTAGAGAGACCCGTCGATGCCCACGGTGGTGCGGAGGCGTGCGACTCCTTTGTTTTCCTTTAGGCGAGCGAGGATGCCTCCCAGCGTCGCCGCGATTAGATTTGCCGAGCGGAAGGATACGATGGTGCAAACGTGCTGCACGGCCAGACAGTCCTCATCTGAAGGCTCCACGCCGAGCCTCGTCAGGATCTCCATACATTTCTTCAGTCCTTCTTTAGTCCTGAAAATAACAAGAGTTTCTTGTTATTACAGCTGTCATCACTCTTGTTTCAACCACAAAGCACAAACACATTTCCCCTGAAAAAACTCTCTTCACTCACTTTTCAATGGCAGAAACATGTTTAGTCTCAATCTTTCCTTTGGTCAGGAGCTCAGGAGTTATCCGCCCCTCAAAGATCAGCCCCTCTTTGGCCATCTTGACCAGGATGAGCCGAACCAGCTCGCCCATGTACATCCCACTGGCCATCTTCTCAAACCTGAGCGGAGAGACACACAGCAGCACTTTTAGATGTTGTATTAGTCATTCAAAAACCCGCAGGAGAATTAGCATGCTTCAACAAAAGTGATCAGATCCCCAGAAAATCAAACATGCTGCTGTGTTGTTTTAGATTTAACATATTTACTGACATAGCTACATAATTAGGAACATAACTGGTGCATATATGTACACTGGTATACATTTACATGAACATATAAAATGTCTACTACATTTTCAGTGCTGTGTTATTCTGCAGCAATGGACAACACTTACAAAATGGAGGCTGTTTTTTTGCATGTTGAAATTACAACATTTCAAGTAGAGCTGCTGTGATGATGAGTCAATCGATTAGTTGATAGATAATTCTTTGTTTCAGTCTTTTTTCAAGCAAAAATGTCAAATATTTTCTGGTTCTAGCTTCTTAAATTTGAGGATTTGCAGCTTTTCTTTGTCATTTCTGACAGCTAATGAAGAGTCTTTGGAGTCTTGACATTTCATAGACTAAACTTAAAATGATCAGCTGAATGATCAATGAGGAAGACGTTCGTTAGTTGCAGCCCTATATATGATGGCATCATAATGCAAGTACAGCCTTTAAAAGAGGGACAAACTTTTAATTAGGTAATGAAAACCATTGCTGATTGCAGCCTTAATTCCAAGTGTCTTTGTGGTGCTGTATTAATAGCATGTGCTGTATATTTCAAAGTTTGAACAGTCCTCCTTGTTGGGCCGGTTACAGAACTAGAATCCCTGAACCCACATGGAAAATATCTGTTTTGTACTTTAGTTTGAAGGTAACAGTCTCCCCCAGGTTTGTCAGGCAGGACATTTCTCAGAAAGCGTTAATGGATAAAAGTTTGTATTAAACTCTTACAGTTGTTTTCCCGGGTTGATGGAGCCTCTGTCGATCTCACGGTCAAACTCTGTGCGAATGTCCTCTATGGACCCGTTGTCCCCGAAGGCTCCCCACTCGGTGTTGATGCACATCCGCCCTTCGTCTCCTTCCACCATGTCGATGTGACGAAGTTCCTCCATGTAGCAGGCGTTCGTTCCCGTTCCTGAAGGGATGCAGAGCTGCATGACTCCTGTCCTACATCACTGCTCCTCTGTGTATACATACCTTTGGCGCCCCCACATGTAGAGTTCACAGTATGTGTATTTTACTGGAGTATTTCCATTTTATTCAACTTTATACTTCTATACTTCTCAGTTACTTCTACTTTATACTACTCTCAGTGAAAACCACGTCTCTCCAGATGTGTTGATGTTGAATATTTGTGATAAAATAAAAGGATGAATTGTTCCTTTATTTGTCAAAGTGTTCTCCTCTTTCTTCAGTTAAATAAACTCTCTTTGATTAGCCGGAAAATGCATCGTCACAAAGCTGAAAACAGGCTGTTTTACCTGACACCATGAAAAGTTGAGAGCCACGCTACAAACATACGTGTGATGATCTTATTAAACCACCCAACAGTGTGTAAAGCAGTTAAATTGAGCTCAACATTAAACGTCTATCAGTAAAAATGCAACGTACACATTAATGCAGCCATAATATCCATCCAGAAACATTGGATATAATGATAAAACACTGACGGGGAGCTGTACTTTTCATACTTTTAAGTAACTTCTCACTTGTAGTGGAGTATGTTCCTGAGTCTGTTGTGTTTTTTTACCTATGATGATGCCCACTTCACAGCGCTGATCGTCAAATCCGCAGGTCATCATGGTGCCAACTGTGTCGTTCACCACCGCCATGATGTCTGCCTCGTAGTCCTGGAAAAAAAAGAAGATTATTTTTAACTTGAAACCAAATTTAAAAAAACAGTCCTCACTGACAAAAACAAAAATGTTTTGTTTTCTGTGGTTTGGTTGTTCAGTTCACAGAAAAGGAAAAAAAAACTCACCCCTCGTTTCTTGATGGCCTTGCTCAGAAGCTTCACGACATCCATCCCCTCGACACCGCTGGCTTTAAACTTCTTTGTCCAGGTCACTAAGACCGCCTATAAAACAAGTCGTTTTATGAGGCCAGACTTTAAGTTACAGTCGGACGAGCTTGGCAAGTCTGAAACGTCTGTCCATTTAGTATTCCAACCACACAACCAGTCTCACACCACACATTTACTAACGACTCTTCCTGATGGTACTGTGAGTACAATTACAAACGTTGAAAAGTAATCATACAGTCATCCCTTTAACTCCGAGCTAAACAACTCTTTCCTCCAAGTGTTTACCTCATCGAGTTTGGACTGGGCACAGGGGAAGGAGAACGTAAATCCGACAGGAAGCTTTTTGTCCTTGATCTTTTGCTTCTCCATGAAGTCGCCCAGACAGTCTGCGACATGGTCGAAGAGCTGCAGACAGAAAAACCAAATAAATCAATCCATCTTTATTTGCGTAGCGCCAGTTCACAGAGCGGGTCTAGACTTTAACTCCTCGATTATATTTAATGGGATTTAAAAGAGACGTTTTCCTGCAGAGCAACAAACAAATAACACGTCAAAACCTTTGAACAAAATCATAAAACATACATTAAACTCTCATAACTCTTCGATTTTGCTGCACACCTTCAAGTATTTCACAGTAAAAATTCAAAGATGAGTGAAAGTCAGAAGAATAAAATGTTTTATACTTATTTCCCTTCTCATTAATCAGTTGCTAGTTTATTACTCCACTTTCACACTGGTCAAAAAACCCACAAACACCTGCTAACATCTGGCTTTTGTTTTCACTGTGAACGTGTCAGTGTACTCTGCAGTTGTATTTAATATCTCCACCTCGGATCGGTTGTAATGTGATTACAACACCCGGGTTACATCCTAACATTTGCCACTCTTCAGGCGCGATGCTGTGACGTGAGTTGAAGTTAAGGACGGTGGTTGAGTTCGATAGAGAGACTAAAGTTAAAGATATTTTAAAAGTTTCTTCCTCGACTTTTAGCTGCCTGATTTATACTGAGCATGTGCAACTGTCAACAGAGATGAGAGAATAAGCAAGATGTCTCACTCCTTGAAAAAAACAATGTGTCTAACCCTGAAAATAAACACATAAAGCAACTTGTTGGCAACGTGAAAAGAGTTAATCAGCAATTTTTGGTGAATTTACCCGGGTTAAATATCCTGCATATACACGGTAATTTCAGTGTATAATATAATGTATAGTGTATCATAAATTGCCTCCTTGTCCTTGTTCAGTCTTAATTTAACAGTTTTAGAGAGGTGATTTACCTTGATGGTAATTTTTGAAAGACTGTAGTTTGTGGAAATGTATTTCATTACACTGAGAGATCGTCTGTCGATCTCATATGATTTGAGGAGCACTAAACATCAATCAACATCCATAAGATAAGGCATTAGACCAATGTTGCAGTCTCCAAAATGTCCATAAATTAAACCAAAACCTCTCGAAAACACTTGAATACACTATAATATTTTAACTTTTGTGAGGTTGGGATTTTTTGCATTCATTTTAGCTCGGTGTACCTAATAAACTGGTAACTGACCAGATCATTCTCCATTAACACAAACTCCTTTTGTTAACAGACGTGTTCATGTAGCGCTTTACATTTTTTGGGGGCCAGCTGTCCCGGTGACATTTCATTAAACAGCATCTGTCTCTGCTCTGTCTGTCTGTCTGTGTAAGTCATGCTCTGATCCAATCACACGGCCTCAGACAGTCGCTCATGTTTTGGTTATCATGTTACAGCCCGACCGCCAGCTGTTCTACAGGTTCACTGAAGGTCAGCGTGGGTTCTGACGTCACTCGCGTTGCACTCGGCGTTATTTAGGAGGTCATTTTACACATATTAACCCTCTACGTGACCTTGAATACTACTGTGCTCTGTGTGGAGGGCAACACACAGACATTTATTATTTTGAAGGGAAACAGTTGAATGTCTGGACTGCGTCATGCCGTATTATATAATAAAGTATTTGTTGATGTTAGGGATAATCTGGTGCATGTTTTTACAGACACACAGCCAGTACCAGGGTCTGTTTAGGAAATACCCAGACCGGCAAACTAGAGCTGCAACTAACTGTTATTGTCATTGTCGATTGTGAAGTAAAGTTAGTTGTTGGGTCTCTAAAATCTTCAGTCAGTGTTTCCTAAAGTCCAAGATGACGTCTTCAAATGTCTTGTTTCGTCCACAACCACAAAGACATTCAGTTTACTGTCATAGAGGAGCAAAGAAACCAGAAAATATTCAGACTTTTTTAAAAAAATACTCAAACTGACGAATCAATTATTAAAATAGTTGTCGATTAATTTAAAAGTTGACATCTAATGGATTAATCCTTGCAGCTCTAGGTTGGACCCGAATTTTTCACAACTAACTATTTCAATATAGTCGATATTTGTGTTTACCCGTGACCCGCTGCCGTGGATGATGTCATCAGGGGTGTCATAGACCTGGCTCTCCATCTGGACCGGCTGCTTCTTGTCCTGCGTCACTTTGACGCGCAGGATCCGAAAGTTGGACCCTCCGAGATCCAGAGCGATGAAGTCCCCCTTTTCTGTTAAAATAAGAAAAAAGATAAACGTTGATATGCTAACCTCTGACACTGTTTTTTAACATTTGGATATCGATATATCGTGACAAGACAAAAGTGTTGTCTTATCCTTGTTCTAGTACTTGCCTTTGCCCACTTAGTCATTATATCCACAATACTGATGATTATTTATCAAAAATCTCATTGTGTTCATATTGTCATAATTGATTTTGTCGCTAAATCCGAACATTTATGAGACACTTTTGAGGAGATGTTAACTTTGAGAGAGCCAAGACAAACATCCATGTTTTAGATACATGACACAGAGTTTAAAGGTGTTTTCTGATATTTGGAAATTTTTTAAATTACTTAAATTGAACATGAGTGAGTTTGTTTGTTTGTTTGTTTGTTTTTTACCATGGGAATCTTTTCAGGACCACAGATTTGCTCAGGTCGGCTCTGATGTTAGGATTTTATAACTCTTTCATCCTCTATTACAGCTCGCAGGAGGTATTTCTACTGCTGCCGAGTCGTTCATCATTTTCCAAACTTAAATGAAACCACAAGGTGTTTTCTTAAGGACCTTTTATAAACTCTGGCATGAGCAGTGCTTCTTGATATGCAGATGATGGCAGCTTGTCTGTAGAATAACGCCCACCTGAACCCTTCAGACACTGACAGTCTGGAAAGCGAAGTCCCCTTTTAACAAAATACACACAAACAAATAAAATGACCTCGTTTACAGATGAACTTTAGTGAACCAGGTGTTGAGGTAGAGACCCACTGCAGGCGAGAGAGGAGCTTTCTCATCGCATTATATTTAAAGCTGCTTTCATTTAATTTATTCCAAAATAAAAACACTACCTGTTTCTCATTACTTTCAAACCACATGCTCTAAAATGTCCCTGATGTGTAAGATGATGAAGGAAGATGTTCCTTCATTTCAGTCATGAAAGAGTGCCGCAGCCGTGAGAGAGCTTCTTAAGTTGGATTAAAATAATTAATTTATCTGATTCTGATACAGTTACAGTCAAAGAGTGGAGGAGGATTAAGTGTCTGGCAGCTGATCACATGATAGTGTGTGGATGTACAGATCAGACCTGTAACCTTTCAGTGAGAAAGAAAACATCCAGGACATCCAGCCTCAAAACAATGTTCTTCATTTATAGCCTCCATGACTCGTGTTTGTTTGTCTCTTTGACCGGACTGGAATGAGATGTGACCGGGCCTGACATGTAGAAGTGTTACTGACCTGCTGCAGAGCATGTGTCCGTTTAATAGCCACAGTCACACTATAACCTCAGTGCTGATATGTGAGAGCCGCTATTTGGTTTCTATACATAAACCAAGAAGTAGCAGCATAGATTGTGTTTTTTATAATTAAGCTTATCGAGCCAAGTGCCGAACAAAGATTATTCTATTTATTTAAATCAAGACCTGTCAGGTATAAACTATTGTAAGTATCCACAAGAAGAGAAAGCACTGCTGGTTATAATACTGCCAACAAACCCAGAGGTTTACTCAAGAGATACAATCCTCCAGACTTGGAGCCAGCAGCCATGTACAACTCAGTCCGGCTTCAGGCTTGTGAACTTTGTTGGCTGAATCTGAGCTTTAAAAAAACATATATAATGAAGAATCCTCCCTCCTGTAGTGTGACGTCATCGCCTCCTATAGCACAGATTGATTCATTGTGGGGAAGAAAGCGAACTTGGTTTCACTTCGCTGAGCTTTTGCGTGCTAAGAGATGTGATCAATGGACATGAACCAAGATTACTTTGGAGGCGATTCCATCAACAGATTGTGACAGACAGATTCCTTCTGCTGGAATATTTTCATAAACTATAGCTGCATTCGACTAAGTGGGATTTTCTTAGGTTTTGGCCTGAGGGCCCGGACACACCAAACCTACAGTAAAGGAATAGCAGACTGTTGCTTCGCCTCACGTCGCCAGTGTCTCGGCCAAAATGCCGCAGTTGAACACAAAGTCTACAGCCAACTAGTTTGTATCTTCTGCGCCTGTGTGAGAGGAAATAACTCTCCATACCACCAGGTGGTGGTGGTCTGTATTCATCATTCAAAAAGGGAAATCAGATGACTCAGGACTGCAAATCGTTGTTACAGAGAGCTGCAGTCACGCCCCCAAGGGCTCTTATTTCAGAAAAACTTAGTGAATGAAGAGAGATAAAGCCACTTCTAACCATGAATATGTCTGATATAAAGTTGCAGATGGACCTAACGTTGTCAGCCACTGGTCTTTTAGCTTCCCCTTTCTTTTTCTGTTTCTTTTTTTGGCACGGGCTCTGCTGCGATTCAACAGAGACGTAGGAAAAGGCGCCGACAGTGCAAACTCCATCCTCTGAAACCGACTGTGAGATGTGGTTGAAAGCTCTTGAAAAAAGCTAGTAAATGGACCTTGAGTGAAGATATTTTTTGTTTTCTCCACCATTAATGCACATATATGTTTTTTTATTGGATTCTCAGTTGATGTTTTCCAGACAGAAATGTCACAGCAGACACTAAACTCTGAGATTTCTGCTGGTTTGGTCAAACAAAATATGAAATATTACGATGAGCTGGTCTTTCCTCGTTTTTATCTCAGTTAACTTGTAGCCTAATCTTATTACGCAGTAAGGATTACTCTGAACTGACATCATTAGAGCTCAGCTGTGATTTCACTGACTCGTTTTCCTTTGATACACAGAAAGTCTGTCTGGAGGGACGAAGTTAACTGTTAATGAAAGGTCCTTCCTGATAACCTCGTCCTCCCCGTCCTGTCCGTCACTGCTGCACCAGGCTTTTAAGTGTTTATCAGTTTGCCATAACTTGAACTCTGCCCTTTGCTTGATCCCTCCAGCTTCGTGTAGCTGTTGAAACCTGAGGCTATTTATAATGTGAGAGAAGGCAGAAGACGGCCAGCGTTCTCTCTCTGCAGGCCTTGTTCGGGGCCACAGAATATCTGACAGCCGCTCTGTGTTATTTCTGTGTGCCGGAGCTGTTTACCAACGAGGACAAGCCAAACCAAACCGAGCCGAGCCGAGCCAGACAGCAACAGACTCAGTATGAGGAGACTTGAAACTATGAGCTGTTCAGATGAGCCGTTTACTGAGGAGTGCTTTAGTGTCGAGGACATTTAGCTCGCTATAAAATATCCTGTCGTTTGATGTAATCTCTAATCTGATTATGAAAAACATTTCATATCATTAATGTTGACATTATTACAGACTCCTCATCCAATGACAGTATACAGTATGTGTCTGTAACAGAGGTGGGACGAAGTGCTTCAGTAGATTTCTCAGGTATCTGTACTTTATTTGAGTCAGAGACAACTTTTGACTTCTCCTCTCTACACCTGAACATGAATATCTGAACTTTCTCCTCCTCACATTTTCAAAACAGGCTCGTTACTTTAGTTTGATGCATTTGAGGGGAAATATGGATTATTTTTATTTGGCGTCATCGCACGCTGCCTTCAATCATAAGACTGATTTCAACCATCATCGTGTAGAGAAACAAAGACGTAAGAAGACGTGAACAGACAGAGAGAGAGGCTGGAATGGCGAGAAAAGGCGTGTTAGTGTCTCGTATCTGCAGAGAGTTTCTTATTTTCTCACTTTGTTGCTGCTCGGGACGCTTTACCAACCGAACATGTGGTGCGTTCAGGAACAGCTGGGACAAATCCTACTGATTCTACCTTTAACTTTAATAGTCTTTGAATTACATTAATATGATGTGAGCTTCAGTTAGCTTTGACCACAAATGTCCTTCAGAGGGAGACTTTTTACTCTGATACTCTGAGAGTACATTTCAGAGCCTGTACTCTATTACTTTTACTGGAGTAAAGAAGTTGAATCAGTACTTCTACTTTTACCAGAGTCTGTTTTTACACAAGTATCTGAACTTCTGCTGGAGGAAACAACGTGTTTCTGTCTGATCTGTGATATTTAGATTCTCACTTATCCGCTGTTTTAACGTTAAATTACTTTTTGCATATTGTGAGCCTCAATCAGAGGATCATGAGAGTTGATCATGAAGGTTTTGATGGATTATTTGATTATACAAACCTATGGATCATTAAATTGACTCTGACATTAAGAGGCTTTTCATCTGACGCTGTTGGCTGCATGTTACCAGATGAATACAGGGTGTCATCGGTCCTGTTGAACTGTTTGGCCCCGAGTCTAAAACAATAGTTGATCTACTGAGTCCAAATCCAGAGCGCAACACAAAGAGGCTTATGTCACAGAACAGGCCTGATGGTTTTTTTACCACATCAGCACATTGTTTATAGACCGATAGAAACAGGATACCTGCTTTAACACGCTTACAGTATAGATCATGGGTTCTCAGACTGGAGCGGGTTGGGCCCCCCTCGGGAGCCCCTGCAGGTCGTGCTGACCTTCATGACACTAAAATTCGGCTCGGATCCTTTTTTACTATCGCTTTCACAACACAAAATTACTTGTTACAGACAATTTACAGTTAAATAGTCCTTGAAAATTAACATAATCTGATATATTTTTATTTTTTACAAGATATTAGCTTGCGGAAAGATAATTATCTTGTGCAAAAAAATTAATCTTGAGTGCACAAGATGATTTACTTGTGAGCACAAGATTAAAATAATAATAATAATAATGATAATAATAATAATAATCTTTCGGGACTTTAGGCGCTTCGTAAAATGTTCATGACGTAGTGGAAAAGTACTTTAAGCTGGAGTTTAGGACGTTACATAAATGAACATACGTTGCTGGCAAACGTCCTGAGCACCCGTCGACAGTGTTTGTGTAATTGCTCTCACTGCCAGAAGGGGGAGACAAAATGCTCTGCTGCTGGTTTAAAACTATTTGCTTTTGTAAACTTCATTTAATGTCAATTATTCAGTATTTTGTGCTTCTTCCTGAAGACAAACCACCACATAATATGTCATCTGCTTCCACCTCGGTAATCAGATCTGCGATCTCACTCTCAGTGGAGTTTTGTTTGTTTTGCAGCCCGACTGGCCGTTGTTGATTGGACAAGAGGTGACAGAAGGGGCGTATTTGTAGTCATTGCATGGTCATTTATTGGAGGAGACAAGGCGTGCTGCAGCGCTCAATTTCACATTAATAAGGAGGTATAAAGAAAAGGTGTGCAGGATACGGCGTACACACGGTTTTATACATGTGGGAACTTCTGTACTTTACGTCTTTTATGCGTGAGGCGCCTGGTTATTTCAGTGTATTCAACGAAAGCCATGTTCTTTCTTTTTAAAGGTGCTACTGACGCCTCGGGTTGGTGGCCGGCCTGACCTACGGTACCAGCCAAAAGCGCCAGTATCAGCTTTCTTTCCCCAGAATCCCTTTTATGCATGAACATTAATTAAATATAATTAAATACAATTAAAGTTTTTTGTACTTTAAAGCTGTTATTTGCTGACTCACTGAGCTTATTCTGCCGAGTGACACACCAGAGTTTCCTTCAGTTGCAGGAAACCAGGAACTAGTGTTGTAGGAGTGGCCGGCAATTCAGCGTTTAGCTAATATTTAACTTCCAGCTGAATATTTCAAACAGACCTCCATGACCTCCAGTAAATACCTGACAGAACAAAGAGAGGTAGCAGCCACAGATCAAGTTTTCCTTTAAGAAGCACAACATAATAAAGCTTCTCTCCTTGATTTTGCTTTACAGAGTCTCCAAATCCACAGATTTTACTCTCAGCTCAGTATTTGCAACGTTTTGAATCTATGAGAGGTGTTTAAACACACACGTAGCCATCACAATGATCTGTTTTCATGTAAACTGTACCTGATCCATCGGGGATGGACCTGACGAAGGTGGGCAGCATCTTGAGGGTGGCGGTGGGGTTGGTGTCACGGCTGAGCCCGCTCTCCATTTCCCTCCGGAACCGGCCCATGATGTCCTTGACGGTGTCATCGGACAAACGCATGGAGTACAGGTACTTATCAATCTGAGGAAACAAGCACAGGACAACGAACACAGGCTGTCAGGGAGAATTCAAATTGGGGCAAATTATTAAAAACAAGTAACAAGACGGTTATTTTCATTGTTGATTGACCTGTTGATTATTTTTTTGATTAATCAATTAGTTGTTTGATCTATAAAGTGTCAGAAAATGGAGAAAAATGTTGATCAGTGATCACCAAAGCCTAAGATGACGTCCTCAAATGTCTTGTTTTGTCCACAACCCAAAAAATATTCAGTTTACTGTCATAGAGGAGGAAAAAGAAAGCAGAAAATATTCACATTTAAGAAGCTGGAATCAGAAATATGAGGTTTTCTTTCTTAACAATTACCCAATTTCTCTATAATCAAAACACTTGGCATTTAATTTAATAGTCGACAACTGATCAATTAATCGAGTAATTGTAAAGGAGATAAATCAGTGTGCATGGGTTATATTAGAGGTTTCAGATTTAAACATTTAACACAGGATATCCTTTATTTCCTGTTTGTCATCATGGTATAAACACTGTAACGCACTGTGATGTGTCCATGTTGTTCGCCTCCACTTCATTCATTACTTTCCTCTGTAAGGACACGTCAGATTGTGTTACAGCTAATTTAACTAATTGCATGTTGGGAGGTTTGTGTTCTGAGGCTGAATGGCTGCTAAAAAAAAGTCAATAGATTGATTCACTTAACACAAAGAGCCACATATAGTGAGAGGCAGCCTGAAACAGGACACCTCGGCTCCCCCGGACCAAAACACTGTTGTAGAAACATGTTAAACTGGAACAAAGATGGCAAAACAACTGTGCACTTATAACAGAGATGCAAGAGTTAACTGATTAGTTTTGAACTATTGAATTAATTGCCAACTATTTTAATGGTCGATCTTTTGGTTTAAGTCATTTTTTGACGAAATGAAAGGTCAAACTTCTGATTCCAGCTTCTTAAATGTGATTAATGTTCCGGTTTCTTTTCTCCTCGACGACAGTAAACTGAATATCTTTGGGTTGCAGACAAAACTAAACATTTGAGTCAGTCATTTTGGCTTTAATGTGATTAGTTTTAACTGCATGATGACGTCATCGTGACTAAGAACCCTGTACTGACTTTTACGACACAAAATAACTTGTTGCAGACAATTTAAAGTTAAAGAGTCCTTGAAAATCCCCGTAATCTAAACAGAACGGCCGGAAAAGAGAATTATCTTGTGCACAAAATGAATCTTTCTTTGGGAAACACAGACAGACAATTTCTTTTTACCATCTTCTGACATTTTATGGAACAAACAACTAATTGAAGGGAATATGCAACGGATTAATCGTCAATGAATATAATCATTAGTGGCATCCCTTCTTTCAGTACGTCTCATGCCCTTCGTAAAACACTCTTATCAATCGATGCTGCAACATATTAATGAGTTTGTTTAAAATGGCAACATTGTTTAGTTTAATTAATGCATCTAATTAATGGGCCGTTTGTCTGCTGTGTACATTCACTGTTCTTATACTCTTATGTAATCACACTGGGCCAATGTCATGCAGCACACCACAGTTCAGAAATCCATTCTGTGCCATGAAACACAGTCCACACGTTTGTGTGTCAGCGGGCTGCTCAGTGTGGCGTCACTATTATTAGCCTCAGATACATGTGAAGTAGAGTAACGACTACAGTACGACACGACATCCAGGAAATCACAGGAGACGAATCACTGCTCGATGTATTCCTGTCTGTCACTGTCAATGTGTCATGTGATCATGTGTCCTTTAAACTGACAAGAAAAACAATATCACATAAATTCTGTATCTCCTTCTTCAACCTAAGACGCCCTGTTATTTATTTATGTATTTATTTATTTTTATCATCATGTTTAAAAGATGCAATGTGCCGTGTAAAAAAAAAAAAGGCCAACACTATCCCAGCACTAAGTCGTGACCACTAGCTGCACGGCTAACTGAGCTAACTAGCTATTCCAACATTGAGTATTATTTTTTCCCCCCTAAATTTAGCCAGGCTAGTTTATTTTCTTGGAATATGTTTCTTTCTTTATAATGATGCTAATTCTCCTTTTCTTTTTACTGTTATAACTCTCCCATTTTTTATTTTTTTATTTATTTACCTTCTATATTTCTTAATATGCTCTGCATTGTACCATTCACATCCAGAATACAGTTTTATAACTTCCTTCCTTTTAACTTATCACGTTTTAACAAGAAACCTTTATTGATCCGATTTATTTTGTCATTACATAAAAACATTTCATGCTATAACGTGATAATTTATTGCTGTAACGTGAAACGTGACATGAAAACATGAGACGTTTCCTGTTATAACAGGATAAAAATAGTATTTTGCAAGAAAAGTCTCTTGTTAAATGTGGTAAGTTTGTTTGATTTATAACATTAATAACGTGAAAATGTCGTTATTATGTCGTAAGCATCTTGTTATAACTGTTAACCTTTTACTTTATAACAGTAGATATACATTGCTTTTACTTTTGATACTTAAGTACAATTATTGCTGGAAAATTGCAGAGGTCATGGCAAAAGTCAAAGTCAAAAGTATCATTTAAAAGTAATATTTTACATATATTTAAACTTATCACATTATTAGATCCGATATTTATCGTTTTTCTGAAATAATAATAATAATAATTTAAAACGGCGATACTTCAGCTCTGATGCAGCATCCCATCTGCAAAGTAACTAGTAACTAAATGTAGTGGAGTAAAAGTGCAGTATTTGCCTCTATAATGTGGTGGAGTGGAGGTATAAAGTAGCAGAAAATGCAAATACTCAAGTAAATTGTACTTAAGTACAGCACTTGACTAAATGTAGTTAGTTACCTTCCATCACCAAGTATATAGATACATGTATAATGTACTTGTACTTTTGATACTCAGCTACATGTATTGCCAGACAGTTACTTTTGAAAATGAAGTTGATATCAGATACTTTAAAGACTCAGTAACTGTTATAGAAGTTAAAGTAGTACTTTTATTCAACTTTGACTGTTGGGTACTTGTTACAGGATGCACATGGTTGGATAACTCTCATCCTTTTATGGCTTCGCCTCCACAGACGCACTGTTGTAATTCCACTAACCTACTTCAGCAGCTTTGGCACGTGCGTCTACTGCACTGTGACATCACGCATGACATCATCAATCTCCCCCGGCATCTCATTTAACTGCCCCTCCTGGGAAACATCCCACCCACCGGCTTAATGTCGTTTAGATGAACCAGAGCTCAGATTTCACTGATGGTGACATGTGTGAGTTTGTGTCTTCGCCAGAGGTAACAAGAGAATAAGTGAGCAGACAAGAGGGAAACCAAGATAGAAAAGGGTCATGAATGAAAGTGAGGATCAGTGAGTGGAGAAAGCAGCCAGGGGAGGGAGGAGATCGTACAGCTCACGACTTTATTTCCCAGCAGCCCCCTCACAGACACCTGTCTGCTTCAGACGCCCTGGCAACTGACGCTCCGGAAACACTCGATAACGAGGGTCTGTCCGTCTGTCTGCAGCTCAGCACCACCACCACCACCATCACTGACCACAGCCCCTCTCAAGGACATCCATGTCAAACACTGCTAACCCCTGAATAAACTAGAACACAGCCAAATCTAAACTGGAATTCATCATGGCCTCCGTCTCCTCTACTTCCCAAAATGCTGCATCCTCCTCCTCTCCCAGCCCTGATACGCCCCACAGGCTCACCGCTGACATGCAGCTACCGTTAACCGGCGTCTGTGCCTGCTGTCACGTCACACGGCTCCAGTACCAACACGAGAGCAGCTCTGTGGCAGTTTAAAAGCTGCTTTTTCACTCACCTTTTTGAGTTGATCATCCTTCAACTCGGTGAAGTAGTAGGCCAGAAGCTGAGCTGCTATCATCCTGCCTGCACGTCCGCCAGGAGCTGTCAGCAACTAGGAGCTGGTTTACAGAGAGAGTAGAGAAGAGGAGGGGAAGGAAGGCTGGTTCGTTCTCTCCTGTCCCCCCACGCTGATCCCTCTTTATCCTGGAGTGGAGGAAGAGGCCGGCCTGGAGCTGAGCACCGTGGCGAGGCAAGGTTAAAAGGGGGGAGAAAAAAAAAAGTCTGGTGAAACAGGAGTGCAGCAGTGGCCGTGCCTGCTAGTCTGCGACAGGCACACACTTACAACCACACACACGCACACACACACACTTCAACACACACACGCACACAGAGGCTGGGTTTGACTGTGTCTCCTCCCTCTGAGCTGCTAGCTCCCTGTTAGCTCTGGGGAGATGCAGCAGCTCCGCACTGGAATGGTGGTTTTGCTACGCCCTGCCCCCACTGAGCTCTCTGATTGGGCGAGCTGCGGACGTGAAGGCGAGGCAGGAGGGGGGGAGATGTGAGGAGGAGGGGGCTTCTCCTACAGCAGCGGGGGGGGAGGAGGAGTGAGGAAGAGGGAGAGAAAGAGAGAGGGGAGGGGTGAAGCAGGAAGCTGCATCTGCCTGATAACCTGCCTCTCTCTCCTCCCAGCAGCACAGAGAGCCAGAGACTTCCCCTCTGCCGGCACGTCTCGCATGCTGCCACGGCACCCAGAGGTGTACGTGCGGAGGGGCAGCGCGGCCACACGGTGATGTCATCATCCCCTCTTCCTGCTGCATCACACTCAGCATCAGCTATAGGATGAAGGGCATCAGCTACAAGCAACCATCTCCCAACAGCTCCTCACATAAAGAGACTCGTGACCGACTGGCTTTCTTATCTCCTACAACACCATCCCCTCCCACAGCAACTAGTGTCACATTCACACTCAAAGACGTGCGGGTACACATGCATGTTGGCTTCAAAATGTGCTTAATAATATACAAACCTCTCACTTGATCTCATAAAATATTCAAAATGAGAGATTCAGTCACAGTTTTTAGTCATCAGGTGACGTTTTTATCATCTCAGCAGTCTGTGGTGTTTATACGAACAAAATGAAGGAGGAATAACAAAGATAACGGAAAGAAAAGAAGAAAAATACCACTGATACTTTCCTACACTGGGTTTGACTCTTGCTCTTCTCCCTAGTTCAGGTTATATCTCTGGTCTTGTGGTGTAGAGACTCCCCATGCTGTCAGTCACCTTAGATTAATAACAAGGTTTATAATATAATGACATAATATACGTGTTCGAGGGTGATTAATACATTCCTGGCCTGAGGTAAAGGAGATGAGTGCATGTGCAGTTCAACTCTTTGAACTCCTTGAAGTTCCTAACTTCTGTGGTATTTCTGTTTCCGGTAATCTCGGAAAATTGCGAGTCAGCACTGCAGATTAAACCGGAGCTGACAGCCTCAGACTACAACCTCCTCCTCAAGACAAGGAAGGAGTTCAGTGGTTGTCAGATTTTCCAAGTGATGATGATGTTATACCACTTTCTGGAGGTTTGGAGAAGACACAGACTTCTACAAAGAAGGGATACGTATGCTCCACGACTGCCGGACTAAGTGTGTAAATGTAGCAGGGGACTGTGTTGAAAAATACATTTGCTAGGTTTTCTGAAATTGGCTCCTTCTACCTTTACTTATCCATCACCCCTCGTATACAATCCAAAAAAGTCTGACCTGAAGCTCCTCAACCGAAACTTTAACCATGTTTTGAAATATCCACAAATGTTAAATGTAAGTTATCTGACAATGAAGTTACTCAGGTCACTAGATGTTTGTTGATATTACTACTTGTGCAGTTAAACAATCTGTTACAGGTTCACAGGACGCTGTTGTGAAGCAGCAGTGTCACGTTTCTAATGAATAAATCAGGTGGTATCAGATCGGTGCATAGACTTGTGTTTATCACTGAGACCAGATCCAGGATTGTAGGCTGTATGGAGACATTTAAGTCTCGACAGCAAACAAAACAAAGACATGAAGAGAAGAATAAACAAAAAGTAACTTAATTTGTACTTTGCACATAGAGTAAACTGTATATTACTATTATGTAGGAAGGTACTGGTCATCTGACTCAGGCTGACTTTCCGTTCTGTCCGGTAGTTGATTACATTCAGCTGCAGGTGTAAATCAGTGACTGATTAGGAGACTCGAACTAACGTAACTCGAGATCTAGACCTCGAGAGCAGAACTGAGAACGAGTAGACAGATTGTATTTCACTCTTTAGTTTGGACTTTTCATCTACTGTCAGTGTCAAAGTGTTTATCCCAGTGATGGAATATAACTAAGTACATTTACTCAAATACTGTGTTCAAGTACAATTTTGTGGTACCTGTAGTTTACTTGAGTACTTCCTGTTTCTGCTACTTTATACTTCTTGTACTTCTTGTACTTTGTACTCCTCTACATGTATTTGATAACTTAAGTTACCAGCCAAAGTAGTGAATTTTAAAATGTAAAATTTGTATTGGGGAATATTTTAACAAGATATCTTTACTTTTACTAAAGTATGACATCAGGGTATGTTTTCCCTCGTTGTCTCTGGACTTGATCTCTGCTGTCTTTGTGTGAGTAAAGAGATTATCAACAAACCAGATACTGTTTTCTAAAACCAAAGATTGACCGTAGTCATGCTAAAGAAAGTGGTGGATGTTCAGAGTAACTCATAAAACCAGGAATTAAAATAAATTGTGTTCCCTTTTTGTTCACCGATAACCGATCAAGCAGCTCATGAAGCCTTTTATCTGCAATAAAGCTGAAAGATTATAGTAATTTTTTGATTGTATAAGGACTATCAGAGATAACAAGAAGTCAATGAGACAGTAAGCCTCCCTCCATCCTCTCAGATGTGCTGAAGTGTGTTTAATCTGCAGTAATATTAGCTGCATACATAAAATATTTTCCGTTATCTAAACTGTGACTCATTTTAAAAGGTGTCCTCTTTTAGGCAGCACATGGTTGGAAGCCCCTTTGTGAATTACTCTAAAGCCTGATGCAACAAATCTCAGCATTGCTTTACACGGTCGACCCTCCTCTCTCCCCCCTGCAGCTCCGTTACGTCAACGCGCCGTGCGTAACACGACTCGTGTCTGCTGACTCAATGACGTACAAAATCCTCTGACGTCCCTTTATTTCCCCTCCTCGCTTAGCTGCTCTGATTTAGGATTTCCCTCCTTGGTTCCCCTCCATCCTGCCCACATTCCCCTCCTCCCCTGTCCCGTCTTCTTCTGCCAGCTGCAACCACGAGTCAGCGAGTGCATGAATGAATAGACAGCTTTCCCCCCACCGAGCCCCAAAAGAGCTGCTCAGAGGAGCGACGGAGAGGAGGGAGGGTGTAGTGATCACTCACTCCCTCTCTGAGGCAGAATATCCTGCCTGGTGTCATGGCTGCTTCAGGGTGACCTTCTCTGCTGACCTTCACGTAATTAAAGTGTCCCTACTGACGGACTCCACTGACACACAAACCCAGTAAATGTATAGCTAATTAATGATGGTGAGGAGATTAAAGGCAGATTCTTAGGATTCGCATGTAAACCTGAGACATATGACAAACATCTTTATGTCTCCAGCTTTTTTAAATGTGAGGTTTTGCTTATAACTTAAAACAGATTCCAGTAAACATTTTGTGAAAAGTGTCTTTATTGATGGTGCAAGAGGAAAGTCAGTGACATTCATTTGAAAAAAAAAAAAAGAAAGCTGGTGAAACGTGAATGTGCTCACTACATTTCATTTATTTAACTTAATAGATTTTGATGTTTTTGTGCTCAAGTGGACTAATTGATCTGATGGTGGCGCTCGAGAGAAAAGGTCAGAGGGTCGCCAAAATCATTTGTCACTCTTGGTCATTATTATTTTCTTTTGTGGAAATCAGGTCACTAGTTTTTGGGATGTTTTGTCCAAACTAACGTGTTGTTAGAGGGAAGTTTTGAAAATCACAAGGTCAGCCAAGTTATTTGAAATCATCCTTATGGGAGCCAAGAACATCCAGACCAGACACCATGGAAATAAAGTCTGAACGAGATGTTTTACTAATGATCAAAGTGTTGGACTGATGAACAAACACCCCCATCTCTACTGACCTATTTATTATTAAAAAAACAACATATTTGAATTTCTCCACATGACTCGAGTCCCAAGCTACTTACAGATTGTGGAGCAGATGCAGCTGTTTGCAGTGAATCTGTCTCGAAGGCTAAACTCAGAGGTGAATGTGGCTCTGCAGAGAAGAGGCCCCTCAAACTTGTGAACTTCCAGCTCATCATATTATCATGCTCCAATAATCTCCTTTATTCCCACTACAAACATGCTGTGTACTGGGGCCAGAGGGAGGACGGGACACTGGAATTTCAGCGGGAGACACACACACACACACACACACACACACACACACACAAACAAACGTGTGTCAACTGGCATAAATATAAAAACTACAGAGAACTTTCTAACAATACAGCTGCACTGCAAACAAACATCAATTAGTTGATGCTCATAATGTTTTTTGGGGGGAGAGTATATCAGTGTGTTTCAGTCCATCATGTTGGACGAGGGTCTGCTTGTTCACCCAAAAACTTTAATTCACTCAGTATCTACTCACCCCAACGCTAATGGAGGCTCGAGTGAAGCTTCGTAGTCCACAAAACATTTCTGGAGCTTCACAGTAAAACAGAGTTGCAGCGTTCTGGTAAACAACTGAAGCAGCTGGAGACTTAAACATGAAAACAAGCTCATTTGGTCAAGTTTGTGCACCGACTTCAGTCCCCAGTTACTTCAGTTGTTTAGGAGAATGCTGAGGATTTAAAAGCACGTGCACAAACTTGACCCCACATTGAGGGTGTAAACAACGTTAATATTTATAATAATGTTTTTCTGTTTTAAATCAAGTCTCCAGCTGCTTCAGCTGTTTAGTAGAATGCTGCAACTCTGTTTCACTGTGAAGCTCCAGAAATGTTTTGTGGACTACGACACTTCACCTGACTTTCCATCAGCAGTGAGGGAGGAGATGGCTTTTCAATGACTTTTGAATTTTCATTTTGGGGTGAACTTTTCCTTTAATGTATTCTGGAGCTTGTTCTGTGAGCAGTTTTTTCTGCAGTAACAATAAAAAAAGCCTGAGAGAGCGTTTCTATTAACCCTCTGCCTCCCAACACAACAGGGATCTTGTGATGATCTTTAAAAATATATATTTGAAAGTGTTGAAATCAAACATTACTGTCATTATGTGACTCTTACATTTTTATTCTCCTTCATATTTTCACTCCATGTTTCTCTCTTTTCCATTTGTTACAGGTGATTTTTATTTCTGTGTCTTGTATTTTATGCTGCTGTAAAACACCTTTTTACCTCGTTTTCAGAAGAGCAATTTCAATAAAGTTTTTAATTTGTGTGTTATTATTAGTAACAAAAATACAAACAATGATAAAGGTCAACTCCTGACTGACAGCTTTTCTTCCTCTGATCCTCTGAGTGAAAGAGAGGAAACCAAAACAGACTGTTTTTACAGATCAGCTGGTCGTCCACTGCAACGTGGACTAACGGCCACCAGGTGGCAGCATTAAACAGTGAATAACTCCAGACTGAGTGTGGCTTTAAAGGGCAACGCCACTGATTTTACACATTGAGCTCAGTTTTGTCCCAAACTCCACTGGTTTCAAAAAGAGGTCAGGTTGTATGTAAGCTTATGAGAAAATGAGCCGACTTCTCACTTGAGTCATCACATCAGTAAACAGTTTCTTAATGAGTTTATGGTCTCAATCTGTAGTCTGAAGTCTTCTTCAACGCAGCATGATGTTCATTTTGTAAATTATGGTCCCATTAGAGTAAAATAGACGATAAAACAGGGTATGGTTTCGGACGTGGCTCTCTTGTGGGTACCATGGCGTGTCCTCTGGTTCTCAGTCAGATCCCATCAGAATAATCTCGCCTGATCCAACCTCTTTCCTTCTCTAGAGCTACAATGAGAAATCTAATAATTAATTAGAAACTTTTTTGTTTTTTTTTTAAACAAAAAGTCAATATTTTCTGATTCCAGCTTCTTAAGTGTGAATATTTTCTGGTTTCTTTTCTCCTCTATGACAGTAAACTGAATATCTTTACTAACGAGACATTTGAGGACGTCGTCTTGAGCTTTGGGAAACACTGATTGACATTTATCGCCACTTTCTGACACTTTGTAGACCAAACAACTGATCGATTAATTTAGAAAATGATCAACAGATTAATCTCCTATGAAATGAGTTGCAGCCCTCTCCTGCACCATGAATATTTTGCACTGGTTTCAGTTGAAGTACAGTAGAAATAATGTAATATAAACACAGCCTTTGTTTCATATTGTACGGATGAATTGTAAGCTAACAGTTGTTTGTCTTTGCAGGAGTGTCCCCTCGTATGAAGTTGGGCGGTGGACGATCCTCTGGAGTCGGTTCATCAGGACACTTGCAGTAAGTGACCATCCAATAATCATGGACCTCGCTTGTGTTTTCTAACTTGTTGCATTTTGCACCCGTCGGCCCCCGTATGTTTAACCTGCAGCTGGTTTTTACATGTTGGTGTTCATTGTCTTCCATGGTGTCCTTCTTGATTCTGCCACTGGGAGGCACCAAAAACTTACTTTTTTAAACCCCACACTTTGGGGCTTTAAGGAGGACATTTAATGCATGTTTTGAGGTTTTTAATGAGTTTATGTTGTGTCAAAGACTGTACTGTCAATGTGAGCAAAGTTCAAGTCCAGTGAACAAAGAAGGGGAGGTGGCCCTTCCAGTGAAGACACATGGGAACAACTGCAGGCCATCTGGGCAATAAACTCAAGGCCAACTGCCTCTTTTGAGTTCACTCTGGTGTTTAATATGAGATCGAAGCTTCATGAGAGCTTCTTTTCTTCTGTGTCTTCAGTCATTTTATTTCTTTAATAGACTTGTGGGTAAAAATAGCTGCTCGGGCTCTTGTACAGTAAGAATCGGGGGTGTCACTGTATCGGAGGACGAGCTGTTAAAAATAGCCTGACTGTTGGCCACAAGTGTTGAGCCAAGGAGGACAGGCTGTCTCGAGAAACCTAAAAAGGTCTCATAAGGCTTTCAGTGTTGAGATTTGCCAGCAAATTATCTCAAAACGTCTTTCAGGCTCTTGGCTGAATGAATATTTGTGAAATCTGAAGGTGAAGTACATCTTATTAATCTTGTTTGAAATCAATCTTCCTGCCAATAATAGGAGGACTGGCACTGTGCCATTTTAACATTGATTCAAGGACTTCAAAACTGAGTTATTGCTGTGTGGAAACTGTATTTAATTATAGAAATCCAGCCTCTGTAAACATTTATAATTTTCTTTTAAGCTCTCACTAAAAATCTGAAAATAATCCTTAAATTAAATAAATGCAGCGGATGAAACGTACCTCTAAGTAATTCAATAAAATTGCAGGTACGGATGCACACTCCTCATCTCCAAAGTGCAGAATGAGAACAAAATTTGGGGGTAAATGCTATATATAGTCTAAAGTGCAGCCATACATGGGGTGGAAGGGGAACAGCATTCCTCTGGTGAGAGGGTAATATTTTTGTTACCATCAGCAAGTGCTTCCCAAGCGGCATCAGGCTGGTCTGCCACCGCTTTGCGCTGTTTTAATCTCTTGGGGTAAGTCACTTTTCTTCATATTTGCTCACCAGTGAGCTCATTTCATCAAAGAAATGACTTTCACTCAATGATTTTCAGAGTAGGAGGAGAAGGTATCTGCTGTTAAGTGTTGAGATAAGTGAAATGTGTTGCAGTAATGGATGGCTGTAGATAATCTGTCTCAGCAGCAGTCTGTTGTAATCTCCCTGAGCGGTGCTTCCTTAACATACCAGGGGCATTAAGAGGTTGCTGACCCTCTTTTCCCAACTTGTGTCAGTCAGAAAGGCTCAGGTAAAAATGTTCTTGTGTTAAAAAAATTTAATTATACAAGGGTGGAAGCGTAATTAGTGTGGATTTGACAGCTGGTTTTAGAGAACGAGTCCTTTTCGATTTAAAAAGAGCCGACACAGTCTGATCAGTCTCATTTCCTGTGTGATGGTTTTAATTAAATAATGTGAGGCCTGTGCACTGAGGCTAATGACTCTATTTCCTTCATTTCTCCAATCATGGAATAGACGGACTGCTGCAAGCTATTCATAGCTGAGCTGTGTGAGGTTGTAAGGTGAAACATTTGAAGTGCTGAGCTCTGGTATATGCAGGAACTGTCCTGAAGCCTCATAAATGCTGGGCTGTCTCTGAGATAAATGTATTAACGTAATAGTGTTGTATTCTTTTGATATCAGTGTTTTAACTAGTGGAATTTCTTATAGGCCATGTTGAAACTTTCATGACACCTTGCAAAATCCCATAGCTGTACTGCAAATACCTATCAAGCTTGTATTCTCAGCCTCACCAATCGCTTACTTTTCACTGGATTGGGTTGAAATTCGTCCTGAACATCTAAGAGACACTAAGGATCGTTTACAACGTGGGAAAATCTGCAGTCAAAATAACTCAAAAAGTAGGTTTTTCAGCTCTGATGCTATATTTAGTGACATCTGTGGCACTCATTTTTTTTATGCAGGACCGAATAACTTTCTAGATGTGACAGAACTACATTAATACGACACAAAATCAACATTTGTTTGCAAGAAAGTGAAAACTAGTGGAGATATGATTTTTTTTTTTAAATGACTTTTTTATTATTTATTAATTTGATCACTATAAACATTCAGCAACAACTATTTAAATGAATGCATGTTACTGCTTAGTTTCCTTCGAGACTCTTAGATGATCAGGACAAATTTCAAGCCAACCCAGTGAAAAATAAGCGATTGGTGAGGCTTCGAATAAAGAATCAAGAGTGTTTGCAGTACAGCTGTAGGATTGTGCCCGGAAAAGTTCTGGATTTTGGGTGAGTTGGCACCGAATGACCCTTATGTATAGTATAAAGATAACTACTTAAAATATTTCTTGAGAAGAGTCAGGATTGCACTGAGGTTTGACTGCAACAAAGACGCACAGGTGATGCTGCATACTGTACATTTAAAAGATGACCGGGGGCCTCATTTGTAAAAATGTTCTCAGATTTATACATGAACTCAGTTGTAAGATCATTTCTGATGCTTGTGTTAAATTCATAAAAGATCATAAGCATGGGATTTATGGCACCTGACTTGTTTAATCTGGAATAGCCACGGACAAAAAGAGAAAAAATCTAACTTTTTCGAAGACGAGATCAAGGTGATGTTAGAGGAGAGTGAAGCAAGGCAACACGTATTATTCAGTGAACTAAATTGTGGGTTACCAAACAAAACCAAACACGAAGCTTTGGGAGTTTGTTGCCGCTGCATATTGTTCATAAAGCTCAAACAAACTTCACCCCAGGCTTGCGTCCCAAACTGCAAAACCCGTCCATAACCAGCAGGGGAGTCACTTAAATCAAGTCCAGGCTTTGCTTCGAGATGAGATCATTTCCAGGTCAAAGTAAGCTTTTATGAATAAGTATTTATACGTGGTTGCCTGCTTAAGTCATACTTAAAGTTGATCCTAAGTCTGTTTTATATCTGAGGCCCCCGGACAAATGTGCATCACAGAGACTTCACAGTGGCTGCAGTGACAATAAAGACACAGACAGGCTTGTGCTGACATTGTTATCATGGTTAACACATGTTTGGTCTCCCCTCCCCCTGGTGCCCTCAGCCAGGTCTCCTTGAAGTGTTCCAGTCATGGCTTCCAAAGTCATACCTTGGTATAAGAGGAAGCATGGGAGCCAAGTCAAAAGTGATTATGCTTATCAACACACTAAATATGTTGTCCACCAGCAGTCACAAAGGTACGGAGGTGGAAATCACCTGCTACTTTGAAAAGCACAGCTGCTGCTGCTTCGCCAGGTAGAAAAATAGATCCATCCATTGAACTACTGCTGATGGGGGGGTATTCATTTTTCCTTCATCTGCTTCCTAACTGGCTGCTCATTTGTCATTTGTTTCTAATATACAAGTCAGCCCGTTACAAAAGGATGAAGACTGCAACAGTTCATCTCTCTTTGGAGTTAATAAGACCATGCAGATCCACATTCAGATTGATTTATGAGTTTGGAGCGAAGCTAAACTCCAAACTGTCTCCTTCACAGACCAGTCGGACTCGTCTAACTCTTTTGCTTTTTGACATTTATCCCTGTTCAGTTTACATCATCCCAGACTAGAACATTTGTTAAATATTTATTACCTTTATTTAAAGCAGAAAAAGACAACTTTTTAACAAACACAGCGTTAGCAACATGGCTACCACTAGCAGCCTGGCTACTGTCCAAAGCAAAAAACAACAACTGTAAGAACGCCAATTTGACCTAGAAACCCTGATCTCAGTGCTATGAAAAGGCAGAGGAAAACAGCCGGTTGGTTTAATAAGTAGGCAGGGTTTGTTACTTCCTGATCCAGTAGAAGAATACCAGTTTTGAATCATCTTGATAAGGTGCTGAGAGGAAACACATATCAGCGGGGGAACAGACTTTGACACAACACCGGAGTGCTCTCCATTGAGTGAATGCCCGTCTGTTCACTTTTGTTTTACCATAATTCGACCTCAATCTTTCTGGGAAATATCCAGCCCGGTGGGAGACCGAATCACTTTTGGGTTGAAAGGAGCCATCTATACGCAGATGATGTCATTTTTTTCCATTACATTATGCAGTCAGTGTTTACTTCAGAATGATTTTGAAAAAGTTGTCTATTACCAGTATAAACTGCAGCCATGATCATCGCTACAGATAATGCTAATGCTAATGTTGCTCTGCAGCTTCCGCCAACAGTTTTTGGCCCGATTTCTTACTCAGGTCATTAGAGACGTGTGTGTATTTTACTAGATTGCTGTAGTGAGCTTTTAAAAAGTATTGCTCCCAACCTGGCTCTTAGTCCAGCTCTGCTCTGCAACGTAGTCACACTGAACTTGATCCAGAAGTTGAAGGCTGTGCTAGCCTCAAAAACTGTCTCAAGTCCCAGATCTGAGCCGCTACAAGCCAACCCCTGATCACCGGGTCATCCTGTAGAAAGCTGCCATGCTGTCATGTAGCCTCTGCCCTATGCCAGAGGCTGCGTGCCACTCCTCTGAACCTGGCCTACATCTGAGACCAGTGGTCACAGCTGTAGATATCAGGACTGATCAAGTTTCTCAGGTGTTTTCCATGAGAGTGATTGGAAAAGTGTATTGTTTATTTATATGGTTGGATCAACCATGTCATGTAGTTTTTAGATGAAATCTTACTCCATGTCTCTGTTGCTTGAGTCTGTATCAGCTGTCAGTAAGGGGAATTAAATTTAATTAAAGCATTTGTAAAGCAAATAAGTTTATTTAATAAGAGTAGATTTTTCAGGATACTTTACAGATAGGTTAGGATTGCATTATATTGGCAATACAAAGGAGATAAATCTGCCTCCAAGAACAGATCCAGAGAAGGAAACACAAATATAGTCTAGAAGTTTAATATGGATTGACACCACATTCGAAAGACAATTAAAACACTGCAGTCAAAAAGTCAGCAGTTTGCACTGATATGGAATTACTTCCAAATCAAAAATAAACCTCGGTGGATCATGACCGATTTTAGCTCAGCGACTGCTTCTGCAAGGCTAAAACCTGAAAATGTCCATTATTTTGATTCCTGTTTTATAACGATCGTCCTCCTCCTGACAGGAAATCTAGCTCTAAATCGGTGAGCCAGGTACAGGCCCAGGCCACAGAGGCTATGGCGGAACCAGCGTACACCATACCGGTGTTCCGGCAGAGGTGAGTTCCCATTGGCTGCTGTCATATGTCAGGCTATTTTAAGTGTAAGGTAATACTGAACTACAGTCTCTACTAGCTGACCTCAGTCAAGACAGCACATTTCTTCCATCTTACTAGTTGTTCACTTTTCAGTAAGGATCATTTTGTGCTGATTGTCATATTAGTGAGTCAGCAGTCAGTCACTGTTAAATTAAATCTGTTGTGCTGATAGAAACAGTTTATCAGTGATCAATGAACTCTACTGTTGCTTAAAATAGTTACTTCTTAATGATTAATTGTGAGATGTCAATTCCCTTGTAGATTAAGACAGAGGGCTCAAAATGAATTATTTATGGAAAGTTGATGTGTTTTAATTAATGAATGACTATACTAATGAAACAAAAGCTTAACATTTTTAAAAAAGAACAACTAAATGAACTGAACTGAACTGAAAACAACAATTGAAAACAAAGTAAAAATGAAAAACAGCTACTATAATAACTCTTGTTGGTAGGACTGCTGAGGAGACTGAGGAGTACCAGAGAGTGTCTACGAATGTTGGGAAAGGACTGGCTGTTATTCAGGAGGAGCTCAGCAGGATGAGGATAACCACCAAGGCCAGAGTGGACAGCCTTAATATCCAGAGAGAGGTAAGGAGCCACTCGAACAACCTTTTATCAGGAACGCTGTTGTGGTATTTAATTATGTTGTCTTGGCGTTTTTTTGATTTGTTAAGTATCAGTACCTGCAAAAATAACAGTTAGATTTGATCATGTCATCTATAAAA
Organism: Pagrus major; assembly: GCF_040436345.1. Taxonomy (NCBI): domain Eukaryota; kingdom Metazoa; phylum Chordata; class Actinopteri; order Spariformes; family Sparidae; genus Pagrus; species Pagrus major. The sequence goes on along the minus strand of NC_133215.1, from coordinate 4,531,769 downwards.
GTCATTGTTCAACAATTTTGAGCCCAGTATTGCAGCAGATTGATGTCAGTGAGTGATCAAATCAAATCACTTTGTAATTATCAAACATTTCACAGCACACATACGCTGATGATACTCAACTCTACATTTATGTTTTACACAGCACTTGCTCATCTTGATACACTGCATATGAAAATATATGAAAATTGAGATGTACTGTATTGGCTGCTAATGCATACCAAACAAATATCAATGTCAATGTGTCATAGAGTTGAAATCAGGATACTTAATGAGAGCACTGAATACAGCTGCCTTACAGTAGGATACAGTGGATCTTCCACGTTTGTACCAGTGAATATATATATTGTAGCTGTTCCAAGAGTCATAATTAAGACTGAAGCTGTATTTCAGCTGTATAGTTATTTCCTGTGTCTGTAGAACAAACTACCAGTTGATCTGAGTTGCACCTGAACTTTGACCCCCTTCAACAGCAGGCCTATAATGTTTTCGTCTACAACTGACTTTTAATTTTGTCAAGTCCTCATGACAACGTCTTTGTGTTTCCAGAATTAGTTGAAAGCTGAAATCCATAATTTTCTGCATGTTCAATAAACATCAATAATGATCAAGCATCTAGATTCCAATTTATGAAGCTGATTGACCTAATTTTTTGGTATGAAGTGAAAATATAATCATCTGACCAGATAATAAATGCAAATACTAAATGAAATGAAGAAAATGGATTTGCAGATTTTAATACTGCATTAATTAGGGATGAGTCAGTGCACCAATATCTGTATCTGTAGACATACTGTGAATGGGTGGGGCTTATAACGGAAGTGGGTGGGACCAATTGACAGATAATACTTCTACAGATAAAAAGTACATTATCTGTAGCGGATATTAGTTTCAGCTGAGCACTCGATTAACCCTGCTAATAACAATATATTAATCGTGAATGAACGGTGCTTATAAACATCAGTGTGTCCTCATGCTGCAGTAAGAAGACAGACAGATGAAGCTCTGTTGACTGCAGGTCTAGCTGCTGCTTCACCTCTTTAATCCTTCTGGTCCGGGCAGATTTTAGATTTGTTGATAGTGATGTCAGCTGGGAAATGTTGATGATGACAACATGTTGGCAGAGAAGAGTTTATAATGACATAGAAACAGGTGGTCTGTGTATTTACCATGCACAATACACACCCTTAAAGGTTAAAAGCAGCAATTTAGACACAGTCACTGTTTCATTTCAAAGTACAGAGCAATCCATCCCAATCACCAGAATTAATGTTGGCAATGTAAGTTTCTGCAAACCCCAAATATGGTGAAACTTTACATTTCTTTAGGTTTAATTTTATATTTCATCTTGAGACAATGCTGTGCTCATGTTCTAGTTAGGTTTAGGCACAAAAACTACTTGGTAAGGGTGAGGGGAAGATCTTTTTTTGGCTTAAAATTCCTGATTTCGCCACAAACACAACTGGACATTGTCCTGGAGTGTCCTTAATAAAGTTCTCTGGTGTCATGCTTACAAATGTTGAAACACTGTGGTCCCGCGTCAAAAATATCCAGAGGTTTCACACTTACAGATGTTGAAACGCAGTCTCAAACTGCGGTCACTGCTTCAGGAGCCTTCTCTCCTGTAATTCCACCACCATCCCTTCCACCTCTCGATGTGAAAGTCAGGTCATGCACATGTGATGTGAACGTGATGTGACACATTTTTATAGAAATATCAGTATGGTACGTAGCCTATAACATGTACAAAATGTCAAAGCGTCAGCATTTAACTGGTATCTACGCCCGTTAAAATGATGAAGCACAGACTCAGTGTAGTGTCATCATCTGTTTACTTGTGCACAGTGTACTGTACAATCTCTTGATGCATTTTAATTTCTCCAGGTTAAGGACATGATGGCGAAGAGGCCAGATTTTTTGGATGACATCCCCAAGATGCCGGACTTCCTGGTTGCCCTGCGACCCCACACCGTGTGGGAGAAGATGCCTGTCAAACTGTTCTGCACTGTGCAGGGAAACCCAAGGCCCATCGTCAAATGGTCAGCATATCCGGTTCTCACAGGAGAGGGTTTTAGATTTGACCTCAGTTTGCTTTTCAACACCACATTTAAATATAAAGTATGGACTATTTAAGCCTTCAGTATCCAAGTCTTATCATAAAGTAGTTACACGCAGTTTGTAAGAGCTGTAGTTGATGTTTCACCAAACAACATTCTTTTCATTTTAAAAAAAGTATTAAAGATATGTTGTGTCTTTCAAAACAATGCTAGCACTAGCCATATCAGCATCTGTAGACTCAAAGCATTTGTCCACAGGGGCCGCCAGAATCAACCAAAGATGAAAGTTACATCTAGTTAAGCTGTTTTGTATCATGCTGGGAAGAAATACAGCATTGATCTTTTGATCTATCCCAAAAAAAAGTTGTTAGCATTCCTTTAATCCCTTTAATACCAGTCTACAGTGTTTAGCATACCTCCAAGCAGCCATCACCTCGTAAATATCTGCTGCTATTTAAGTACACAATTTCAGTTTATTGTTGGATGAACCATCAGAGAGTCATGCATCCCCATAAACATACTGATTTAAAGTGAGAGCCTGTAGGTGTGAACAGATGATTGACTCCTGACTGTTTGCAGGTATAAAGGAGGCGTGCCAGTCGACCCCCTGAGCGCCCCAGGAAGGTACAAGATTGAAAACAAGTATGGAGTCCACAGTTTGATCATTAGCAGGTACGACACAAACGCAACTTTACCACTGCAGTGTTAAAACATACACCCTGAATTTTCTTAAAAACATTACAAACTCAAGTAGGTGTTGTTTGATTTGAACAGTATTGAAAGGAGCGTCCTCGAAAGACTCAGTCGATCACAAGCGAGGATGGGGCGAGGTTCAACACTTGAATCACACACATGATTGTATAAAGGACATTACTACATCGGCTCAGGAACACTTTGTACAAACACAGTTCCTTTATAAATTACTGCAGTCTGTTTTTTATTTACATTTTACAACTTTTTTTGGAATCAGGATTGTGCATCAAAAATATGGACCTTGAAATATAAAGGAACCTGTCGTACAAGAGGGAAAGCAAAAGAGCAGAAGGGATTAAATTATCAATTCTGTGACGCTTTACCTTTAATGGTTCATATTTTAGCGTTCTACCTTCACTTTTGGCATCTAAAATTAAAAGATGAGCAGCTAGAAAGCAGAGGGAAGTTAGATTGAGGGCTCAGCCTGTTGGTCCGTTCGTCATCTTCAAGACTCCTCAGCTGTTCGTGCCGAAGTGCTGACATTTGCGTCATTCGAGCCATGAATTCCTCCCACTGCTCCCCCCCTCGCTCTCTCCCTCTCTTTCTCTTGGAGGCATTGAATATCTCCGGTTGTCCGTCATTGCGTTACAGGGTCAGTGAGGAGACGTGTCGTTTGTGTCCCAAACTTTGTAAAAAGAAGTAAAATAATTTTCTCCTTCACAGTGAAAAGCTCGAACAGAAGGACAAACCGTTTATGTTCCCCCCAACAGCTGAGAATATGGATCGCCTTTTAAAATAGTTGCGTCCAGGGTGAAGGTCACATTTCTTCCTTCTATTCTCACCCTCAGACTCCTCTTCAGTCGCTGTCACACGGGCGCCACTGCCCTTCTTTCATTGCCCTCCCAACATGTGAGATTACTTTTCAAAAGAGGCAGTACGTGATGTCTTGTGCCTGAATCAGACATTGACTTCAGAAGTTCACAGCTGACCTTGAGGAGCCACCGACGTGTTGTTGAGGAAAGAAAGAGCTTAGCTGCTCCGTGTGCTCGTGTTTGGCTCCGTGTTTTAGCTGCCAAGACTTTAAGATGGGCTCAATTTTCAGCTCGTTGTTTCCTCTCTGCTCAAATCCTTTCTGACTGTCAAGTTAAATGTGGATGTGCTACCGATTCTTACAGCAGAATATCTCAAGAGAGAAAGTCAGAATCAGAATGTATACAGTACGATATAAACCACAGCAGTCGGTTTAATGAATGCACAAGATTCAGAATACGAAATTAAATTTAAACTATTTTTTTCAAACTATATTTTAGAACTATAATAAGAAACTATATTATATTATGTACACAGAAAATATATATAAAAAAAAACAGAACAGGACAGGACATAATGATAATATTTTGAGAAACACAGTAAAAATAATGAAAATAAAAAGACAAGATAAAATATAAAAGGGTATCTGACAAGTATTTGTAAAATAAATAGATAAAGAACAGAGACGGCTTTATTAAGCGAGCATGAGCAGGTTACTGGATTTAAATTTGACTTACAAATAGGATGTAAATGTTAAAAGTGTCTTTTTAAGGAAAATAAGGTCCCAGAACTGTGTTTGAAGCTAGAAAGGTGGCAGGGTCCGCCACATATAAACAAAGTAAAACCGGTCAGTTTGTCAATTCAGTCATGAAAACAAAGAGAGTTTGTTTATCTAGTTTGTTTGAGGCAGTAAATGAAGATCTTTCTCTTGTTAAAAGTTCTTCCGCAAAACTACAGATTGCTCCTTTAATGTGATTGAGAAAAGAAATCCATATGTTATAAAATGGAGCCTTGTGATGAGTATTGTATAAATACACTTAATGCATACACTTGATTAAAGCACATTCTGACATGTTTGTCCTGTGTTGCAGGTGTGTTGTGAGAGATACCGCTGAGTACAGCGCTGTGGCCACCAACCAGCACGGCACGGCTACCAGCAAGGCAACAGTAGCAGTGAAGAGTAAGTCATCTCTTATTCTGGCTCCGTACCATTCAGACGTTATCATCATCTATGTCTCTTTACGTTATCATGACTGTCTTTTCTCTACAGGAGCGTCAGGAGCCGGAGAGCTCTGCCATCTTGGTTTAGGTGAGGAGAGAGGGAGCAGTAGCTGAAGATGTAGCTGGAGGAGGCGGGGGGGTTGTTTTTAATTTTTTGTTTGGAGTCAGGCCCAGACACAATCACTACAAGAACACGGGATCAGCTGGCTACAAATAGCAAGTCTGGTCACATGTGAGAGGCCTGATACGCAGTGGAAACTATTGTAAGAAGCTGTTGTCCAGAAACAAGCTGAAAACAAGAGGATCTTCTGCTTAAAGTAAACAGCTGATGATCTAATGGAACATTCACATACTTTTCTTAATGTGTTCAGGAAAGAAAATCATTAAGCAATCAAGCAAATCATTCCTCCCACTATTAATATATCATGAGGAAGTCTCTGTGCTCCAAACAAAATGCAAAAACACATTCGAGAGATTTATTACGAGTCCAGATTTTGTTAAAACTGGACGAGCAGTAACATGTTGCTCTCCTTAAACCGGTCAGTGACATTTAAAAACTGGTAGAACGTGATGACTGAACACATCATTGCTTTAATTTTCTTGAAACAACAACAACATTTTTGCACATTCATTCTGTCATTCTGATAACAACACTCAGTCTGTCACCAGGTACAATCAAAATGTTGTTTCTTGATAAAGTACGGTGGACGACACAATGATTATATAATTAATAGACGTGATTTCCAGTTCGCTGCATTCTTTTGTTTCCTCTTTTTCTCAAAATGGCGACATCCATTGTACACATATTTAAGTTAATATCAACTGTTATTGATTATTAACAGTGATGCTTCACTTCTTCAGTGCCTCATCTGACTGAGATCCATCCCAGTAAGCTGGAGGTCAGCCTGCTCGATCGGTTCAGGGTGTCCTTTGGTGTGGAGGGCAGCTCCATCAGTCTGGTGTGTAGCATGGTGGTCGTCCCCGACCTCCCCAACGTGCCGCCAATCATCCAGTGGTACAGAGACGGTGAGACGTATTATTTTATACATCAATTAATTTATTCTTTCATTCAGCCGGTTGTGTTTGTTCACTCTTCGCTGTCTCTTCCATCTCGTCCAACAGATAAACTGCTGAAAGCCGGTAAGCTGGCTGAGATGTCCGTGGGTGGAGGAGCGGCCCGTCTGACGCTGCCTCACCTGGCGAAGGACGACGAGGGTCTCTACACCCTCCGCATCTTCACAAAGGACGGCACCGCTGAGCACAGCGCCTACCTGTTTGTTTCAGGTACACCTCTCTGCATCATGGAGCAACAACAGCCTGTTTATGATAAACAGACAGTCGACACAGCTGAGGAAAGAAGAAGAAAGTCATTGATTGATGAAAATGCTGTGCTGAAACACCAAATATAGACAGAAGAAAGATGAAACTGAGTGAAGTCTGTCGCTAAAAATGTGCATCATCGAGACAAAGTGACATTATCAGAGACGAGCTTCAGCATGCTCGAACCCTCACACAGAAAATGATCTTATTATAATGTAAATTATTTAAACACTGTCTTTGTCGACTTCTAGTGAATGGATAAACTGGTCTGATCTGAATATTAATCTTATTTTTCAACAAAGGTTTTAAGGTTTTAGGACTCGAGCCAAAATCTGAGCCCATTACAAATGTCACATCGGTTGTACACGACATGTGACAGGCTCATTAACTCAGATAAAGTTCACTCAGTTCTCACCAGACCTGATCTCAGAATCTGCCTCGACACGACAAAATGAGGGATTATTTTCTTTACAGCTGCTGTGCAAACCATTAATTAGTGAGACCTTCAGTCAGGATGTCTGCAGTTCCCATGATGAGAGGCCTCGTCTGAGTTTTGATTCAGATTAAAGGGAGGGTTTTTAATTATTATTATATGGACTCAAACAGGCAATTAATTATTCATTGTAATGCTCTTATTATCCTAAAAGAAAACAACATACAGCACAATAAATAGAGGATGTCACGTTCAAAATTCATTTCCTTTTTCCTTAATCATTTTTAAAGCTGCATCGAGTAAGAAAAAGAAAAAATCTTTATTTTTATAATTCATTATTGTTCTCATCTTTCTACCTGTGTCCCTCTTTCTTTTCCCTTCCCATCGTACGTTCTTATCTCCTCGCTCCTCCAGACGCCGCCCCCTCTGCTCCGGGCGCCCCCGGTGCACCAATGAGCGTGAAGGCGTACGACATCAACGCTGACTACGTGCTGGTTGCCTGGAAACCCCCAAACACCGTCAATGAGGCGGCGATCACCGGATACTTTGTGGATCGGTCAGTTTCTTTTTATAGCAGAGTTGGCACATTGACGTGAATGCAGTCATATTGCACTGAAGTTGATGCCGAGGAAATCATTAAAGGAGACACTTTATCAGGTGTTTTCATCTCAGATTTGATTTTTATTTCACCTTTGTGGCCAAAGACAAACAATTAATGCAGCTTTTACTAAGAAACATTAACGTTTAATGTCTTTTATTCACCTATAGATGTTTCCAATCACTTTTATTAATTTAGATTTATTAAATTCTGGTGACTTTTATGTTTTTACTGCAGCAAATGTAAAATCAAGCTTCAGAATATTTACTAAATGTTTCTTGCTGATGATGTCGTACCACTGATGTCATTTCCTGGTCCCGGTGTGTAGGTGTGAATCTGGCAGCGACACCTGGGTCCAGTGCAACGACGCCCCGGTGAAGGTTTGTAAATACCCGGCGCACGGCCTGAAAGTGGGCCGCTCCTACCACTTCCGTGTCCGCGCCGTGAACAGCGCCGGCATCAGCAGGCCGTCCCGCAAGTCCGACAAAGTGACCGCCCTCGACGCCGCCGAGAGCCAGAGGCTGCAAGGTACTGAGGAAGGTAAATACAAAACACGAACCGGCGGGACACGACTGTTTTCTGACGGGTCTGCTGTTGTCGTTTCCTGCAACAGTGATTAAAATCGAAGGGAAATACGACATAGTGATCAAGGATGATGACCTGGAAGGTACGGTAGTATACAAGGACCGATCCGGTTCAGTCATTTTCTTTTAATCCTTCAAACCACCCAACCACTCGCAGTAACACTAACACCTGTCCTTTTGTCCAAACTTCACCATAATAACACATTCAATATCTTCAACATCTCTGCGCTGATAATAATATCACTGACAATGAATCAGTCGTCCGAAGGGTGGTGTGCAAGCGGCTCAGGAGAGAGGAGTGTCTACACGACCAGTCATTGGTGTTGTAGGATCTAGGGCGGGCGTAGACGCTCTGAAGAGCTGTCATTAAAATGGCTGCCATCTCAGGATCTCCGGTGTAGAGGGATAATGGAGTCTGCTGTGAAATGAGAGGATTTTTTCGCATCTGCGATCGCAGTTTGTTTGTTTTTTTCATTTTCTTGTTGGACGTCCCGCGGGCGAGCCGCTGAGTTTTTCTTCTGAGCAATCACATGTTTTGTCGACCCCAGATGATCACTGGGACCCATGAGTGAGTATTGTGTTATGGAGTCATCGTATTTCTACAATTTGCTATTTAATAGATACTGAACTTTCTGGATTTAAGATGGATGGCATTCATTCCGCTGAGGACAAAGGCTCGATCTCGTAATGTAAACAACAGTGAAAACAAATAGTTTATATATCTGCTCCTACAAACCTACAAAAACATCACACTCGTCCACATTTTAAGAGTTAAAAATAGCTACACAGAACAAATAATTTCCCTTCTCCTCCGTTGTGGTGCCTTCTTTGATCTAACTCCATCTTTTCTACTCCTGCTTTAATTGACTGATTTTTAATTAAACCACTTGGTGTTTTCTTCCTCCTTTAAAACGTGTGTCGTGTATTCCCTTTCAATCAAACCTTTAACACAGAAACTAATTAAAAAACTAAAATAAATATGTGAACGCGTTGGTATAATCTTAACTTGAGGCTGTTGTCGAAGTCCCACATTTTACTGTAATATTCACAACTACTGCCACACCTCAGGAACTTAATTAAAGACATTTAATCTCTGTATCAGCTTCTGTAGGACTGAGGATTTATTCACATGAAGGGGGAACCTGTTTTAAAAAGCTGAAACATGATACTGGTGTTGTCTTTGTTCCCTCCAACACCTCGTCAGTTTTACAAAGATAAAAGATGAGATTGAAAAATGATGATTAGAAACACAACACTTAGTTAATGAAACACACAGTGTGGGACTTCTGCAGCAGCTGCTGCTGTGAGTACTTTAGGCCTCAACACCGTTCACTCCCAATCCAGGCTACGTAACGATCCCGGGGGAGCCCACCGACGTGCACGCATCCGAGATTTTCAAATCGTACGTCGTGCTGAGCTGGAACCCTCCCAGCCCCCGCGGACGAGCTCCGCTGTGGTACGTCATCGAGAAGGTGTGTGTCGCTCCACCGTTAGCCATCCATTTCCATCAGTGTAGCCCAGTGTTCAGCTCTGTACTGCAGTGGAAAGCTAAAGAAGACATTAACCTCCTAAACTCAGGATTTTAAGTTAGATGTTCATTTTGGATGAAACTCATTTTACCCCTGAAATCATCCTGATACGTTGAACTTTCCGAGATCCTCATTAGAGAAGCTTCTGTGCATCGCAACATGAGTATGTAAAGATGGATTAACTCATAAGTCCGTCAGTTTAAGAGGTTACATGTGTTTTTTATGCTTATGTAATAAATATGAAAGCATTAAAAGCTCACCATGTTTCACGTGTACTGTTGGGGCTCCACTTCTGATATTCCACATCTGAATATGGCCAAAACAAATCCATATGAAGGTCACAGGAACATACGCTAGAAATGTAGATATTAAGGTAGATATAAAAACAATAGTGGGAAGGATTTATGACTAACTAACTAAGATATGCAAACATTTTAGGTACTGTGTGGCAGTGTCGCCAATATTTCAAACGAGAGGCCTCTAGTGGTTGTACTGCTCAACATTAATGCCAACATGAAGTATTTTTGTACGTAAAGGGAGCATAATGTATTCTTGTAGTATTTATTGTTATTTATAATAATTCTTGTTACTTGTCTTCACCTCTTTTGTCCATTTGTTCATCTTTCCCTCTTTTAAGGAAATCTTTGCCTAAACCTTCATTATTCTTATGTTTTAATGTAAAAAACAAATATTGCTGAAGCTGAACTGTCATATCTGTACGACTCTTTAATACCAACACTGTTCAGTAATTTGTATACGCCTCAAAAATCAAGTCTCTTTTGGAAACATGATGATGATCACACCTTTAAATAACAATAATATTGATAATAAACATTATTTTTATAGCGCGTTTCCAAACGGTTACATGATGCTTCACAAAATACAACACAGGTGCAACAATCGCGAAATTATTGAAAAATAAAACAGGATTAGATGCCAATAGAAAAGTGAATTCAAGAGCGATAAACAAGAAAAGATAAAACATCGAGAGATAAAGCAAAATATAAAAGCGCAACAAAAAAACATCATAAAAAATAATTAGTTTATTCTGTTTTTGGCCAAATTAAACTAAATCGAGCCCCGACTCTGCAGAAACACTCGACCTGTTAGCTCGTCCTTGTGTTGATGCTACATTGATGAGGTTGTGTCACAGATGGCTGTTCCTTCTCATGTCCTCCCCCCTCCTCCTCCTCCTCCCCCCCGACTCTCCCACAGTGCTTAGCAGGCACTGGAGCATGGCAGCGGATCAACACGGCAGTCAAACTGCACTCCCCTCGTTACCCGGTTTTTGATTTGCAAGACGGGCAAAAGTACCAGTTCAGAGTGTATTCGGTCAACTTGTACGGGTCCAGCGAGGCCTCGGCGCCGTCTGAGCCCGTCGAAAAGGTCGATGAGGACGGTAAGGGGCCGGGATGTTTTTCATATGTACAGCAAAGTACACACAAAGATTAACACACACATGTAAGAGCTGATCTAATGAGCCAGAAAATCACATTTTGGACAAATACTCATTATGTGTGTATGTTCCAGGTACTGAGGTGTCGATCGGTACGTATGTACAGATTAATGCTGTATCATCACACAGTTCACTCTTCCACTGTGTGATCTCACCACGTGTGTGACCGGCAGAGCACTCAGGAAATATAATATAAATATACACTTGTTTTTTGTATTGTGGTCTATTTAAACTTAAGAACCAGATGGACAGTCTTAATATCTGCATTTTTATTTGTATTTTTACATCAAAATCTCTCACTTTTTCCAAAATGTTTCACTGAAGCGTCTCGACCTCGAGGTTATACAATAAAAACATGCTCAGAGTCTTTGGAGCGTCTCAGTGAAACTTCTCCTTAATCTTCACTTCACTTCCCTCCAACACGACTTCACATTGTTGTTGTGTTATTTCAGTCGAGGCACCAAAACCAGTTTCACACCTTTAACTCACTTTGTGTTTGTGTTCGCACAATGACGGCTCACCTTTCAATGAAAACACACCAGGACACACCTTTGAGATCTGCATCCTTCATGGTGGCACTCGTTCTATAATCTACAGCGCAGCATGTGACACAAAACAGCTGCAGTCAGGAATATTTACAGATAATTATCAGGACTTCTGTTACTGGATCGGTACATTGCTTTTTTCAGAAAGTGTTGATTGGCAGAAGTGTTTGTGTGTGTGTGTTCTTATTTTTAAATTGGATCGGGTTGAAATTTGTCCTGAACGTCCAAGAAACCCTAAAAAATAATTTACAACACGTATTTATTTTAATAGTTTCTGCAGAATATTTTTACAGTAATCAGATTAAAAAACAATAAATCAAGAATCTGTAGTTTTAAAAAATAAAAAATGCATTTCTCATCAAGTTTTCACTTTGTTGCAACCGGACTTTGATTCTGTTTAGTATCAGTGTAGTTCTGTCACATCTGGAAGATATTTGGTCCGACATTAATAATTGAGTGCTGCAGATCTTGTGAAGATATTTTGGCTGATATTTTCCCAAGATGAGTGTTGACATTTGTTTTATTGTCCGTCTTAGGTTTGACTCTTAAATGTTGATCTATTTTTTAGCACTCTAAGACCTCGTCCACACTGATATGGATACATTTTCTAAAAAGAAAAAAAATCATGTCCCCACAACCTTCGCTTTACAAAATTTCTCCGTACACACATTACAATAGGCAAGTCAGGTGATGAGAACGTCTGCGTCACCGAATACCAGAGAGAGTGTGTATGTCACCATTGTTGTTGTTATTTCACAGACACACTAATTACAGAAAGCAACAATGACCATGTGGTGTGACATCATCGTTTCCTCAAACGCTCTACACGTACACATGGATACACAGAAACCAGAGTTTCTAAAAATAAAGGTGTTTGTGTGTGAATAGACAGGAAACGTTTGTTTTGCAAAGTATCCATATAAGTGTGGACGAGGCCTAAATGTAAGGAAAAACACACACCTCTGTAATTAAACCATTACAGTCAATTTGCTTAATAATGATGTAATTACTTGTGTTTAATAATAACTTCCTGTCCTTCGACCAGGCGTCCCCTCTGCTCCCGGTCAGGTCATTGCCACCAGAAACACGAAGTCGTCCGTGTTCGTGCAGTGGGACGCTCCCAAAAGTCTCAAAAACCTCATGGGCTACTACATCGACGGCCGCGTGGTCGGAGCCAAGGAGTGGTTCCCCTGCAACCACAAACCCTTCAAACACACCAGGTCAGTAACACTACATTAATATAAACAGTGAGCAAGAAGCAGAATGCTTAAAGGTCCCATATTGTAGGAAGTGAGATTTACATGTGTTGTTGATTATCAAGCCGGTCTCTGCGCTGAAGAAATAATGTGAGAATCCAAATGCTCAATCAAATAATAATAATAATAATAATGTGTGTGTGTGTGTGTGTGTGTGTGTGTGTGTGTGTGTGTGTGTGTCAGGTTTGTGGTCCACGGCCTGATCCCGGGGGAAACCTACGCGTTCCGCGTCCAAGCCGTCAACGTCTTCGGCCTCAGTGAAGAGTCTCAGGAGTCGTCTCCCATCGCTGTGGAGCCGGCCCTCGGTGAGAGCAACACCACATTTATCATTAAAGCTTTTTATGTAGCTAAAAAAAAAACCTTAAAAAGCAAATAAAGCTCATAGATTGGATAGAAAATGTAACTGTAAACAACTAAAACATCTTCAGTGCAGCTCAATGCTCATTATTCATTACTCTGTCCAGGTAAAGGGGTGGAGTATGGTATGTATGATATAGTTGTCTTAGTTTGTTCCCACCTGACTCACCCACTGCTCCCACTTTGTCCACTTTCACTGTGATTTACGTGTTTTAATCACTGAACTGCATATTTCCAATGTCACCGAACACAGCTGCAGCCAGAAAGATCACAAAATCACTCGTACAATATTACACTACTGTACATTTTTTTGAAATTCCAGTCTGCTCACAGTCAGCAGGAAATAGAAATAGAAAAGTATCCAAAAAATGTTAAACCCTTAAATATCTGTGGTTCAGCGACTCCCAGCGCTCCCTTCGGCATCACCATGCTGAGCAGCGATGGCGCCTCCATCACTGTGGCCTGGAAGAGTCCCAAACACTGCGGCGGCTCCAAGGTCAACGCTTACTACGTCGACAGGCGCAACGCCGACTCTCTGGTGTGGAAGGAGGTCAACCACGAGGCCATCACCGAGAGGACCTGCACCGTGAGTGACATCACTCACACACACAATTATACAATAAGAAAAGAAACTAACAGATGTGAGTTTGTTTTGGAAACTTCACAGATCAGATTGTAGGTGTGTGAATCGTCTCTCTCTGTTTCTTCAGGTTGAGAATCTGACCGAGGGAAGCTTCTACGAGTTCAAGGTCCAGGCCGGTAACATGGCCGGTGTCGGCGTGCCCTCAGCTCCCAGCGCCCCGATGAAATGTGAAGCTTGGACCATGGACGAGCCGGGTAGGAGAACCACCACTGTATTATACATGTGAAGGATAACTGAGTGCTTTTTGGGGTATTCAAACTCATCTAATGCCACAAATTTGACAAAGTAACGTTACTGTGACTGTAGTGTTCAGTGGGAGGACAGATTCTCTCTTTAGATCAGATGGTTTATTTGAATTTGTTCAGAAAATGTGACTTTTTTAATTATATCGAAGACAAACATGAGAAATATTGGAGATCTTTTGATGCTAGGTGCTGAAAGATGACTACGAAGCAGACTTCTTTTCTCTGTGTTCGTGTTCATGTTTTCATCCGGTCGTACCTTCAGGTCCGGCCTACGACCTGAGCTTCAGTGAGGTCAGAAGTCACTCCCTGGTAGTCCTGTGGAAGGCTCCAGTCTACACCGGAGCGAGCTCGGTCACTGGATATCTTGTGGAAATGGCCAAGAAGGGCTCGTCAGAGTTTGTTACTCTGAATCAGGAAGCCGTGAGCCACCGTTACCTGCAGGTGAGAGAAGAGATACTTAGGTGGTAACAAACTGGAAGAGTTGTTCTTCAGTAACAGTTTGAATTTGAAAGAGGAAGTTTAAACACTGTAAAGATGTTTCCATGGTTACCTGCAGGTGAGCAGTCTGGAGGAAGGTGAAACCTACGTGTTCAAAGTTCGTGCCGTCAACGCGAGCGGTGTCGGAAAAGCTTCCCAGCTGTCTGAGCCGGTCTGCGCTAAAGCTCTCCCAGGTAACGACTGCTTCACGTCTACAGCCACAGCTTCTACACTGACTGATTTATTTTATTTGATGAATTAAAACTGTATAAAAATGTGCATCCAGCACTGAAATTCATCAGGATATCACAATAAAGTCAAATGAGCTACTTACTAGACGGTCCTGATGTGTCAGCGAGGATGCAGGCAGGAAAACAGGATACAAAGAATATCATATCTATCTATCATCTACAATAACACATCTAATAAAACTATAAAAACATCAATATAAACAGTCATAAACATAATTTAAAAAACACACACAGGTTCAGAAACCGGTGGAAAATCCTTAAAAGGATGTTTGACGTTACTCAGCATCCATTTTTTTAGTTTAAGTCTAGTTTAGATTTAATTTAGTTTAATTTCACGTGTTATTCACAGGCACCAAGGAGATTGTGGCTGGCGTGGACGAGGAGACCGGAGACGTCTTCCTGTCTCTGGAGGCCTGTGAGATCTGTGAGACGTCCAAGTTCGTGTGGTCGAAGAACTACAAAGCGATCGGCGACTGCCCCAGGGTGTCCATGTCGACAAAGGGCAGAACGTAAGCTCACTGTTATCATCCAACACGTCTCCGAGGCTGCAGGCGGAGCTCAGCGCTCATTTGGCTTCTTCTTTGCTCACAGACGGAAAGATTGTCTTTAAAATAGTTCTTAATAAACACATCAGAGCAAACTGTGTGTTTCCCCTCGAGCCTTCGTACGTTTACTGAGCTCACAGTGGGAACTTACTGCTGAAAGACATCACGCTCCTCCGTTTCCTGTTTTCAACACCTTGTTTTCTCTCAAGTGAGGTTTAACACCTGCCTCTAAACTCCAGATTATTATGTTATGGATCTAATGATATTTTAATAATTTCCCAAAGGTTTCCTGGAGAGAAGTTTATTATATTGGTACTAATTTTATAAGAATGAGAGACAAAGCTCTGATAATTATATTTAAGTTAGTTCAGATAGTTGATAGCTGATGTTCTCCTGAAACATTATTCTTAATATAAGATGAATTATTTGCTCACTCAGATTATTTGCACCCAATAAAAGACTCTCGATGATGTCGTCTTAAATTTTAAGATGAATCGACTCACTGGACATTTACTAACTGAACACTGTCTCCATTTAATAACTGACTGTCTTCGTTCTTTTTTAGGAAAACTCTTCGGAAATGATCAATAAATAGAAAAATAAATTTAAAAAAATACATAAAATAAAGCTAAAAAACAATGTGACAGTAAAATGCTTTGTGTCAGACTCAAAAACTTTTTCAACCTGACGCCTTACAACTGTGAAATGCAACAACCTTTGTTCTGACCTTTATGGACTTTTAATAGTTGCTTTATTTGTCCCTCAGCTCCAGACTGACTTTCACCAACCCTGATAAAGACGATCTTGGCAGATACTCTGTGGTGGTCACTGACACAGACGGCGTCTCTGGCAGCCACACTCTGACTGAGGACGGTGAGTTCATAAAAATCCAGCAGATTGTTTGTTGTTCTGGTTTGTTTGTTGCTCATGTTTGTTCTGTTCTGCTCTGCAGCTCTGAACACCATGCTGGAGCTCAGCTACGCCATCAGACATCCAAGTGAGTGTTGTTTTGTAGCAGCAGACCTCCGATATAAGTTAGATTATTTCCTGAGGATCTAATGTTTGTGCGTCTGTTGTCTCGGTGCAGTTATTCCTCTGAAACACGGTCTGAACTACGAGATTCTGGAGAAGGGTCACGTGCGTTTCTGGCTGCAGGCCGTCAAGCTGTCTCCATCCGTATCCTACAGGTTCATCGTGAACGACAAGGAGGTCGCCAGTGGAGAGGTAACATCTTCAACGTCAATGTACATTAATGTGGTCGCTTATTAAAGTCGTAGCTGGTTTAAAGTCACATTTAAATCTTTTGTTTGTTGTTGTTACAGTAAAATTCATGAACAGACAAACGCTCAGATTTGAACATGATCTCCTGATGTAATGCAAACACAAATCTTCCTCTCAGGGACACAAGATCAGCCACGACGTGGCCTCAGGAATCATCCAGATGACGGTGGATCATTTCACCAGAGCCAACGAGGGCACGTACACCGTCCAGATCCACGACGGCAAGGCCAAGGCCCAGAGCTCCCTGGTGCTGGTGGGAGACGGTGAGGCTTTTTTCTCCCATTTCTCTCTCACACAATCTTAGAAAAGGAAAAATATTGAAGCAGAAACCGAAAAACGTAAAAATTCTTGGAATCAAAACAGTCGAATTGAAAGACATTTGTTATCGGCCTGTATCAGCTGTTCATTTTCAGTGTCTTTGAATCATTTGCTGTCCACTTTTATTGATCGTGTTTTTCTGTTTCAGTGTTCAAAGCTGCTCTGAAGGAGGCCGAGTTTCAGAGGAAAGAGCACATCAGGAAGCAAGGTACCGACACACACCAACATCTGGAAACACTCAGAGTTCAACGCTCCAAAAGGGCTCAACTGATGTTATGTAGTAAACATCATTCATACACACAAAAGCTCTTAGTTGTACACACTGCTAATCAGACTTAAGAGTGTAATTTCCTCCAAAAGAAGCTACAGTATTTTTCAGTCTTGTTGGTTTCGTTAGTCGTCGTTTGGAGACGTGTTAGTGGCTTTTCGCTGTGTTCAACCAGCTTTCTTAAAAATGTGTGATTATTTATATGATATAAAAGAAAGATCTTACAGCCGTGGCAGAGATAAACTCCCTCTGAGTGTTTTTTATGTTTCATTTCATTCATTGTTGCTCTTTATGTTCCTCGTACTGATAACATCCTGATTCCATGTTGTGATTTCAGGTGCACATTTCTCTGAGTATCTGTATTTCACTGTCACTGAGGACTGCACCGTCATGCTCGCCTGCAAGGTAACTGTTAACATCACTCAATTTTCTACCGTTCTCATCACTTTGCTTCCCTTTTTCTCTCAGTAAAACGAGTCCTTGTGTTCGTCTTTCAGGTGGCGAATGTGAAGAAGGAGACGACCTTCCACTGGTACAAAGAGGACGATGAGATCGTTCCCGAAACTCCTCCCAATGTGATGTCAGGAGCCTGCGCTCTCCCCATCCCTCAGGTAACGACAGCAGCACCCTCGTCATCTGTGGTGCTGAGAGCTTGTTGACATCTATGTATACTTACTTATACATAGATATTCAGTGTGACATATTTCTGGCATGCAGTTGGGACATAATGTCAGGAGGAATTTGATTTGAACGTTGAAAATTGGGCGTATCATAACAAACATGTAGAATTACAGTGATTCAGAGTTGGATGCTCGCCTCCTTAATCACCTTAATCGCTGATGCTGAGGTGACGTACCTGGTGCTGTTGCTAGCTCGCTAACTAATGAATTGACGAGTGGATGTCGGGGATATTATTGGTTGTAATTGGTTGCTTCAAGAAAACACACATCATATCTCGTCTATAAGAGCAGTGATGTGATGTAAAAGTTTTTTTTTTTATCACATCTTGATTTTAAAAGTCGGTCCATGAGGTCTAGCGTTGTTGTAAAGGAACATTTTCAGAATTTAAGCACAGTTTCAAACAGGCAGATGATGCTAATTTGTTCTAACAATGTTATAAAACACTTATTATGAAAAATACAGAATGAGCGAGTCAGATCGGATCTTAAAGACACAAGGCGGTGGTGCTCATACCACTCTTGCCCACAGGGGGCGCCAGAACCAACAAATAGGTGAAGTTCCTTGTTGTACCTTTAAAGCGTCGTCCCCCAAAACTCATTACGTCATCACAATGTTATGTGTTGAAAACAAGTGATAGAGGCACCGTTCATCGTATAAAATCACTCTGTACCATCAAAATGACTTTGAAGCTGTTAGTTTAAGGTGAAAAAAGTTACATAATGTTGCTTTAATCATAATAATGTTTGTTTTTCCAGTTCTCTAGAAAAGATCATGGTGTTTACAAGGCCGTGCTCGGTGACGACAGAGGAAAGGACACATCTGTGTTTGACATTTCAGGACAGGGTACGTTTCTCCACTGCTCAGACGGATCAATGACTTTATTCTTATTCTCATAATCAACATGTTATAATGTGTGTTGTGTCTGTCTGTCATTGATTTGCAGTGTTTGACGACATCATCAATGCCATCGCCAAGATTGCTGGTGAGTTTGATCAGCTGATTTATATCATTTTTACACCAAAGTTAAGACTTGTCAGCAGTCTTTTTTTTTCCCATGATGTGTCACATTTAACATCTAAACGTGCCAGAAAACATGTAACAGTAGTCAGCTGAACGATGTTCGAGCGCTCCGCGAACGGAGACGGACGGAAAAG